>NC_063364.1:23152110-23161813 GCF_021869965.1 Rhincodon typus | reverse complement strand
TAACGTTCAGTTCTGAGGAAGGGTCACCGGATCCGAAACATTAACTCTGTTTTTTCCTTCACAGATGCTGCCAGACCTGCTGAGCTTTTCCAGCAACTTCTGTTTTTGTTCCTTGTTACCACATAGCCTGCCATTACACATCCCCTGTGGTTAGTCACTAATAGTCCCAATTAACAACTATTCACCCTCCCAGCCTGATCGTTATCAACTCCTTGTCTGTCCAACTGCTCTTCCCTCTCTTTAGGCTCTATCCTATCATTTACTCCCTACCCCATCCCCCTCCCCATTTTTCTCCATATAAACTGACGTTTTCCCAGCCACCATCAGTTCTGAGGAAGAGTCACCGGACCCGAAATGTTAACTCTATTTTGTTCCTTCACGGATGCTGCCAGATCTGCTGAGCTTTTCCAGCAACTTTGTTTTTGGTTTAAGCTTGTCTTAGCGTGGGTGAGGAGAATATGGACCAAGCATTGCTAAATTGGAATCAATCCCTGGGCTATGATAAATACAGCACCGATAGGGACTTTTACACAGAGTTTCCCTGCCAGAAGTGCATTGTCTTTTTTCGATCTGTTCCAAGGCCCCACAGATGTTGTAGACAGTGTTGAACTTGCTTCCTTCGCTGTATGGTATACCCTCCCTCAGGGTGCCTCAAAATTACAATGTGTGCTGCCATCCTGACTTGACAAATCTACCAACTCAATTAGCAATCACTTTAACGGGGAAACCCTGAACCATAACACTGCATCTCAAATGCTCAGACATTCTGTCCCTGGGATTCCTTTCACTTTATGAACGCCTGATTTTTTTTTGGGCTGACAAATGTTTAAAATTCATTCGAAATAAATTGATGCCCCTGTATGTTTGAGCATTTACCCCTTAGAGTGCAACATCCCTCTAATTTTAATGAGCGAAAAGTCCTTTATAATGCAGACAGCAGCATTGTTAAATGCTGAGATGATCATGACTGCCATTGTAGGCCAGGCAGTTTGCCTTTCAGATTGAAATTAGGCTCGGAGAGGTCTTCAACACTTGGACTCAACCAGTTAGTCACCTAAAGGTTAAATTGGGCCCAAATCTGTTTAACTTCAACTGATGCAAGCAGGTTACACTTCATCCTGTGATCAAGGGCAGAGCCGGTCACTGCTTAACTTGACACTAAGTTGTCAATATCCAACTGTGGACATTACTCCCTTTTTGCTCAAATCCCATGCTAGCGTCTGGTATGAATGTCAGGTCATTATTGTTGCACTTGAGTGTTTACTTTGGGATTAAACACCCATTTAACTGGAGCTGCTAGATTCTGCCTCCTGTCTCTCTCTTTCTCTCTCTCGGGTTTTGGAGAAAATTCTTGTCAATTTGAAATATTTGATGAGGCTTGAGGGAGAAGTGATTTGCGGCTTGGAAATTGAAAATAGCAATTGGTCAAAAGGCAGGAGGATCAGTGTTTGCAAGGATAACTCTCATGTGTTTCTTGCATTTTTGGTCCTCCGTTAATTTTCTGTAAAGAATTCAGTCCCTGAGCTCACTGAGCAATTACTTGGTAGAAAATATCCCCAAAAATCTAAAAGAAAGGCAAGAACTGGACTTTGGGATGGTTCCCACAGATTGGAAAGCAGCTAATGTGACGCCACTGTTTAAAAAAGGAAGTAGACAAAAGGCAGGTAACTATAGGCCAGTTAGCTTAACTTCGGTAATTGGGAAAATGCTTGAATCTATCATTAAGGAAGAAATAGCAAGACATCTGGATATAAATTGTCCCATTGGGAATACCCAGCATGCATTCATGAAGGGTAGGTCATGTTTAACTAATTTGGTGGAATTCTTTGAGGACATTACTTGCATGGTGGACAATGGGGAACCTGTGGATGTGGTCTATCTGGATTTCCAGAAGGCATTTGACAAGGTGCCACACCAAAGGCTGCTACATAAGATAAAGTTGCACGGTATTACAGGTAATGTATTGGCATGGATAGAGGATTGATTGACCAGTATAAAGCAGAGTAGGGGTAAATGGGTGTTTTTCTGGTTGGCGGTCAGTGGCTAGTGGTGTGCCTCAGGGATCAGTGTTGGGACCACAATTGTTTACAATTTACATAGATGATTTGGAGTTTGGGACTAAGTGTAGTGTGTCAAAATTTGCAGATGACACTAAGATGAGTGGTAGAGCAAATTGTGCAGAAGACACTGAAAGTCTGCAGAGGGATATAGATAGTCTAAGTGAGTGGGCAAAGGTCTGGCAGATGGAGTACAATGTTGATAAGTGTGAGGTCATCCATTTTGGTAGGAATAACAGCAAAATGGACTATGTTTTAAATGGTAAAAAATTGCAGCACACTGCTGTGCAAAGGGACTTGGATGTCCTTGTGCATGAATCGCTGAAGGTGGGATTGCAGGTGCAGCAGGTAATTAAAAAGGCAAATGGAATTTTGTCTGCCATTGCTCGAGGGATGGAGTTCAAAAACAGGGAGGCTATGCTGCAGCTGTATAGGGTCCTGGTGAGGCCACACCTGGAGTACTGTGTGCAGTTTTGGTCTCCTTACTTGAGAAGAGATATACTAGCACTGGAGGGGGTGCAGAGGAGATTCACTCGCTTGATTCCAGAGTTGAGAGGGTTGGATTATGAGGAGAGACTGAGTAGACTGGGCTTATACTCATTGAAATTCAGAAGAATGAGGGGAGAGCTTATAGAAATATATAAGATTATGAAGGGAATAGATAAGGTGGAGGCAGGGAGGTTGTTTCCGCTACCAGGTGAAACTAGGACTAGAGGGCATCACCTCAAAATAAAGGGAAGCAGATGTAGGACTGAGGTCAGGAGGAACTCCTTCACCCAAAGGGTTGTGAATCTGGGGAACTCCCTGCCCAGTGAAGCGGTTGAAGCTACCTCGCTGAATGTTTTTAAGGCAAGGCTAGATAAATTTTTGAACAGTAAAGGAATTAAGGGTTATGGTGAGTGGGCGGATAAGTGGAGCTGAGTCTCAAAAAGATCAGCCATGATCTTATTAAATGGCGGGGCAGGCTCGAGGGGCCAGATGACCTACTCCTGCTCCTAGTTCTTATGTTCTAACTGCTGCAAACAGATAAAAGATCCATCACAATTTGAAAGATAAACAGCAAACGTTTTGGGAAGTGTTCCCTCTGCTGTTTTTATTAACAGTCCAAGCTTGCTCATCGCTAAGTTAATTTATTTAAGGCATGCCAATTGCCAGTCTGGATTGGGCCAGGGGTGCCAACTATGATCAGGTTTCCAACTAGGATTGGGTTAAAGTTCCAGCGAGCATCAAGTTAGGATATTTGGGCGAGATTAAAGTCCGTTTGGTTGTTCTTCCAGGATTACCTCGGACACTGCAGTAATTATAGCTGAATCTCCTGGACAGTGCTACAAGTAAACTGAAAAAAAATTATGAGGGGGCATTACAATAAGTTTTCTTTTATTTACATTTTCTTTAAACACATTGTTTATTAGTTAGAAAGTATTTTTAAATGAAGAGGGTAAATGTAGATGGAAATTGGTGAAACCTCCAGGAATACATACAACCAGAATTGACAAATGTGGCTGGAGGTATCATTAAGATCTGGGCCAGAGTTTGAAGACTTTATCCTCCCAAAATACTGTGTGCTGATGCATTTAGGAAAATTGCTACTCACTAGCGATGAGAACAGATTGCAGCAGTTCCAGGATAACTGAGGCAAAATATAATTTGCCTGTCAAATAATTATAAGGATATCACTCAGTAGCAGAGACTGTGATATGTAACTGTGAAGAGAAAGTGCCAATAACAAGAGGGAATGCAAGGGAGATGGAGAATGCCTGGTGCTGCAGATGTGCCTGAAATAGGACACCTTGTAATAGGGGACGTTATTGTGTCGTATTTCAGCAATATCATTTTTAAAATGTAATCTGCTAAATTCCAGCAGGGAGTATAAAATTGTGCTCATTGCTTTTACATTACCAGAAAGGAAAACACAAACAACAGATATCAAACAATGTCCATAAACATTTATGGAGGTGGTGGGGTTGGGGGTGGGGGATGTGTTTTCTGCAGACCTTCTTGGACTTTACTATTGGGAAAGTAGGGATAACCCATCTTTCTTTGATGAAGAAGTCTAGGGGTTAATTTATACCCTTTTTGAATTTTTGTCCATTTTTTAGGAGAGTAACAGCATTTACCATCTTGTGCCTTTGAGTGAATTTGTAAAAGCGAGAAAGCTTGCTGACAAAATAGTGCTGTAGCAGAAAGAAGACATGATGCTCTTCTTGCAATGCCTCTGAGTCAGTGATTCCCAAACTTTTTCACACTGTGACTGCTTATTGAGGTGAGAGAATTGTTTTGACCCCACAGTGAAAATGGAGTAGGAGGGCTACGAGAGCTCGGGTCAGTTAGAACAAGGACAAAGCTGTTATACCTTGTTTGATGCCATTGCTATCTGCGAGCTCAGAACCCTTATGTTTCAGTGCACAAGCTCACTTAGGGTTCTATCCCCCACTCTGGGAAGTTAAAGTTGCTAAAAGGTGCAAATTACACCATGGACACAATAAGGGAAGTACATCTTCACTGTGAAACCTGTAATCGTAGTCTACATTTTGCTGAAGATACACAGCTGGGCAAATGTCTTCTGCACGTGGTATTTTATGCAGGTTGTTGTTGATGGGTCTGAAAGGGTTTAAACTTAACAGAGTGAAGTAAGCGCCACTGTTGTGATTATATCATGTGGACTTGGTCAGAGTAAAGAAGGACATTGTAGGAGACAGTGCTGGGGCTAGTGTCCACCCCACGGGCTCTACAGTAATGCAGGTCACATTCAGGTAATCTGTAAATTGTCTCAGTAAAACAATAAACGTCATATTGTTTACATAATAACACTCTTCCTGTTGGACCAGAAGGATGGCTATTTGAATTTGTACCAGATCGCTTCAGGCTCGAAGGATTCTACACAAAACAATAACAGTTCGAGAGGGCCGGAAAGACTGTTAGTGCCTCCTTTTGGATGGGCTTAGAATCATGGAGTCCTTACAATGTGGAGAGGCCATTTGGCTCATCTAGTCTGAACTGACCCTCTGAAAAGCATCCCATGCAGACCCAGCACTCCCCCCACCTTATCCCCATAACCCCATATTTATGATGGCTAACCCATTTAGCTTGCACATCTCTTGATATTACAGGCAATTTACCACAGCCAATCCATCTAACCTTCACGTCACAGGCTTGCGATAGCCCGCTCCAATCAGGCACTTGACAGGTCAACAGGGGCCTTCCTCTTGTATCAAGGCCTGCCGTTTGAGTTACAGCCCCATTGGGAGTGCAGGGGAAGTTGCTGGTACTGGGTCCATCTGAGATCTCGGATTGTCACTGCTTCGAAGTGAGTGATGGCAGGACAGGAGTCATCCAGTGGGTGTTGCCGGGAGAGGTGGAGGGAGGGAGGGACGTTACAAATGAGAGGGTGTGGGATCAGCATAAAGTAAAGTAAATGTAGTTCACAGCAGGGCCTCCCAATTCCTGATGCCGTGTACCTCAGCAAGGCACTGATTGAGCAAGGAAACCCCCAGCACACCATTCCATGATCTTGTAAGCAACTAGATGCAGGTTTCCTTATAAAGCCTCCTACCTGCCACTGCCTTAATGACAATGATGGCAGAACGAGGCTCCTCATTGGGCAGTACTTGCTCTGCACTCCCACTGTCAGCCACTAGGTGGAGCAGGGGCAGCAACAGAGTACCAACGGTTGATCGATAGATGACATACAAGCTCTTTCGTTCAACGATAACACAGTGTGGATCTGGATGAACACAGCAGGCCAGGCAGCATCAGAGGAGCAGGAAAGTTGACGTTTCGGGTCAGGACCCTTCTAAGTTCAATGAGTTGGGACAGGCTTGCCCTCCCTCACTCCTCAACCCTGTTCCTCTTCTTCCTCACCCCAGTTGAAGTGTCCTTTAACAAATACAGAGAATGTAGGTGTAACTCAGCAGGGAAGGCAATGACTTCATGGTATTATTGCTGAGCTGTTAATCCAGAGACCCGGGTAATATGTTGGGGGACCTGGGTTCAAGTCCTGCTGTGGTATGTGATGGAGTTTGAATTCAGTTTAAAAATAAAATCAAGAATTACGATTTTAATGATGACTGTGAAACAATTGTTAGGAAGAACCATGTGGTTCACTAATGTCCTTCAGGGAAGGAAACTGCCATCCTTACCTGGTCTGGCCTACATATAACTCCAGATTCATAGCAATGTGGTTGACAGTTAACTGCCCTCTGGGCAATAAATGCTGGCTTAGCCAGCAACGCCCTTATTGTGTGAATTAGTAAATAAAAGGTCTGGAAGCATCTTTGGATAGAGAAACAGAGTTAACATTTCGAGTCTGATATAACATAACACAGTGTGGAGCTGGAGGAACATAGCAGGCCAGGCAGCATCAGAGGAGCAGGAAAGTTGATGTTTCAGGTTGGGACGTTTCTTCAAAAATGTCCCGACCCGACACGTCAACTTTCCTGCTCCTCTGATGCTGCTTGGCTTGCTGTGTTCCTCCAGCTCCACACTGTGTTATCTCTGACTTCAGCATCTGCAGTTCTTACTATCTCTGATTGAGTCTGGAATGACTCTTCTTCAGAATTGAAAGATGCTGAAAAATATTTTTTTAATACTTTTGACTGAGGCAGAGAAGGGGCAGGAGGGCAGATAGTGGAGACGCTCAGTACAAATGACAAAGGGATTGTTGATGGTGAAGGAAGAGAAAAAGAGATGTGAAAAGGTGAAAATGAAGATGTGAAAGGGAAAGAATTGTTCCTCTCAATGAAGTGCAAAGTGAACATGACACAAAAGTGACACGGCTTTGGGAGAGGGCTGGGGGAGAGAATGTATGAAAATTAGACAACAAATATGTTATAGTCAGTTTCTGAAGGTATTGAATTTAGTATTGAGACCTCGAGGCTGTAAAGTGCTTAAGCGGAAAATGAGATGTTGTTCCCTGGGCTTGCGTTGCAAAGTGTCCTTTATTTTATTTCATAACAGTTGCTCACCCTGACACCAGGCTTGTTAGTGGGTCATAAATAATGAAGCCACTGGCCTGTATTGTGTCTGGTGTTATAGAGTCATCGAGCCTCCTGGAGCATCTTGGAATCTCTGACAACTAAACATGAAATTCCTTGAAACTGGAAGGAAAATTCTTAAAGGCATTAATACAAAAATTTTCTCAACCTTTGAATACGTTATTCATTTGAAAAATATGGGAAATAGGTGCTTGATTGGGTTTGTCATTGGAGAAGGGAGGATGAAGCCACCAAGGCATATCCAACCAGAGATGGAAACCTTACACCGTTCACCCTGTAAATTACTATGGTGGTAGAAGGTTACCATGTAACCGGGGATAATTTTAACGAAGCCAGCTCAGGTGAACATAAGGTCAACACTTCTGGATTTCTGTGTCACAAATTAAACGTTGAAAAGAAAGCGAAATGCTGTGGATGCTGGAGATCTGAAGGCAAAACACAACATGATGGAAATGCTCAGCAGATCAGACAGCATCCGCACTAAGAGAGGACAATGTTTCAGGTGTATGACTTTTCAGCAGTACTACATCAAATATTGATGCATCCATGAAGTGAATTAGCACAATGACATCTAATTCTTATTCGCTCTTGATTATGTGATTTAATGGGTGGGTCCTTTAATCTTCTGAAGTGTCCATAAACTTTGCAGCAAAAGGCAGGGATGTTTTGCACAAATTTTTTCTTCCCTGTGTTACTAAATTATTGATTAAACCGTTAGTAGGCCTGAAATTTACTGCAGCTGTAAATTGTTTGAGCCCGTGACTGGTCACGGATGACTATTCTGCCAGTTATCGACCAAAATCTTTGATCACTTGATCCCCACAATCAGGTTCTTCTGTGTCACAAAGAAAATTGTAGATCTTGAAAGGGACGTTGGATAGCCAACCCAGATATCTTCTTCCACCTGACCATTGGGATAATTGTAAGGAAGGAATCATTAGAAGAATCACACTTTAATTAAATGTTATTTTTCCTGCACTGCTGACAACTACCAATTGATTCAGGCTATACATAGTATGGATTTTACATTGTGTATTAAAACAGCTTTGTCAACTCATTAATCAACCAGTTGAGGTGAATTCAGTGCATTTAAAGGATAATTGTTAAAAATGACCAGTGTTGACATTTACCCAGCACTGGGTACCATGAATGCATTCAGGTTGCACATTCAGAATCATTACGTGGCTGTGGAGAGATGGAATAAAATGACTGCAGGACTCCACTGTTCATCAGATGCTAATTGATTCCTGATAAAGAAATCATTCGTTTGCCAAGAAATTCTGTGCTGTCAATGATGATAGTAGCTGAAGGTCATCTGATGGGCTGGTTGAATCTTTTCACTTGGATCAATTGGAACTTTGGTAGTTTGTTTCCTATACTGAACATGGAGCAATAAATCAGACCAATTAGACAATTCATTTTGGCAAAGTTGTAAAATTATGCAATTGACTTCAATGTATGAAAATCACGATTGCCATTGATTTTGCTGCTGATAGGCCTAGTGACAGTCGTGGTGTTGTGGTGCAAAATTTCCAGGATTTTAGAAAGAAGAGTAGCAATTAGCCACTTACCATCTAAATTCCTTCTTTCACACCATTTAAGGGACTTTATTTAATGTAAGACCCAAGGAAAATCAGCACTACTTTTCTTGAGATCTCGTCAAGAAATATTTTCACAGAGAATATTAAGCTTCCCCAAATGGAATGCTGTGTCAAGTCCATGAGACTCAAGACCATCAAAGAGATAGCAGCTCTCCATTGTAACTCGCTCAGCTGTCAGAAGGCATTTAATTGCTGCTGGTTTCTCACTCCCTGATTGAAGGCCAGCACTGCATTCAGGCTCCAGAATCTACACTTCAGATTGTTTCACCAAACTGCTGGTGAGCCAGTCTTTCACCCGCTGAGCTATCTAAATTGAATAAATGCTGGGAACAGTAGTGCATCAGTGAAACTGTGCAGTGAGAGCTGGTGGATGGGCCCACACTGGCAACATTCAGTTATGTTTATCGGCTTATGAACAGATGATGGCAAGTCAAAATTCATCAAGCTTTCTGTTGGTAGATGAGTTGGAGTTTAGAGGTCTCTTTGCACCACTTTCCCAGAAGAAAATGCCACAGAGTGAAGTGATTTCTGGAAAACTGGTACCACTGAGTTTGTGCTAAGATTCACCTACATACTCCTGTAGAGGTTAAGGTGCAGTATAGCTTCACTTTAGGGATTGTTCCATAAAATTATGAACTAAGACTGGAACCATTCTAATCTCTTTGTTCATTGGCTGTTTTACAGACACATCGAGAACCAGAAGAGTCTTCAAACATTGAATGCTTTTGATATGGAGCCTTATATTGGACTCCAGAATCTGTAAGTAAATCAAATAAATTGAGATTGCATTGGTCAACTTGTTTCAGCGTTAAGCAGTGACAAAGTTGTGAATTAATGTTCTGGCTCTCATGGTTTCTTCAAGACTAGTTCAAATTAATGCTACAGGGTGCTGAATCTAGGGGCTGAAATAGCAAGAACTGCAGATGCTGGAGCCAGAAATAACAAAGTGTGGAGTTGGAGGAACACAGCAGGCCAGGCAGCATCAGTGGAACAGGAAAGCTGACATTTCAGTTTGAAAATGAAATGAAGAAGGGTCCCAACCTGAAATGTC
>NC_063364.1:23070844-23151710 GCF_021869965.1 Rhincodon typus | reverse complement strand
ACCCTTCTTCAGAAAAAATGAAGAAGGGTCTAGACCCGAAACATCAGCTTTCCTGCTCCTCTGATGCTGCTTGGCCTGCTGTGTTCATCCAGCTCTACACCTTATACATTGAAGGTGTTGGGCAGTGGGTCTGGGTGGGATGTCCTTCAGAGAGTCAGTGCAGACTCAATGGGCCAAAAGGCCTCTTTCTGCACTGTAGGAATTCTATGATTTTTGTGAGGTTATGGTTTCATCAGGTTTATTGGAATCATTAAAACATACTGTACAGAAAGTTGACATTTGGCCCATTGTATCTATGCTAGTTTTCTGAAAGATCAGTTGATCCTTGTGCACTTCCATTGTGTTCAGTTCTTAAGTAAACATTGAGGGAAGAAAGGGCCCTGCTAGGATTCTCTGGCGAGTGAAAAAAAGTCTTTAAATGTATTTCACTTGTAAGATTTATTTTCAGGAGAGGAAGATATTAGCCAGATCTCTGCTGATGATTGCTGCTTTGCTTTGATAGTTCAGTCAGTCCAATGATTTAGTTTTTCCCCAAATCTGAAATTCCCATGGAAGATTGTGGTGATTTTGGAGGCCTGCTTATTGACATGGAAGACAGAGTCCAACTAGGCACAAAACCTGAAAACTTACCTCAACCTTTTGGGTTGATCAAGCCTGGACCAAACATTTCAGTTTAGCTGCTTGATCTGAAGTACATTTTTCATAGTAACTGGGCCAAAACTGGACATAAGAAGTGTTTGGAGGAAGGATCTCAATACGTTTATTGTCAATTAAATTGCAATTAAAACACTGTATTGTTGGTTACATTATCTGTGAACAGTTCTGATCCTCTTATCTAAGGAATGGTACACTGGCATTGTGGGCAGGCCAGAGAAGGTTTACTTGCTTGAGAGTGGGCATAGAGGGACTGTCTTATGAGGAGAAGTTGAGTAGGTTGGGCCTGTACTCATTGGAGTTTAGAAGGTTAAGAGGCGACCTTATTGAAACAGACAAGATTCTTGGGTACTCTACAGGGAAAAGGCAGAGAGGTTGTTTCCCCTTATGGGATAGTCCAGGAAGACAAGGCAGATTCTCAGAGTAAGGGATCACCCATTTAAAACAGAGAAGAGGAGGAATATCTTCCCCAACAGTGTACTAAATCTACGGAACTCTTACCCCAGCATGCTGTTGAGGCTCAGTTGTCAAGTATATTCAAGGCTGAGATAGATTTTCCATCAGTAAGGGAATTGAGGGTTATGGGGAAGAGGCAGGAAAGTGGAGTTGAGGATTATTAGATAAGCCGTAATCTCCTTGAGTGGCAGAGAAGACGCATTGAGCTGATTGGCCTGCTTGTCTTAAGATGCTTTATGTCAAAATTTACACCGAGAGTTTGTTTATAAATTACCTATTTATTTGCTAGATGTTTTGCAGATTATTTGCAGTAAATTAGCTCAACTACCTGTTTAATGTATTGAGGGTGACAGTCTTTTTCAGTGAGCCAGTAACTGTATAATCCTAAAATCCACAACTGGAAAACAGTTAAAGCATATTAACTTATAGTATTGCTCTAAATCTCTAGTGACCCACCATCCATGGATACTGAACTATTATTAAAAAAGACAAGTGCTTCTCTCCAGCTTGCCCAAGCTAGCCTCTTGCTGCAAAATACTGCCTGGAGTGAACATAGAGAATATTAAATTATCAGTACGCCTGTTGCATTATGAGATGTGCCAGAAGACACAGTGGTCTGATTCAGCTATGGCCCCACATCCCTGATTCCCCAGTTACTGCTTGATGGCTCGATTGAGCTGTATGTCACAATATGCAATGTGTACTAATATTAATCTCAGATGTCTGTCAGTGTAAGAAAGCTGAACAAAGAATCCATTCATCTCTCCAATCTGAATTCATCAAAATGTACTTTTCATTTTTCGTAAATGTTGAAGTTTTTTGTTTTGGTTGTCTGACTGTTTTTGCTGATGTTTAATTTGTGCAAAATAGAAATCATCAGGAATTGAAGGTTTATCTAATCCACTCATTTGATTGGGTATGGAATAAATCAGACTTGGGAGTGCACAGAGCTTGTAACCTCCTGCATTTGTTCTCATTTCCAGGACAATCATAAATTCAGGACTACGGTTGATTGCTCCACGAGCTTTTGCCAAAAATCCTCACCTTCACTACATGTAAGTCATCCCAAGCTTAGTCTGGGTTTATAGAGGGTTAGGAGTTGAGTGGTTAAATTCAGATGCTGAGGTAATAAAGATTATGTTTTTTTTTCCTACAATCCATTGCTCGAGAGACCTGAAACATCAATGATCCACAAGCCTATTTCTTTTTCTCATTAAATAAACGTCCTTATGATGCACAGGAGTTTGAACAAGCCCAGAACGATTTGTGAAATAAAGACCTTGGAAGATCTGCAGAGCTTTTTTTAACAATAACAAAAAAAACCGCGCAAGATAATGGAGTGTTGATTATTTCAGTCTAAATTTCAAAAGCCAAATGTTGATACATGTTATTGTGAAGAAATAGGAGATAATCGGATAGCGAGGAGGAGGGACGATGACGTGAATTTTCACCTCAGATGGACTTGCAATGAAACATTATCATGAGATTAGAACCAACTGTCTTTTAAGGGATGTGACAGTTACTTGCATGAATAGATGTGACGCGTTATTAGGCTGATTTTATTTTCTAGTATCATGCTTACAATAAGGTGAGGACAATTCAAAGAAGTGGAATATTCTTTTTTTTCTCTTTTAATTGCAGCTTTCATGTCCAGAATCATGTGAAAGATTCCAGATCTCTTTGTCTCTAACTATACCAATGACTGTTGTTTCCCCTTGACAAGTCATTCTGTTCACATCTCCTGATAATGGTGAAGAAGTGCTCCTCTGCTTTCTTCTTGTGGTAGCTAGATAGTGCAGCATGTGAATGGAAAACATGTCTATCACTGGAGGACTTCACACTTTCTGTGGGCACAGTGGTTATCTTAGAATGTGGTTGCCTATGTCACCTAGAAAAGACAGACAAGGAAGGAGATTAGTTCTTATTCAGACATTCTGTGCCTTTAGAAAACCATTTACTTACTGCATAAAGCACAATTACTATGTTATATATGGGGGTAAGCTAGGATTTGGTAGAGTCCCTGAACAAGGGCAGGCAAAGACAATGTCAGGGTTTGTTGGATTTAGGAAAACGGACTGGAAAAGGAGTACAATGTCTGTAAAATGTGAGGTCATCCATTTTGGTTGGAATAACAGCAAAGTGGACAATTATTTAAATCGTGAAATGTTGCTGTATGCTGCTGTGCAGAGAGATCTGGGTGTCCTTGTGCACGAATCACAAAACATTGGTTTGCAGATGCAGCAGGTAATTAACAAATGGAATACTGTCCTTCATTGCTAGAGAGATGGAATTTAAAGACAGGGAGGTTATGCTGCAGCAGTATAGGTTGCTGCTGAGGCCACACCTGGAGTATTGTGTACAATTTTTGTCTCCTTACTTGAGAAAGGATGTGCTAACATTGGAGGGGATGCAGAGGAGGTTCACTCGGTTGATTCTGGAATTGAAAGGGTTGGCTGATGAGGAAAGATTGAGTAGACTGGGATTATATTCATTGGAATTTAGACAAATGAGGGGGGATCTTATAGAAACATGTAAAATTATGAAGGAAATGGATAAGATAGAAGAAGGGAGGTTGTTTCCACTGGTGGGTGAAACTCGAACAAGATGGCATAGCCTCAAATTAAGGGGGAGCAGATTTAGGACTGAGCTGAGGAGGAACTTCTTCACCCAAAGGGTTGTGGATCTGTGGAATTCTCTGCCCAGTGAAGTAGTTGAGGCTACCTTGTTGATTATTTTTAAGACAAAAATAATTAGATGTTTGAACAGTAAAGGAATTAAGAAATTATGATGAGCAGGCAGGTAATTGGAGCTGAGTCCACAGAAAGATCAGCCATGATGTTATTGAATGGAAGAGCAGGCTCAATGGGCCAGATGGCCTACACCAGCTCCTATTTATTATGTAATCTCAGATACAGCAGGGTATCACATTGTGACTGTGACACGAGAACCAGGTCATTGATCCTCTTCTTAAAAAAAATTATGAAATAAATGAGAAATAAATGCTGAAAAGCAACAGAAACACAAAATACAAAAAAAATGGAACCACGTTTCCTTGACATGCATTTCTACCAGTCCTTTAACAGCAGAATTGAAACAATGCCTGATCTTCTGTGCCTTCGGCATGTATTAGGCCAGTCCAGTCCAATTGGTGGTGATCCATTGCCGATGCTCATGCTATTATGAACAATTTATGGAAACAAGCCATGTCTGTTTGTCAGGGCTGTGTTGCATTACTGCTTCACACACTCAAGTGGAAAATTATCTGTGTGTCATATTATCAGGCCGTTTCGGATTGAACAATGTACAAGACTATTGTTCTTTTGCAATGAGGTCATGATTTATAATTAGGGCTGAAATATCCATCAGCCTGTGCAACTTCCTCTTGTTAATTTGGAACCAGTCTCTGATCAGATCTAGCAGTGAAATTAATTATCTGTCAAAATAGCAGGGACCGAATCTGTGACACTCGATGTGGGGTGTACAATTCTGCTCCCTGTAACCTGTCAGGCTGACAAAGCTCACTTGATGCTCCAGGAGACATTTATCCTCAGAAAACATGTCCTACAGGGGCCTCAGATCTCAGTTGTCTGTTTGGTGTTGAGGCTGAAGTGTGATTTAATTGGGTCAAAAGAGGACCAATTACAGCTCAAATGAAGATGTACAGTTGTCAAAGTATATCTTTCAGGACTTCATTTAAATCTGAAATAGTATTTGAACACCCCACGTACTAAACGGGATGTTAATGCTTTGTCCTTGGACTGATATCTGATTTTTTTTTATTTCTACCACTTTCCACTAATAAATCAAACTGTGTTAAACTATACTTTAGGCTAATACTGCTATTAACATTGTTAGATAAATCTCCTTAGTACCTCTGAGCTGTGGGTATCTTCATGTACATGTTGTTTAAGGCAGTTAGTGCCCGAAGAGTTAACTTGCATCAAAGGATGAGTTCTACCCATCAGAATATAAAGGATTGTTCCTACAGGAGCTAAACAGTTTGTTTGTCACTTGTGTTCAGTTGTTCTTGTGCTCAAAACACAAATATATACTTGAACCTATCCTGATATTTCACAAGAGACTATCATGTATCTCTGATATAATGTAACTAGCTGTTAAGTACTGTGTAATAAACCTATTCTGTTAATCAAGATGGAGTCTACCTTTTGCTGAGAACTTTGTGTGGGCATCTTTCCCCACTTCTTGACTATAACGTAGGCTACTATCGACAAGAAGGATTTGGTAGTAATGAACCTATCCAAGGCATCTCTAATGGTTCAGGTGGACACAACGACAGCATATACCATGCTTACAGTTGTATTGATTTGATTATATATACCAATAAATCCAGACTCCTTACCCTAGAGTAAGGCTCTTCCACTCTGTCAGTACTATGGCAATCTGTTATTTACAATTATGCACTACAAGTTACTGAATACAGCTCTCCCAAGTAATGCCTAAGATTTCTTTCTAGTCTGCTGTCTGCTTCTAATCTACTCTGCTGATGTCAGAGCAACATCAGTAAGTACCATTATCATTTGCATATTCCATTATGCCACAGGAATTTTCATTAAAAGTAGATACATTTCAGCTTGTTCCTGCTTCATCGGGTGGATTGGATGCAAATCCTTGTTTTGTGAGTCAATGTGGAATGAATACTGACACTTTCATTGCTACTCAAAAAGTCATTCCAACTAAGATTGCTATCAAGTAGATGGTATTAACAGTATGAAGTCAAAAATTAGATGCACCAAATAACTATATAGGATAAGTTTAGTAGATAGTTATATAGTTTACTACACTTGATGCCTGGGCACCATTAATTTAGTCAGATACACATGATAGCTGTATATTGTTGGGGTTAGCCAGAAGTGCCACCTTTGTAGAGTTATTCAAGTATGTATTGTACCTGCCCTATGTACTGCGACTTAGATGCACCAAGCGCCTGTAAAGAGATGTACAGGTACAAACAGGAGCATTGTACCATTCACAGCAGATTGTTGATCAGCGCTGGGGAGGTGATGTAGTGGTAAAGTCACTGGAGTGATAATACAGAGTCCCAGGCTAATATTCTGAGGACATGAGTTAGAATCCCACCATCATAGATGGTAAATTTTGAATTCAATTAAATGGAATGAAAAAAAACGTGTCTAATGTGCTGTCAATTATTATTACAAAAAAGTGAGCCCATTTAGTTCACTCGTATCTGTCCTTACCTGGTCTGGTGTACATGTGACTCCAGACCCACAGAAATGTGGTTGAATTTTAACTGACCTCTGGGCAATTAGGAATGGGCAATTAATTCTGGGCCTAGTCAGCGATGCACACATTGTCCCAATGTTCCTTTTGACATTCCATGCATGGCGATCAGTGTGCCAATATGGATCAGAGTATAGCTTCTGAAAATCACTGCTGTGCATGGACCTCGGGGGTCTGTGTGCAAGAAAGAAAACATTCAAGGAAAACCTACCCACACCCCATGAACAAATAAAAATAATCTTAATTACTTAGCTTAAAGGCATAAAGCTTAGAGTTAAAATAAGTGGTTTAACAGTTTTTTCTGTGTTTTGAAGGCTGTGCTATAAGGGTGAGAGTTGAAATTGTTGGGCACTCAGTTACTGGCTCTGAATTACCACCAGAAACTTTGAGGCTAGGTGAACACAGGTTGATGCTGTGTTCTCATTGTGAACTTCAGTCATGACTAAATGATGATCTTACCAACACAGAGTTCAGTTCTCACATTAATAAGTAGAAAAGAACCAATTTGAGTAAAGCAATGTCACAACGACCAGGTAATCATTTTTGTGATGTTGATTGAGGGGCAAGTATTGGCTGGTACACTGTTAAAAAAAAGTGCTGATCTTCTTCAAAATAATATTTACATGTAAGAACATAGGAGTAAGCCACTCAGACCATCAAACCTCTTACAACATTCAGTTAGATCATGCCTGATCATCTACTTTAACGCCACTTTCTCGGTTGATCTTCATATTCCTTGATGCCATTGGTCTGCAGAAATCTATTAATCTCTGTCTTGAGCATGCTCAATGATTGAGCTTCCACGGCCCTTGGGGCTAGAGAATTTCAAAGATTCGCTGCCCTCCAAGTGAAGAAGTGCCCTCCTCATCTCAGTCTTAAATGGTCAGCCCCTTATCCTGAGTTTGTGTTCCTTGGTTTTAGAGTCACAAGGTAAAGGAAACATCTGCATCCATCCTGTTAAACCCTATTAGAATTTTGTAAGTTTCAATGAAGTCATCCCTCATTCTTTAAAACTCCAGGAAATGCAGACCCTGTCTACTCAATCTTTCCTCGTAGACAATCCTGCCATCCCAGGAATTAATCCGGTAAGCCTCTATTGCACTCAATGACAAGTATATCTCATCTTAGATTGAAACAATGTACAGTCCTCCAGGTAATGTCTGAGCGATGTTCTCAGTTACCCAAATCTCCTTGCAATGAAGGACAATGTATCACTTGACTTCCTTGCAGCTCTCTGCACCTGCTAATGTGAGAGACTCCTGTACAAAGAGTCCAAGAAACCTTTGGACACACACTTCACAATCTCTCACCATTTTTGAATGGTTTTTTCTTTTTTTGATTTTTTTCCACCAAAGTAGAAAAAGTAACTTCTCACTTATTCACATTGTATTCCAGCTGTTGTGCTCTATTCCACTCATTTCATCTGTCAAAATCTCCTTGAACCCTCCTTGTATCGTCCTTACAACTTACTTTCCACAAATATCATAAAATAAGACAAAGACCTGCAGTTGTTAGAGATCTGAAACACACAAAAACAAAGGTTGCTGGAGAAACTGAGCAGGTCTGGAAGCATCCGTGGAGAGAAAACTGAGTGAATGGGTTGAGTCCAGTGACTCTTCTTCAGAACTGATAGCAACTGGAAAGAAGTGGTATTTATGTAGATGATGGGGGTGTGTGTAGGGGTGGTGTGGGGTGGGGGGAGGGGGGAGGTTATGTAATGTTGGAAAGGACTGAGTGGATGGTTGGAGAGGGAGACCAGAGAGAGAGAGAGAAAATTAGGCAGACAAAGGGATTGAAATGGTAAACCACGGGAGAAAAGAAGCTAGATAAGTGGCAATGGGAGCAATAAGTGGGTGAAAATGGGTTGGCTGTGCTGAAGCCAACCAGTATAGCAGGACCTGGTGTGTATGGGTAGCTAATAGGCTTGAAAGAGATATTTACACTCTAAAACTATTAAACTTGAGTCCCGAGGCGAGAACGCGGAAGATGAGGTGTTGCTTTTCCAGCTTAGGCTGAGTCTTGCTGGAGCACTGCATCAGACCTGAGACAGGGATACGAGAGGTACAAGGTGTATGAGATGAGTTTCTGGAGCAGTATATTCAGAAGTCAAGTAGAGATTGGCTATTTTGGATTTAATGTTGTGTCATGAGAAAGGACTAATTAATAACCTTGTTGTAAAAGAGTCTTTGGAAAACGGTTATCGTAATATGATAGAATTTTGCATTCAGTTTCAATGTGATGTACATCATTCTGAAACTAGAGTCTTTGACCTGAAGAAAGGAAGTTCTGAAGGTATGGGGCAAGTTGACTAAGGTGGATTGAGACAATATTTAAAGTGAGTATTTAAAGAAAAATTGCATGATCTACAACAGATATACATTCCACTAGTCATAAATACTGAAGCCTTCAGCAATATCCAAATTGAAAAGAATCCCTACAGTGTGGAAGCAGGCCATTCAGTCCATCGAGTCTGCACCAACCCTCTGAACAGCATCTCACCCCCAGGCCCACCCCCTATACCACCCCTATATTTTCCACCCGAAACACTCTGGGCAATTTAGCATGGCCAATCCACCTAGCCTGCACATCTTTGGCCTGTGGGAGGAAACCGGAGCACCTGAAGAAAACCCACGCAAACACGGGGGGGCAGGTGCAAACTTCACACAGACAGTCGCCCGAAGGTGGAATCAAACCCAGGTCCTAATCACTGAGACACTGTGCTGCCCCATCTGATTAGCAAGCTGGATTTTGGGAAGGATATCCTGCACTACTTATCTGATTCTTCTGCATTGTTTGGTGTTCACCCATTCCCTTTATGCCTCAATGTGAAGATGTTATCCATGGAGTTCTCAGTCTTGTAGATACGCCATAGTGATATCAGATGGAGCTCAAGTTTCTGCAGCTGTTGATATTTACTGCACAAGTGCTCACTAGGTCACCGTTAGTACCTACTACTTACCCCACACCATAGAACAGATGTTCCATGTAACCAAACCGCCTTATCCTGCCTCAAATTTACTTTCTGCAAAGTTCCAACACAATGCAACAGCTCATAAAACAGTAATTACTGCTCCTAGAATTCAAGGAAATCAGCTCCAACACTGAAAACACCGCTCTTACAGCCACAATTTTCTCCCATCCTCCATCTTGGATTCACATACATTAACTTTATTTTACTTTGATTTACATATAGTCATCTTCCTTGGTTTGATCTTAACTTAATAAACCTTAAAGCTGTTAATAAATTTTACTTTTACAGTTAAATGTGACTAAAACTTAACACACTTTACTCACACTCAATTAACCTTACTTGAAGCACCTCTTCTCCCTGTGCATGAATTCCCACATGAAGGTGATTCGTTGCAGATTCTGAGTATGTCTTACTCAGATACAGTCTTCTAAACTTGTGCTCCCTTACTGATATCCATCTGAGAGGGCTGACTCATTATGTCTCATTGCAATGCCTGAATATTTGACAGTGCTGGGCTGCCTCTTTACTGCACTGGATTGTCAACCTAGATTTTGAACTCAAGGGGGGCACAAACTCAAAGCCTCTGACTTAAAGGTGAAAGTGTTATCCAGTGACACACAGCTGACAAATTAATACTCTCGAGCAGTCTCCCCTTGGGGTTAACCAAAGAAGCACCAATTAATACAGAATTGTAGCTAAAAGGTGAGAGTGGAATGGGAGTCCTACAAATATTGCCTTAATCAAGGGAGACAGTCTCTGTCACCAAGAGAAAGTAATAGCAATGTATTAGCATGTTTATTAATAATTTAACAGAAATAAATCTGCTGCCACAGTAAAAACAGTCTGAGAACAAGCAAACAAAAATCTGATCACACCACAGCTCCCTAGGGACAGGGAAAGGCAGCTGAAACCTCTGATTTAGATTGCACCTAAAATTAATATTTATATCTCGCTTTTATCAATGTTAATTGTTTAGTAAATGTGTCAACTAAGTGGATGTAGATTTCTTCTGATTCCATTTTGCCGGTGGTAATGTAAGAGAGGAGCTTTCCCAACTATAGATGGCCTGCTCTTAACCTAGACCTCTACTTGGGATAAGATTCATTAAAATATTTACTGTGTTTAAGTGGAACTTTAGGGATTTACTGCAAACCTTTGCCAAAGCCATGGTAGGGAAACAGGTAGTGAAGATTTTTAACATTGTCAATTTGTGCAATACCTTCCATTGTCAAGAGCAGTGTTTTAAAAACCAACGTAGCTCTAATCCAGCCTTCTGTGGCCCATAATAACATGGGATAACAGGATGCGTGCCTGTGATCGAACAAGAGTGTATTATGTGCTGAGTCTCATCTATGCCAAAGTAAAACATCATACAACAGCAAGTGTTAGTCCATCAGATTTATTTGAAATCACAAGCTTCCAGCGCACCGCTCCTTCATCAGGTGAAGTGGAGGGAGGTGGCTTCTTCCAGTTCACCTGGCAAAGGAGCAGCGCTCCGAAAGCTTGTGTTTTCACATAAACCTGTTGGACTGTAACCTGGTGTCATGTGACTTCTGATATTGTCCAGTCCACTCTAACACCAGCATCTCCACACCACCGATGCCAAAAAATTCTCTTAGTGAGCAGGGTATGGTGTTCAATTGTTCTGTGTTTGATTATACGTGTCTGCTTACTACTGATTCTCACTGAGCTTGACTGGTTAAGCCTGGGTGTGGACTCAGAGAAAATTAAACGAGCTGCAGACAAAGCTGAAAGCCAGAAATGAAGCAGATTGTAATTTTTAAAAAATGTGAATAAAACATGTTACACGTCCATGTAAAAGCAACAGCAATTTCTGAGATGTAAAATATGTAACACAAGGAGCTAATGGAGCAGCTGCCCACTTATGATTTGATCTCTCCACTGAACAGGAAGCTTGCTCCCATGATTATGATCTATGCACTTCAAGCATTCATTGTATCTCACGCACCATTTGGAATCTAATGAGTTACTACATATGGGTAGAACACATAACCTACAGTTTGTCAAGCAGCATCATAGGAGCAGGAAGGCTGACGTTTCGGGCCTCGACACTTCACCAGAAATGGGGGAGGGGAAGGGGTTTCTGAAATAAATAGGGAGAGAGGGGGAGGCGGATAGAAGATGGATAGAGGAGAAGATAGGTGAGAGGAAACAGACAGGTCAAAGAGGCGGGTATGGAGCCAGTAAAGGTGAGTGTAGGTGGGGAGGTAGGGAGGAGATAGGTCAGTCCAGGGAGCACGGACAGGCCAAGGGGGCGGGATGAGGTTAGTAGGTAGGAAATGGGGGTGTGGCTTGAGGTGGGAGAAGGGGATAGGTGGGAGGAAGAACAGGTTAGGGAGGCGGGGATGAGCTGGGCTGGTTTTGGAATGCGGTAGGGGGAGGGGAGATTTTGAAGCTTAATTCCTTCGCCTCCGCCGCATCTGGTCCCAGGATGAGGCATTCCACTCCTGTACATCTCAGATGTCCTCGTTTTTCAAGGACCGCAACTTCCCCCCTTCAGTGGTCGAGAACGCCCTCGACCGTGTCTCCCACATTTCCCGCAACTCATCCCTCACACCCCGTCCCCGCAATAACAACCAAAAAAGAATCCCCCTCGTCCTCACGTACCACCCCACCAACCTCCGGATCCAACGCATCATCCTCCGACACTTCCGCCATCTGCAATCCGACCCCACCACCAAAGACATCTTTCCCTCCCCACCCTTATCTGCTTTCCGGAGGGGCCACTCTCTCAGTGACTCCCTTGTCCGCTCCACACTCCCCTCCAGCCCCACCACACCCGGCACTTTTCCCTGCAACCGCAGGAAGTGCTATACCTGCCCCCACACCTCCTCCCTCACCCCCATCCCAGGCCCCAAGAAGACTTTCCACATCAAGCAGATGTTCACCTGCACATCTGCTAATGTGGTATACTGCATCCGCTGTTCCCGTTGTGGCCTCCTCTGCATCGGGGAAACCAAGCGGAGGCTTGGGGACCGCTTTGCAGAACACCTACGCTCGGTTCGCAATAAACAACTGCACCTCCCAGTCGCAAACCATTTCAATTCCCCCTCCCATTCCTCAGACGACATGTCCATCCTGGGCCTCCTGCAGTGCCACAATGATGCCACCCGAAGGTTGCAGGAACAGCAACTCATATTCCGCTTGGGAACCCTGCAGGTCAATGGTATCAATGTGGATTTCACAAGCTTCAAAATCTCCCCTCCCCCTACCGCATCCCAAAACCAGCCCAGCTCGTCCCCGCCTCCCTAACCTGTTCTTCCTCCCACCTATCCCCTCCTCCCACCTCAAGCCGCACCCCTATTTCCTACCTACTAACCTCATCCCGCCCCCTTGACCTGTCCGTCCTCCCTGCACTGACCTATCTCCTCCCTACCTCCCCACCTACACTCACCTTTACTGGCTCCATCCCCTCCTCTTTGACCTGTCTGTTTCCTCTCACCTATCTTCTCCTCTATCCATCTTCCAACCGCCTCCCCCTCTCTCCCTATTTATTTCAGAACCCCCTTCCCCTCCCCCATTTCTGATGAAGGGTGGAAGCGTCTAGGCTGGAAACGTCAGCCTTCCTGCTCCTATGATGCTGCTTGGCCTGCTGTGTTCATCCAGCTCTACACCTTGTTATCTCAGATTTTCCAGCATCTGCAGTTCCTACTATCTCTCACTTACAGTTTGTCATTGTGAATCTTACACTCACCCCTCAGGCATTCACACATGACGTTATCATTAATGTAGTAACTAAACTTCAGGTGCTGAAATACTAATAGCGCCAAATATACTAAAGTATTATTTTAATTTTGATTAGATTTTCAAATAAATCTCTTTGATGTATTTCTCCAATATACTTGTATGTTACATAGGAACAGAGGAACTGGAAGAAACAATCCATCCCCTTGAGCATCTGCTGCCATTCTGTTAGATCCTGACTGATCTGTACATCAAATCCATTTGCCCAACTATGTTCTATATCGTTTAAAACTTTACCTAACAAAATTCTATCAATCTCAATTTTGAAAACTTCAATTATCTCAACGTCAAAATCCACCTGAGTGAAGAGAGTTCCAGATTTCTACTTACCATTTACGAGAGAAAAGTGCTTCCTGATTTCACTGTTAAATGGCCTGACTCATAATTTTAAATGATGACTCATTGTTCTAACCATGTTTGCCAGATTGTGCAAATGGTTTCTCTTCAAATACCCTGTCAAATTTATTTATGATTTTCAATGGTTGGATTAGGCCACCTTCAAAACTTAAAAAAATACAAAGCATTATTTTGCTGAGCCTCATAATTTAACTCTTCTTGCCCAATACCATCATGGGGAACTTGCTGATTAATATCTCCAAGGCCTCTGTTCCATTCATGAAATGCAGAACTCAAAACTAATGCAGTGCTTGGATAACCAGAGCCTGTACAATCGGAGCATTGCTTCCACACATTTGTATTCGAATCCCCGTGAGACATAAAACAACTTTCCATTAGCCTTTTTGATTAATTTCTGTACCCAAGGACAAGTTTTCAGCAAGTTTTTATTCCTAGAATCTCAAATCTAAATGCTGCACCACACTTCTAATCATTAAAAAAAAGTCCAAGTTGACTTTATTTTCTCTAAAGTGAATGATTGCACGGTTCCCCACATTGAGCTCCATATGTCTACTCATTTTACCCATGTCTCTGTAACTTCCATTTGTACAACTTACTGCTTCCTTGGAATCATCTGCAAATTTATATTTTTATATATATGTGCATATTCATACAGGAAATATATACATATATATATTTCTATTCCTTCACCAAACATAAAGAAAAGTTGTGATCCTTGTAAAAATCCTGGAGAACATCACAGTACTTCCTGGTTATAATCCAGAAAGCCAAGTGGTGAAGGACAGAACTGAAACTAATACTTAAGCATTTATTTACAGAAATACAAGAAAAACCTGCTAACTTCAGCAGCACAGTTTCAGTCTGTTTCTCTTTACAGAGGCCCAAATGAAACCCCAGTTAATGTTGATAATTTGCATATAATTAAATGCAACCCACAACTATTAATCAAACCACATCACCTTTATTCCTATTCTCTGTCCCAACGTCCTAACTAATTTGTTACAACGCCTCTTTAATTAGTATTCAAAAAAACCAAGGAGCTGCACATGCTGGAAATCAGAAATTGCTGGAAAATCTCAGCAGATCAGGCAGCATCTGCGAAAAGGAAGCAGAGTTAATGTTTCAGGTCCAGTGACGCTCCTTTAGGGTTACTGAAGGGTCACCGTACCTGAAACATTAACTCTGCTTTCTCTCCACAGATGCCGCCTGACCTGCTTAGATTTTCCAACAAGTTTGACTTCTCATTCATATTCTCTTGTGCAGAAATGTACAAAATGTATTAGGGAAGTTGATGTAAATAGCATGCATAGATATTCCACAAACCAACATGCTTGTGATGTCTTCAAAAATACAAATTAGTCAAAACTTGCTTTCTTTGACATGCTCCTACTTTTTTGTTGGTTTCACTGAAGCGTTATTGTGTGGGAAAACATACCTTAACTTTTTTCTGCATATTATGTATTAAGTTATACGTTAACTATATTTTCATGAAGGAAGTACCTGCAGTAAGCAAAGTCTGCTCAGGGAACCTACAACTAGAATTTTGAAAGAAAACTAGGAAAAGCATCAAAGAATCTGGCCCAGAATTCGATTGTGTCAATTATTTAGACACATGTTATTTCACATTGTAATCTGATTAAAGACATGCAAGTTTAGTCCCAGGGAAGGTAGGTTGATGGGTAGAGGATGAATGACAATAGAAACTGCTCAATATTTAACTTAAAACAGACTAACAAATTCATTCTGATGCTTACCTATGGAATTAAACTCAGTTAGATTAGGTGTATATTGGGTTTGTTGGAAAGTAAAGAGAAAGTTAGAGTAAATAATCAAGGTTATATATTGTGTGACATTGTTCAGACTTTGAGTGCTGATGGATCAAAAGGTATGCCTGCCTTCAGTTCAGTCTGTTCCTATGTCCTGCTGAGCTAGAAATGCGTGGACTCATGTTCATGACTTGCACGGATGGTACAAGGCGTGATTAGCCCTGAGACTTGCTGTAATACGCTGAGTTCATATTATCTTTCCACAATGAAAAATCTATTAACCAGTTTTCCAAATGCCCAGTCCTATCTCACAATGGCAAGGACACTCAAATGTAGGCCTGCTAATGTTATATAGCTCATTCTGACCTTAATTGCTTAGACTTAATACTTCTGGACCTGTGTGGGGTAATAGACAGCAAGACTCTGCCACAGGTTCTGCTCTATTACAGTTTCTTTCACTGCAGCCCAGGCTGCATGCTCACTTGAAGATCCTTTTTAAATGCACTTCGCCCGATCTTCTTTGGGTAGTCCCATCTGATGGTGTCCATTGACGTGCCATTTTGGCAGGGCATGCATGTTAGAGTCTGGCCCAATTCAACAGTCATCTCACCTTACATGTTAGCTAAATCTTGATTCTGAATCTAAGCCATGAGAGAGACATTAGGGTGGATAGTTTGGCTGCCCATTAAACACAATGGTTAATATGTAATTTCCCTAACAGCAATGGATCAAAATGTCAGGCTCTGTGTATAATGAGCGAGTGGTCAGATACAGTGAGCCTTGCGCCACTGGCAGAGATAAATGCCTGCCTTTTTGTTTCTCTGATATGAGGTTTAAGGTGATGTGATGGAGTATGCCCAGTATAAGACAAGGCTGTAACTGTACCTTTTTTAACCAGTAATTTAGATGGATTCAAGTAATTGGTCTTTGTTGAATTCAGCGAGTGCACACCACTTTGTGAGGAACCTCAATGTTTCCTTGGCTTGATCTATAATGGTTTTACGATCCATGGCTGATTCAGAACCTGGACCAATCTGATGTTAGAGAGACATAAGCACTGAGTCTGACACTAATAATGAAAGTGACAAGCTAAAGTCTCAATTAAATTGGACAATGATTCAGGTTTTCTGGCAGGTTTAGTGAGGAGCACAGATCACTTGATGGATAAAAGAATGTTCAGCATAGAAATCCTTTATCCAGATTGTTCTGTCAGATAATTCAACGTGTTCCATAGAAATTAAGCATCTTTTCTTTGTGCTGTGTGGCATAAGAAAAAGAGATAAAGTTGAAACAATTTTCCGTTAAATTCTATTGCAGTAAGTCAATTAAAAGTTATTTCCGAATACTAAAGCCATTGTATTAGATTAGGATGCAAAAAGCACAGTGACAGGTAGTGTGACAAGGTTGAGAAACTTCTTTCTATTATTTCAAGCAGTGTTTTTTATTAACGACATGAAGAATAGAAGACAGCTTTCCTTAACACAACCTGGTCAGTAGGCTGAACAGTGAATAAATGGAATTTAATCCTGAAAAGTGTGAGGTGATGCATTTAGGGAGGACTAACCAGACAAATGAGTACATGGTGAATGGTAGGACCCTACGAAGTACCGAGGGATATTGCTGTGTGTCCATGTCCTTAGATCCTTGAAGTCAGTTGGATAAGTGGATAAGACAGTTAAGAAGGCAAGTGGAATATTTGTTTTTATTAGTCAAGGCATGAAATGCAAGAGGAAGAAGGCACTGATGGAGCTGTACATAATCTAAGTTAGGCCACGGCTAGAGCACTGTGTGTATTTCTGGTTGCCACACAATAGAAAGGGTGTGATAGCACAAGAGACGATACAGAGGCAGGTCACCAGGGATGTTGCCCGGGCAGGAGTGATTCAGCTATGAAGACAGACTCGATATGCTGATGTTCTTTTCTGTTGAGCAGAGAAAGCTGAGGGAGGGATCTGACTGAGGTGTACAAAAGTTCTGAGGGGTAGATAGGGAGAAATGTTTCTCTTTGGTAGAGGGGTCAATAACCAGGGGCCACAGTTTAAAGGTAAGGAGCAGAAGGCTTAGAGGGGATTTGAGGAAAATGTTTTCCACCAAGAGGGTTGTGAGTATCTAGAACTCACTGCCTGAAAGGGTGGTAAAGACAGGAACCCTCACGACATTTAAGAACCATTTAGATGGACACTTGAAATGCCATAGTATACAAGGTTATAGGTCATATGCTGGAAAATAGGATCAGTAGAAATGGATGTTTGATGACTGGAGCAGACACGATGGACCAAAAGGCCTCTTTCTGTGCTAGTAAAAAATCTATGACTCTATAGGTCTGAGGTTCTGTTTCAGGAAGTTCCAGGCTAGCTTTGTATTTGTTTGCAATCCATGTAAATGTGCTAAAGATATAAGTGCTTTTTGGAAGCTGCTTGTTAAATAATTTCGAGGAAATCAGGAACACTGGTCTTCTTTGGTAACTGTTACTGATTGCCATCCCATGCAATGATATGTCAGATTACATTTTGCAGCAGGAGTGGTCAAGTAAAGAGAGTTTAAAAACATTCTGAAGTCACTGGACTTGAAACATCAACTTTGTTTTCTCTCCACAGAAGCTGGCAGACGTGCTGAGTTTCTCCAGCAATTTCTGTTTCTCTTTTAGAAACCTTCAGAGAGTTTGGCTATGAAAGAATGCCTTTGTGCCTTTCGGAAATCTGGACGTTTTGGAGGGAAGCTTTCATTAATTTTATAGAACATGAGGACCTATGAAAAATCCTTTCATCCATATCTATTGATTAGGAAGTGGTGTATGAAATGTGTTCTGATAAGGCTTTTCTCAACTTCTTGTAGATTCTATCTCTGCTATACTCTCATTATTGTGCTCTCGGTATCTTGCTGTGTTGTTCTGCTGCTGCACATTAATCAAGCTGCAAAGAAATCTGTCAGATTTAGTGTTTACACATGAGGCTGACTGAACAATACTTTCCATCTTCTGAAGGAGACAACAGCACATGTTCACTCGACATGATCTCCAGTGGTTGATAACACGATTAGGGGGAATTGACCTGTATTATAATCATAGGCTCATAGAAATTACTGTGCAGTAGGAGGCCATTCAACCTACAGTGGTACTCACTTTCCGACTGAAGCAAATTACACTAATCTTATATAAAAGGAGGGAAATTTCTATATAAATATTTTATAGCGGCAACCTGGTTCAATTAGCTGCTTTGTATCTTTGCGTCAGCATGTTATGTGTTTGAGACAGACACCAAATTTCCAAAAAGAAAACTTCCTTTGATTTGTTATGACTGTTGATGAGAATTGGTGGCTTGATTCATTACTTGGTGTTACCCTTGCTCGTTGGCAACGCTCTCCCCTCTAAGTCTGAAAGTTGTTAAAGTCCAACGTCAAGTATTTTAGCAAAAGTCTAGCTTGATGTTCTGGTGCCATATTGAAAGAGTGCTGTTCTGTCTTTCAGTTGTCTGGATGAATTAATAGACTTCAACACACTATTTCAGAGGTAAAGAGATGTATCCTAATGGTTGGACTGGCATTTCCTCTACAACCCATACCATTTCCAACAGATTATCAAACTATTCATTCATTTGCGAATTGTCCAACATCAGAAATTTTTTTTTTCTTTATTCATTCATGGGATGAGAGCATCGCTGGCTAGGCAGCATTTATTGTCCATCCCTAAATACCCAGAGGGCAGTTAAGAGTCAACCACATTGCTGTGGGTCTGGAGTCACATGTAGGCCAGACCAGGTAAGGACGGCAGTTTCCTTCCCTAAACGACATTAGTGAAACAGATGGGTTTTTCCCAACAATCAACAATGGATTCACAGCCATCATTAAATTCTTAATTCCAGATATTTATTGAATTCAAATTCCACCATCCGCCGTGGTGGTATTCGAACCCATGTCCCCAAAGTGTTATCCAGGTCTCTGGACTAACAGTCCAGTGATAATAAAGCTAGGCCATCACCTCCCCTTGATAATACTGAGAATAAAAATGAAAACTTTAATCATGAGGCTCCCTTCTGCTCAAGTGATTCAAGGAGTCTGTGTGTGTCCAGGAGGTTGGGCTGATTTGAGTTCCGAATGCTGCAAAACATAGGAGCAAAAGTAGGCTTTTCAGCCCATTGAGCCTGCTGTGCCATTCATGAGATCATTGCTGATTTGATAATCCTCAACTCCACTTTCCTGCCTTTTCCCCATAACCCTTGATTTCCTTATTGATGAAAAATCGGTCTATCTCAGCTTTGAATATACTCAATGATCCAGCCTCCGTGATAAAGAATTGAACAAATTTGCTCCCTTCTGAGTGAAGGAATTGCTCCTTCTTATACAGGTGACCCATTATTCTAACATTATACCCTCTCGTCATAGACTATCCAACTTAGGTTAAAAGGTTAAAAGAGTAGACTCTCACACGAGGGGAAACAGTGTCTCCACATACACCGTGTCAAGCCCCCTAAGAATATTATTTGTTTCAATAAAGTGTCTTCTCATTCTTCTGAATTCCAATGAGTACTGGCCCAACCTACTGAACCCATCCTCATAAGACAATCCCCTCCATACCTGTGATCAACCTAGTGAACTTTCTCTGCATTGCCTCCAATGCCAGAATGTCTTTCCTCGGACAAGGAACCAAAATTGTTCACAGTATTATGTATATATTACATAAACTCCCACTTGGAAATAAGTGGGCATATTAGCAAGAGGCAGCTTGGTTTTGTGAAGGGCAGGTCATGTCTCACTAACTTGGTTGAGTTTTTTTTGAAGAAGTGACGAAGATGATCGATGAGGGTAGGGCAGTGGATGTTGTCTACGTGGACTTCAGTAAGGCCTTTGACAAGGTCCCTCGTGACAGGCTGATACTGAAGGTAAAGTCGCACGGGGTCAGAAGTGAGCTTGCAAGTTGGATAAAAAACTGGCTCGGTCATAGAAGACAGAGCGTAGCATTGGAAGGGTGCGTTTCTGAATGGAACTGTGACCAGTGGCATTCAGCAGGGATCAGTGTTGGGACCTTTGCTATTTGTAATATATATAAATGATTTGGAAGAAAATGTAACTGGTTTGATTAGTAAGTTTGCCAATGACACAAAGGTTAGTGGAATTGCGGATAGCGATGAGGACTGTCAAAGGATACAGCTGGATATAGATCAGTTGGTGACTTGGGCAGAGGGATGGCACATGGAGTTTAATCCAGAAAAATGTGAGGTGATGCATTTTGGAAGGTCTAATCCAGATGGAAAATATGCAGTAAATAGCAGAACCCTTAAGAGTACTGATAGGCAGAGGGATCTGGGTGTACAGGTACACAGGTCACTGAAAGTGGCATCGCAAGTGGAGAAGGTAGTCAACAAGGCATATGACATGCTTGCCTTCATCGGCCGGGGCATTGAGTTTAAAAATTGGCAGGTAATGCTGCAGCTTTATAAAACCTTAGTTAGGCCGCATTTGGAATACTGTGTTCAATTCTGATTGCCACACCACCAGAAGGATGTGGTGGCTTTGGAGAGGGTACAGAAAAGATTTACCAGGATGCTGCCTGCTATGGAGGGCATTAGCTATGAGAAGAGGTTGGAGAAACCTGGGTTGTTCTCACTGGAAAGACAGAGGTTGAGGGGCAACCCGATAGAGGTCTACAAGATTATGAAGGGCATGGACAGACTGGACAGTCAGAAGCTTTTTCCCGGGGTGGAAAAGCCAGTTACTAGGGACCATGGGTTTAAGGTGTGAGGAGCAAGGTTTGAAGGTGATGTACGAGGCGAGTTTTTTACACAGAGGGTGGTGGGTGCCTGAAACTCACTGCCGGGGGAGGTAGTAGAAGCAGATACTATAGTGACTTATAAGGGCGTCTTGACAAATACATGAATAGGATGGGATTAGAGGGATATGGTCCCCGGAAAGGTAAGGGGTTTTAATTGTGACGGGCAGCATGTCAGTGCAGGCTTGGAGGGCCGAAGGGCCTGTTCCTGTCCTGTAATTTTCTTTGTTTTTTGTTCTTCTTTGTTCTATTCCAGTTGTGGTCTACCTAGTTTCAGCAAGTCTCCCTTATTTTTGTGCTCCATTTTCTTTAAATAAAGGCAAATATTCTTTTCAGCTTCCATGTTACTTGCTGAACTTAGATGCTATCTTATTGTAACTCATACACCGAGAACTCTTAATGACCCCTCTGATGTAAATTTCTGCAGTCTTTTCCCAGTTAAGTAGCATTTAGCTCCTCTGTTCTTCCTGCCAAAAGTGCAAAACGTCACATTTTCCCACATTATATTTCATCTGCCAAATTTTTAACCTGCCCACATTCTTTCGCAGACACTTTATCAACCTTACCATTTGCCATCCTACCTCTTTCTGTGTCGTTTCCAAACTTGGCAATAGTACATTCACTTTCCTGATTCAAGTCACTAATGTGTATTGTAAATAATTATGGTCCCAGTACTGATTCCTATGACAGTCAACTAGTTACAGGTTGCCAACGTGAAAATGCCCCCCTTATCTCAACCCTGTCTTCTATTAGTTTGTCAATCCTCTATGCGTGCTAATAGGCTACCTCCAATACCATGAGGGTCTCATCTTATGAAATGGCCAAACATTCAGTAAATACCTTATCGAACGCCTTCTGGAAATCCAAATATTGGCCTCACCACCCATGGCATATCCTCTGTTTTGGGGGTGTGGATCTGTCTGCCTGTTGACATTGAAAAATGTTCTGAGATGCCCTAGAGATGTGATTGAGGCTGTATGTATATAAGATTTCCTTTTTTACTCATCTAGTTATTTTTCTGTTTGTGGTGAAGCATTTCAGATTTCAAGAACTATCTTTGTGAGAGAAAAAAAGAATATTTTTCCAACCATACTTAAAAGCTAGTGATTTTGCTACTTTAGAGTCCTTCTAATCCCTTTTCCCTTTTGAATATTTATCTCTAGCAATCTGACTTCAACATCCTTTTCAGATACTCCCGTAATCCCACTAAGTGAGCATTTCTTCCATCGCTTCACTTTCAAGTATATAGTAGTCCCTTCAAGTCTGTGCTCTGCTTCTTATCAACAGTTCCTTTTAATTCCATGTGTTTATCTGAAGTCTTGATATTTACCTTCCTATTGACTGCCTGTCTTATTTATCAGTCCCTCTTCAAAGTCCTAACCTGCAATACGTTGTATTTTATTTCTCTATTAAAGCCTTCATTTTTATTAAGGAACAAGAACAGAATTTGCTGGAAAACCTCAGCATGTCTGGCAGCATGTGTGGAGAGAAATTTTGGGTCCAGTGTCCATACCCCCACCCACTTCACAACTGAACTATTTATTAAGGACCTTGACAATTTGCATCCTAAAATGGGTGGCATTATGGCTCAGTGGTTAGCTCTGCTGCCTCACAACACCAGAGACTTGGGTTCAATTTCAGCCTTGGGTGACTGTTTGTGAGGAGTTTGCATGTTCTCTCTGTGTCTGTGTGGGTTTCCTCCCACAGTCCAAAGATGTGCAGGTTAGGTGGATTGGCTGCACTAAATTGCCCTGTAGTGTCCAGGGATGTGGCGCCATGTGGATTAGCCATGGTTAATGTGTGATTTTGGGGATTGGGTGTGATGTTTTTCAGGGGGTCAGCGCAGACTTGATGGGCCAAACGGCCTCTCTCTGCAATGTAGGGATTCTGAAGTTCCACCCTGAAAACATTTACTTGTTGTCTAGGCCATTTCATTTATATATCTTTCATTTATGATCCATCATTTGACTGATTTGTCACTCCCAACTCACATGCCCAATCAATCACTCCCCTTAAATTCTTCTGAAATCAGCAGTCCAACATTTTTGTCTTGCTGCCCTGTTGATCTTTTTCCATTTAAAAAACAAAACTAATTATGTTCTGATACTATTTCCCAATTTTTCTCCCTTAAGACCATTGTGCCCTCACTCTTGCACAAATGAATGTAGATAGAGAGCCTTCTGCTCTCCCAGCTACCCCCAACACTGACACATCACTGCACTGGCCAGCCCTTCAGGTGAGCAGACTTTTTCTCATCTGGCCTGGAGCTGATATAATTGTGCCTTGGGCAGAAAGAGACCTGTGACCTTTTAATGAGGGGGTTGGAGGAAGAGAGCGTGGAGAGCGAGTGAAAGAGGGTGGAGGAGGTAAAGGGGCAGAGGGGGAGGGAATGAAGGTGAGGGGGTCAGAGGGGTAAATGGGGTAAGAGGGTGGTGAAAGAGGCTGGAGATGGACCTTGGGCTTTGGGACTTCCCCATCCACTATTTAGTTCCAGTGGAGTTGATGCTGTAATTGGATCAGACATGATTTTATCAATTACCAAAGCTAGCCTGAGGGGCTGAATTGCCTGCTCCTAGTTATTCATAAGCCCGGATGTAATCAACCTCTTTAATCGCTGTGTTGGCAGAAAGGTGGCAAGTAACACTCTCTGAGCCAAATCTGCCGAATACCTCCTCTTCTTACCACTTTTTCAGGAAGATTACATCCAATGTCTCTCTTCTAGGAGCACAAAGCACGGAGGGTGATGATTCCAGTAAGGCTCAATAGCAGGCGCTTGGGATTCGTGATTACCCCCTCCCCCATGTGAAGCAGGCTTCACGCTACCTGCTCATTCTGTTCATTGTGAAACGCGGCAGGACACTGAGTATCCTGCTGAGTGGCTGCATCCTAGCAGGGTCCTCAGCACCATGTAAGGCTAACACTGAGGAAAGCCAACCTGCACTTCTTAAAGGCAACCAGACCTCTTTTTAAAATTAGTTCTAGTCGCCCTGCTATAGGAAAGAGATTATTAAATTGGAGAGGGTTCAGGAAAGATTTACCAGGATGATGCTCGGACTGGAGGGTTCGAGTTGTAAGGAGAAGCTGGATAGGCTGGGGCTTTTTTCACTGGAGTGTAGGAAGTTGAGGGGTGACCTTATAGATGTTTATAAAATCATGAAGGGCATAGATAAGGTGAGTAGCAAGCGTCTTTCCCCCCACAGGGGGTGGTGGGGTGGGGGGAGTTCAAAACTAATGGACATATTTTTAAGGTGAGAGGAGAAAGATTTTAAAAGTACCTGGGGGCAACATTTTCTCGCAGAACAAAAACAGAAGTTGCTGGAAAAGCTCAGCAAGTCTGGCAGCATCTGTGAAGAGAAATCAGAGTTAAAATTTCGGGTCCAGTGACCCTTCCTCAGAATGGACCCAAAACGTTAAGTCTGATTTTTCTTCACAGATTCAAATTCTATGATTCTCTGTTGGCAGACCTGCTGAGTTTTTCCAGCAACTTCTGTTTTTGTTCCTAATTTACAGCATCTGCAGTTCTTTAGTTTTTCTCACAGAAGGTGGTTCATATGTCGAATGAACTGCCAGAGAAAGTGATAGATGCAGGTACAGTTACAGCATTTAAAAGACATTTGGACAGGTACATGAACAGGAAAGGTTTCAACAGATATGGGCCAAATGCAGGCAAGTGGGACTAGTGTAGTTTGGGAAACTTGTTTGGCAAGGACGAAGGGCCTGTTTCCGTGCTGTATGACTCTCTGACTGTATGATTTGTTCACAGGCTGTGAACATCACTGGTTAGGGCAGCATTTAATGCCATCCTTAATTGTTGTTCTGAGGAAAGGTCTCTTGACCTGAAACGTTAACTCTGATTTCTCTCCACAGACCTGCTGAGCTTTTCCAGCAATTTCTGTTTTTGTTTCTTAATTGTTGTCCGTTTTATTTAAATATCGTGCACTTATTATTCACCATTTGTCTGCTTTTCCCTCCTGCAAGCCAGATCATCCACCACACCCATTAAAATTCCCCTCAGTTCTATTGAAAACAGCAGGAGGCATGCAGACAGTGATGCTTGGTGCATTGTCAAGGAAACTGAGGACCACTGTGTCCTTGACAACCGTCGTTCTGAAGGTGCAGATGCAAGTCAAGGAGGTTGCGCATTCCTGCAACCATGTCCTAGACAGAGCACAGCCACTGAACACACTGCTCCTGGAGGCACAGGAAGTATTCTTCAAGGCCCACGGTGAGTAATAGCCCACTCCTGGGAGCCCTCCTGCTCTTCTCTGTGTGAGTTGCTTCTCTTCACAGCGGCCCCTGGTACTGTAGTCTGCAAAGAACTGGAACTATCCCCATGATTGGGAGCAACCAGGATACACAGAGGCCTTTCAGAAGCACTCAGTTCTTTCCAAAGGGAAACCTAGAGGATTTAGGCCCCAAATCCATAATTTGGATTTCTTTCAAATGCAGTCCAGTTCTGTCCGATAGTTCTGTAAGTGAACATTTCATTATTTTGAAGAAATCCAATTTTGATTCCTTGTGCAGCATCCAGTGTTGTATCCCAAGAGTTTTGTATCTGAGAGGTTACTATTAGCCGACTTCTCCTAATTCATATGCACCTACTCAATCAACTCTTGCAACCAGAAATGGACTTCCTAAAAGTTTCCAATTTCATTTCTGTGTGTGATCAATTGTCGTTAGAGATTTTAAAAATCAGATTAAAAATTTTTTTTTTTTCACTATCCTTATCCTGTCTTCCTTTTCCTTCTTCCTTTTATTCTTTGTTGAATTCATTCTCCTTCTCGCTACAGCTGCAGACTCAATTCTTTCATCATCATTTAATCTCCTCACACAATTAGCAGGTTACAGTGCAATACATTTTTGAGCAGAACAGCACAGGTTAAAATTGATAGATGTACACAGTGCTAAACAACCATACTCTCTGCTACACCATCCAAGCACTCCTCTCAGCCTGGGGAAAGGCCAGTGCTGTGAGGACAGTGATGTTTATCGACAGAAAATTTAGTGCTTTTTAACAATACAAGGAGAGCTGAAATTGAACTGCAGCTTTACATTTTCTTAAGCTTTATCAGATCAAGGCAATCATTCCAACAGTTTTTTTTTGCTCTGAGCAACGGTGCTGAAAACTGCAAGAAAAGTAAAGGTGAGTTAACAATGCATGCTGTTATTAATGCACAAATCAGCTGGCAGGTGTTGGCAACTGAAAAAAAGATGAGATGCGAATCTTCAGAAGTTGCTAGTTGATTTACTCTGCTCTACCATTTGCTTCACACAAACAACATCTTGCCCTTAGCCTCCCCATTATATTTTTGAACTTGTTGGATTAGCACATTAATTGCTCATTAAATTCGCTACGGTAAGTTCGGTCTACATTCTAACATTTTAAGTATGTTAAACAACCTGACAATTGCTAACACAATTCCAGATGGAATATTATGTAGGAAAGTGGGAACTTGTTCACTTCAGCAGGCAGATGAGAAAAACAGCAAATTATTTAAATGCAGAGAGTATGCAGAACTCTGATGTATAGAGGGATGTGGGTGACTTGGTATATGAATTGCAAAATGTTGCCCTGCAGGTACAGCAAGTGATTAGGAAGATAAATGAAATGTTTATTGCAAATGGAATGGAATATAAAAGCAGTATTGGTTTGCTTTAGATGTAAAGGGCATGGTGAGATCGCATCTAGAGTACAGTGTACAATTTTGTTTTGAGTCAGAAGCAGTTCAGAAACGGTTCATTCAACTGGTTCCTGGGATGGGAAGGTTATCTCATGAGGAAATGTTGGATGGATTGGCATTGTATCCATTGCAGTTTAGAAGAATGAGAGGTGATCTTACTGAAGCATATAAGGTCTTGAGGGAACGCAACCAAGTGAGCCGTGAAAGGATGTTTGCCATTTGGGAAAAACTAGAACTATGAGACACAATTTAAAAATAAGGGATCTCATACTTAAGATGGAGAGGAGGAGAAATATCTTCTCCCAGACAGTCATACGTTTGTGGAACTCTGTTCACTGGAGAGAAGTGAATGCGGAATAATGAGTATTTTAAGGCAGAGTTAAATGGATTCTTCTCTAACAATAGAGTCAAAAGATATTGAGGGTAAGCATGAAAGTGAAGTCAAGGCTGCAATGTTTGATTTGCTTTGATTTATTATTATTACATGAATTAAGTTACAGTGAAAAGTATTGCTTTGTGGGCTAACCAGACAAATCATACCTTAGATACCTGCAATGCTAGACTTTTTATTTCTTTATTTTCTAATCTTCTTTTCTAAGACCTTGTACTGAAGAATCTGTACCTGGTACCTTTGTATCTAAGCTGCTGCCGTAAATGGTGACTTACAAACTTTTCACTGTACTTATCTGTGTACATGTGACAACAAAGCTAATTCAATTCAATAAGTAATCAGGGTAATAGAACAGAGTGCAGAGTATAGTGTTACAGCTGCAGAGAAGATGCAGCGAAAGATCAACCCTAATATATGAGAGGCCCATTCATTAGTCTGATAACAGCAGGGAAGAAGCTTTCTTGAATCTAGCGTATTTCTTCTAATTCATATGCCCTATGTAATCAATTTCATGGAATCAGAAATCCAATGTCATTGAAGTTGTTGACTTGCTCACCGAACTGGCTTGTTTTTGTTTAGACATTTTGTTACCATGTTAGGTGACATCATCAGTGGAGCCTCTGATGAAGCGATGTTATTCTACTCTGCTTGGAATTTATACTGTCCGGTCTGTTATGGTGAGTACAGTCATTTCCAGTTTTGATCTGTATGGGTTTGTATCTAGGGGCCAATTCTATATGTTTGTTGATTGCATCATGGGTGGAGAACCATGCGTCTAGGAATTCCCATGTGTGTCCATCTTTGGCTTGGGCTACTATGGTTACCTTGCCCCAGTTAAACTGATGGTCTTCATTATCCGAGTGTACAGATATTAAGGAGAGTTCGTCGTGCTGTTTTGCTGCTGGCTGATGTTCATGTATTCTGATGGCTAGTTTCCTTCCTGTCTGTCCGATGTAATGTTTGTGGCAGTTGTTGAATAGTATTTTGTAAAACCACATTCGTTCTGCATGTTGTGGGAATGGGGTCTTTAATCCTTGTGAGTGTTTGTCGTAGAGTGGCTGTGGGCTTGTGGGCTACCATGATTCCTGGTGGTCTTAGGAGCCTTGTTGTCAGTTCTGATATGGTCTTGATGTATGGCAGTGTGACCAATGTGCTTGGGCATGCTGTGCCCTCCTGTTGTTGCCTGTTTAGTAGGCATCTGTGGATGAAGTTGCAGGGATATCTGTTCAGAGCAAGGATTTTGTATCAGTGCTCTTCCTCTTTCCTGCATAGTTCCGGATTGTTGCAGTGTGTTGCAGACTGCCACAAACATTACATCGGACAGACAGGAAGGAAACTAGCCATCAGAATACATGAATATCAGCCAGCAGCAAAACGGCATGATGAACTCTCCTTAATATCGGTACACTCAGATAATGAAGACCATCAGTTTAACTGGGCCAAGGTAACCATAGTAGCCCAAGCCAAACATAGACATGCACAGGAATTCCTAGAGGCATGGTTCTCTACCTGTAATGGAATCAACAAACATATAGAATTGGACCCCATATACAAACCCATTCAGGTCAAAACCGGAAATGACAGTACTCACCAATAATGGATCAGACAGTATAAATTCCAAGCAGACTAGAATAACACCGCTTCATCGGAGGATCCACTGACGATATTACCTAGCATGGTGATGAAAGGTCTGAACGAGAACAAGCCAGCTCAGCGAGCAAGTTAACAACCTCACCCACAACCTTAGCTACAGACCTTTGCCCATACTTTATCCAATCTCATTTCTGTACTTTGTCAATTGTTAAGATTTTAAAAAACTTAGATTTTAAAATATTTTATTTTTGTTTTTCTTTCTCTTTCTTTGACCAATCTTACCTTCCCTCCCTTCTTTCCTTTCTTTGTACTTTAATTCATTACCCTTCTCTACTGCTGCAAACTTAATTCTTTAATTGTCATTTAATCTCCTCATACAATGAGCAGGTTACAGTGCAATACAGTTTTGAACAGAACAGCACAATTTAGAGCTGATTACTGTACCTGTGCAAAGTTCTAAAGTAGCAAGATGTAGCCACTGCAGCATGAGAAATAGACAAAACAGGAGCAGTAACAGGCCATTCAGCCCATCAACTTCTCCACCATTCAATGGTCCAGACTCAGCTGCTTGTTGGTCGTGGGGGTTTCAGCAGTGATGACCCTCTGAGAGAGGAAATTCCACCTCTTTCAGTCTTAAACTAGAGATCCCTTATTTTGAATTATGCCTCTACTTTTAGATTTCCCAATAAGGCATAACTCTTTGCTCTATCCTGTCAAACTTGCCACACCCACAAGCTTATCTATTTCAATAAGATCACCCCTCATTCTTCTAAACTTCACTGTGCATAGGAACAACCTGCTCAGACTTTCCACATAAGACAAACCCTTCATCCTAGGTGCCAGCCTAGTGAACTTCCTCTAAACTGTTTCCAATGAAAATATGTTACTTGCATGTTTTGCCTCATTGGGAAATCTAAAAGTAGAGACATAAATCAAAATAAGGGGTCTTGAGTTTAAGACTGAATGAGGTGGAATTTCCTGCTACCGAAGTATAACCAGATAATATGGGTCGAATTTTTGCAGGAACAGAGAGGTCTCTGACTTAGACAAAAGGTGCTGGAACCCTGATTCCAGATATTCTTCTCATCAACATACAAACCATTATTTTTGAAATGATGGCGTGGAGAGAGAGGGCAGGTTATAATTTACACACCCATGGTTCACAGAGGCAGCTGCACACGTAACAGTGCACTGACCTTCACATTTAAATTTTGTTAGTGGGATGCCAAAAACACAATTTATGGTCTTTACACTTTTTAAGGTGGCAGTTTAAATTTGCCAGAGTATTTTGAAGAGGCAGGGTTCCCTTTTGGAGAGGTTCAGGGATGCCTTTGAAAGAGATAAAATGTCCTTTGGTAAAAAGTATACATGAATATGCTTAATGAGTGAATAAACTCATTGAATGGTCAAGCTCTAAAGCTACTTGAAACCCCCTGGAACTATCAAGGCATTTAAATCTCCTGCCCATTAAATGTCTGAAGTTAAAGAAATTGGTGCTTTTCTTTTCACTCTGTCTGTTGATAGATGTCTGAAGGTTATAGGATTGGTGCTGCCTGATTGATTTCACAACCTATAATTGTTACAGTGAATGTCTGTCATTTCAGTGATAAAATCTTTGACTTCAGGCTTTGAATATAAATATTTGACTTTATAAGGAATTAAGTAGTTGAATTAATTAAATTTTAATGTAAGTTTTCAAAATAATGAAATTATCAGCAGATACTTTGTACTCTATTTTATTTTTTCTCAATATGGGGCCTGAGGTCTTGCCCTAATGGTTAAAGGGAGAATTGGCGTGGAAGGTATAAGGGCAGAGGTGAGTGTAGAGACATGGCTTACCATGAGTTGGCTCTAAATTGGTGTAGGGGCTATAAAGGAGTTTAAAGGGCTATGGGTGGTAGTTTAAAATTTGGATTGTGTGTGTGTGTGTGAAAAAGAGACAGAGAGAGCGAGCACAGTGAGGCCAAGTTTTGTTTATTCCTTTCTTTATAAATCCTAGAAAGCTGAGGCTGTCCTTTCACACAGCCTGCCTCTGGCTGGCACCTTACTCCCATTTCTAAATGACCCCTACCTCCATAACCACGTCCACAGAATGGAAATTAGAAGATCTGGGACACTCCCAAGTTTCTCAGTTTGCAGTGACAAGAGCTTTCCTGTCTCCATACTCCTAATGCTAGAATGAACACTCAGGCCTACGTGTCACATGAGAGGCAAGAGTCAAATGTACCCTAGGTATTTTTTTAATGCTATTGCAAGTTCACTCTCAGAAACAAACATTCAATCCCTAGAATTTGAAATGCCAGCAGTGTGCAGCGAATAACCTGATATAGTACATGTGTAATGAACACTTGCATGTTATAGATGGCATCCCTAACTGTTGGACGAATTATTACCAGATCAGCTATCTAAGCCTAAAGACTATTAATCAAAGATATTGAGAAGTGCAAATGACAGAAGCCAGATTAAAAGAAGTATCAGATTTTGCTATCTTGCAATAACTTGTAACTCACAATGTCACTTTCAAAATAACACTCACAAAGTCTTCGCCAGTTCTTCCCTTTCTTTCAATGTGCCCCTTTTATTTATTATTCTGAGCTGAGAATGATGAAGAGAGATTACTCTGCTGCATGCTTTTTATTTGGATGAAGCATTCATTTGCAATGCTCATATCCAATCTTCTTGGTGACTTGCAAGTGCCCAGGAAAAATAAAAACAGAAAACGTAGGAAATGTTCAGCAAGTCCAGCTGCAAAATAAAGTGGAACGGTGTTGACATTTCAGATCGATGACTTTTTGTCAGGACCGGAGGGAGTTGGAAACATAACAGCCTAATTATTGTGATGGTCAGATCGTTGTTGCAGACTGGGGTAGTGTGATGGGACCATGTGAAATTCCTCATGTAGCTCATTCCGACAGAATTACTTGTGAAAGTGAAGCGTCTAATGGGCAATGTGTCTGGAACCCACCAAAAAAGCACCCTAGAATTGCAGAATTGAAAGGGTTCCCATTTACTTAAGCCTAATAGTTATGCAGGAAAACTTAGAGGGTTGAAAATATACTCACTCCTGGTAACTATTAAACTGAGCCTCCTCACTCTTTGTTGACTCTTCTTCCTCACCCCTGGCCAACTATTCCTCAAAACTCTTGACCAATGTTCCTTCTGGTGTTCCACACTCAGTAATTGGTATTGACACACTGATCATGGCATTGAGGACCAGTTTGGAGGCCCCTGCCACGCATAGACCTTGAGAGGTCTGTGTAGCCAGAAAGAATGCTCGAGACGCCAAAAGTCCGAAATTTCTGGAGAAGCTCATTAGGTCTGGCAGCACCTGTAGAGAGAAAGCAGAGTCAACTTTTTAGATCATTTGACCCTTCTTCAGAACCGATTGTAGCTGGGAATAGGTTGGTATATATGTTGAAGCCGGGGTGGAGGGAGGAGGGAAAGAGTAAACAATAGGTGGTGACAGAGCCTGGACAGAGAGAACAACTGTTGGATGGACAAAGGAATGGGTAAAGGTCAGCCTGGGAGAATGAATAGCTGCTAACAGAGACCATTAGTAGCTGACAGTGGGTTGGTTGTGGTAGTAGCCCGTGTGATGACGGGTCTTGGTGTGTAGGGGTTGAGGTAAGGACTGGGTGAGGGTGCTCAGGCCCTAGAATTATTGAATTTTATTGAGTGCTGAGGGTTGCAGGGTCCCCAGATGGAAAATGAGATGCTGAAAATTGGAGGTAAGGCTGCTCCTCACAACCCTGACCATAGGACAATAAAATATTGGAGCAGAATTGGGCCACTCGGCCCAGCGAGTCTGTTCTACCATTCGATCATGGCTGATATGTTTCTCAACTTCATTTTCCTGCCTTCTCTCCATAACACTTGGTCCCCTTACCGATCAAGAGCCTACCTATCTCTGTCTTATGGACACTCAATGACTTGGCCTCCACAGCCCTCTACTGCAATGAGTTCCATAGAATTACCACTCTCTGGCTGAAGAAATTCCTCCTCATCTCAGTCCCTTCAGACTGAGGCTGTGCCACTGGGTCCTAGTCTCTCCTTCTAGAGTCATAGAGTCATAGAGCATGGAAACAGACCCTTTGGTCCAACCAGTCCATGCCAAACATAATCCCAAACTAAACTAGTCCCACTTGCCAGCTCCTGGCCCATCTCCCTCGAAACCTTTCCTATTCATGTACTTATCCAAATGTCTTTTAAACATTGTAACTTTGCTCACATACACCACTTCCTCAGGAAGTTCATTCTACAGGTGAAACACCCACTGTGTAAATATTTGTCCCTCAAGTTTTTTTTAGTCTCCCTCCTCTCACCTTAAAAAGATGCCCCTTGGTCTTGAAATCCCCTATCCTAGGGAAAAGATACCTCCCATCAACCCGATCTATACCCCTCATGATTTTATAAACCTCTATAAGGTCACTTGTCAACTTCTTACGCTCATGGAAACATCTTCCTCATGTTGGTTCTATTCCAGTCTGTCAGTATTCTAACTTTTGATTAGACCCCCCTCATCTTTCTAATCGCGTACAGACCCAGAGTCCTGAATGACTCTTCATAAGACAAGGCCTCCATTCCCGGGGTCATGCTTGTAAACTACCTCTGGACCCTCTCCAAAGAAACACATCCTTCCTCTGATATGGCACCCGAAACTGTTCATACTATTGCAAGTTCCAACTTATCAGGGCCTTATACAGCTTACATCTGCTCTTGTACTCTAGCCCCTTTGAAATGAATGCTAACATTGCATTTGCCTTCCTAAATGCCAACTGAACCTGCATGGTAACCTTAGGAGAATCCTGAACTATAATTCTCAAGTCCCTTTGTGCTCAGATTTCTAAAGCCTATCCCAATTTAAAATATAGTCTATGCCTCTTTTCTTCCAACCAAAGTGCATAACCTCACACTTTCCCTCATTATATTCCATCTGCCACTTCTTTGCCCACTTTTCTAGCCTGTCCAAGTCCTTCTGAAATAGTCCCACTTTCTCAAAACAACCTGCCCCTCTACCTATCTTTGTGTCATCTGCAAACTTATCAACAATGTCCTCAGTTTCTTCATCAGGTCGTTAATGTATAATGTGAATAGTTGTGGTGCCAACACTCTCCCACTAATCAACATCCTGAAAAAGGCCCCTTTATCCCTACTCTCTGCCTTATTCAGTCAACCAATTCTCTAACCATGTCAGTACCTTGTGACTAACACATGGGGTCTTATCTTATTTAGCTGCCTCCTGTGTGGCACTTTTCAAAGGCCCTCTGGAAATCCAGAAAGATTGTGTCCACTGGCTCTCCTTTGTCTAACTTGCTTGTTACCTCCTCAAAGAATTCTAACAAATTTGTCAGCCATACCTTCCTTTGACAAAGCCATATTCACTCGGCTCTAATTTATCATACACTTCCAAGCACTCCACAATCTTAACCCTAATAATGGACTCTAAAATATTATCAACAACTGAGGTCAAGCTAACTAATTGTTGTTACCTATCTTCAGCCTCCTTCCCTCCCTTCATAAACAGTGGTGTTACGTTAGCCATTTTCCAGTCCTCTGAAACCCTCTCTGACTCAAATCATTCCTGAATGATCAACACCAAGCCTTTAAAATCTCCTCAGGTATCTCCTTCAGTACTCCAGAGTGCAGTTTATACTCTCTGGGTGATTCATCCACTTTCAGAGTTTTCAGCTTCCCCAGCATCATCTCCTCAGTGATGGCCGCTATACTCCTCTCTGCCCCCTGACTCTCTTGAAGTTCTACTATGCTGCTGGTGTCTTCCACTGTGAAAACTGATGCAAAAGTACCCATTCAGTTCCTCTGCCATTTCTTTGTTCCCAAATATTACTTCTGGACCCTCATTTTCCAGCAGTCCAATGTTCACTTTTGCCTCTCTCATCTCTTAGATGTCAATAAAACACTCTGTTACAAGCTTATTTACTCTCATATTTCATCTTCACCCCTCTTATTGCTTTTCTAGTTGCCATCTGCTGGTTTTTAAAAGCTTCCCAATCCTTTGGCTTCCCACTAATGTTTACCACATTGTCTGTTTTTCCTTTTGCTTTTATGTTGTCCCTGACTTGCCTTGAGAGCCATGATTGCCTTGTCTTCCCCTTAGTATGTTTCCTCTTCCTTGGGTTGAAGGTCTGCTGTTCCTCTGAAATCACCCCCGGTAACTCCTGCCATTGCAGTTCCAATGTTTCCCCTGCTGGGCTCCTCTTCCAATCAACTCTGGCCAGCTCTTTCTCTCGTGTCTTTGTAGTTACCTTTTCTCAATTGTAATACTGTTACATCAGGTTCCAGCTTCTCTCTGACCAGACACTTCACACTGTTGGAGACACCACCCTTATTCCCCACCCACCCCAAACTTTGACCTCCATGGAACTGACAGTCCCCCACATCCCTTGTCTGGTTCCAACCCCCTCCCCAAGGCTGATTCCCCAACCCCTGCCTATTCTGATATTGCATACCATACGGACATGACCCTGCTAGAAGCTTCACCAACATTCTGACTGTTCCAGGCCCACCCCCCACCATCCCAAACCTGACAGAATACCCTCGACCTGAACCAGCCAAATTGAATGACGCCCCCCCCACCACACCGCCCCATCTCGGCCAACCACCTCTGCCCAAAGTCCTGGTCTGATACCCCCTCACACCTGACCGTCACCTCAGCACCCCACCTTCTCTTGAATAGGCTCTCCACCCTGAACTACCCAGACCCTCACCCACCCACTATCCTAGCTCCTCATTTTTACCTTACAGACACTCACCTTTCCTCAGTCACTGCTAAATTGGCTTTGACACCTTTAAACAATTAAACTGCTGAAGTACAGGCAGCAAGTGCAATACAAAATGGATGCATCTTGTCCAGCAGCTCTGCTCCTGCACTGAGTGGATTTCTCCCTGGTTTCCTCCCAATGTACATATTTGTGATCGTTCAGACATGTTAATGATGCAGGGCCAAAGGGAGTGGTTCTGAGACCAGCAAAGAAAAAACAAAAGAGGTGATGTGCAAGGCAGAATGATGAAGGAAGTTTGATGAAAGATCATTGGTCTGACGCATTAATTCTTTTTCTGATTTTACAGATACTACCTAACTTACTGAATATTTTCTGCCTTTTCTGTTTTATTTTCGTTTTGCATCATCCACAATACTTTACTTTTGCCAGAAATAAGACGTTTGTCACATATAATATGCCAATAAGCAAACTGATACCTCTTAACTATGCTCCCATTTTAAGTTCGGCATAAACTAGGCAAAGCAAGTGTTGCATAGTTTGTACAGGTTGATAGTGGCTTAATGACATAATAATAAAGGAGTGTTTGGAGGCAGTGGTTTGTCTCTTGGAGCCTTGGTGAATAAATGTGGAAGAAGCCTGAGGCCTAAGTTGCAACGTTAAAGGCTCAGGCTCTCATTCCAGGCATAAGCTCTGCCCTGGCCAAGGCTTCAGTATGGAATAAATTTCTTGGTCACTTGGTCCATTGTTATCCTGTGCAACACAAGATTAAAATTTCAAGCATATTTTATAGTATAGCATCATTAATCCAACAAAAAAGAATGTCAAAGGTATTTGGGCTGTCTCTGAGAAAAATTGAGCCCTTAATCCATTTTGAAAACAAAGCCCAACTGTGAGTCTGATCAGGAAAGCTCATGTTGAGATGGTCACTACAGCTGGTGTCCTTTGAATATGTGGTACAATGGCACTCTTATAGATTGTAAATCCTGGCAGATTGCAGCCTGGTAATCCACAGTAATTATTTTTGTCACTAGGGAGTCTGGGACCTTTCCCTTATTTGCTGAATAGAATGAAGGAACTTCTTTTCCTTATCAAATTTTTTTGTTCCCTCAAATATAATTAAAGACAGGGACCTCAAATTCACATCATTTAAATCAGTATGGAGCGTAGGTGCTGCAAGAATGAATCTGCATAATATGTGCATTTTAGTTAGATATTTTTTATGACCGTTTTTATCCATTACATCATCTAGAAGAACAAGGGCGACAGACACAACAGAAGTCTACCAAGTTCAATAAAAACTGATAGAACTGCGGGTGTAGGAAATCAGAAACAAAAACAGAAATTGCTGGAAAAGCTCAGCAGGCCTGACAGCATCTGTGGAGAGAGAAATACAGATAACGCTTTGGGTCCAGTGACCCTTCCTCAGAACATTCAAATTGTCCTCCAACCACACTTGGAACTATATTGCCATTCCTTTACTGTCACTGTATCAGAGTCCTGGAATTCCCTTGCTAGCAGCTCTGCGGATGTACTGATACCACATGGGCTACAACACTTCAAGAAGGCAACTCAGTATCATGGTGGCAATGGCAGTTAGGGATGAGGAGCAAATACTGTCCCAGCCAGTGATGCCCACATTCCAGGAAAGAGTTAATAAAAAGTGAAATGTAGCAAGCTGAGGCTCAGTCAGTCAGTCAGCCAGCCAGCATGTTTAAGCTCCAAGACCCCTGTTCAAAACTGAGCCAGGAATTGATGCAGTGCTCTGGCAGATCTTACTCCTTTAAGGAAAACATCTGAAGGAGCAATTTTATGTAATTATTCATTCATTTGCTGCTCATGGTGTTTAGCAGTGTGAGAATTGATGGCTCGTTTTCACCATAATTATTGACTTTAGAAATTATTCGAAAACAAAATCCTTGAAATGTCATGATGAGGGGTTTTTAGAAATTGTATGATTTGCACTTGGCAAGGCTACATTTGTTATCCATCCTTAGTTCTTGCATGCAGGTAATTGTAAGCTTTCTCCTTAATCTGCTGTGGTCCTCTGGCGTTTAGTTGTGTTTAGTCGGGTATGCCAGTGTTTCAGAATTTCAAAATCCAGTTGCCCATCATTGAATTATATTTAGTTAGGGTTCTGACGTAAAGTTTCCATAGTCCCAGAGGGCCATTTTCTCATTAGAGAGAGACAGCTGTGGTGAGATTAACCTGAGGGCCAGCATGCCTCAGGCAAGGGGTAAGATTGAGAAGATGGGACCTTCATGGTAACTTTATAGGAATTGAAGCCACACCTTTGCTATTACTGTGTATCACAAACCAGCCATCCAGCCAACTGAGCTAACTGACCCCTAAGGTCCTTCAAACTTAAAATACTCCTCTTAAAATTTAAATCTCTCATTGGTCTTGTTCCTCCCTAAACTCTGTAAACTCTCTGAAGCGTGCAGGAATTCTCTGGTTCTGGTCTCTTGTGCAAACCTTGTCTTTTCTCCTATCCCATTGATGGCTGTGTCTTTGTGGGCTTTGATATTCCCAGCTTAACCTTTTCTGCCTCTCCAGCTCCTAGTCCCCTAAGTCCTTTCTGAAAGCTCACCACTTCAACTGAAATTTAAATCCTCCTTCCTACTATCTTCTTTGTTATTTTTTGACTGTGCCCCTGTGAATCGGTGACAGAAGTACGAATTTGTCAAAAAGGGTGTATAAATGCCAAATTTAGTAGACATTGATCCAGAGAAGATAAAAGAACTGCAACATTAATATGGTTTAATGTGAATGATGAGGAGGAAAGGAACTAATTCATTTCAATGTATTGCATCTTTGCCCTGCGTTTGTCGCCATGGTGTTGCTATGGCTGATTCATGCAGGATCCAGACAATGATGACCCTCCACAACTTGTTAACAGCAAGAGACTCAGCAGATGATGATGAAGGTCAAGGTGAAGTAACTGAGCTTTGCCTTTAATTTGAAATAACCATTTTAACTAGCACTTTTATGGCATATGTAATACCTGTCACTTGTCAGGCAAAGCTTGGATATTTATTGAAGTCTCACTATAAGTGGCTATGGTAGTTAAAAAGTTGATCTACACTGATGGTGACTACTGATCATCTGGTGGTTTGCCTAGGCTTAAAAAGTTTTACATATTTTAACAGCAATATCGTAAAGATGGTTTTAGATCATAGTAAGTTGGAATTAATCCTGTCATTGTCATTTATAGTCAAATATTAAGTGATTTGCTGATGGTCCCTAAGCTCCTATATGTCCTATTAGCTATCAGTATCTATCCGCAGGTAACTATCTGATCTAGCTTCCCATCCATCTTCAGTTCCTTTCTGCACAAATCGACCTGAATTAGAATGAGGTGCGTTGAATGTATATTGAAATAGGGGTAAATTGGCTTATAAATCAAGCATACAGAGCAGGAATTTAAATCGCTGTTTCAGTGGCTAATTCTCCTTGTGCAGATGCCTCTTTGGTCCTTAATGTGCTGCTGGAAACCAAAACTGATGGATTAATGAGAGCTGGTGTAATGAGCTGTGACTGATTACTGTGTACTTTTACCTAGTTAAACATAGATTTATTGCATCCTACCTCATGTTTAATGCCCCATTTATATTACACAACCAATATGGCCTGGTCGCTGGTGTTCTATATTCACCCCATTAACACTGCAGGATGTATTTGGAGCACTGGCAGATATGTGGGAACAGCCGCATGCCTGGAGATGTTCTCAAAGTTGCGTTCTCAGCTCCAAAACTTTGGTTGCTGACTCTCCTTGAGTAAGGGTGAACAGGAACAAATCCCAATTTTAGCAGAACCCAGAGAATGATGGGAATTGGGAACTCATGGGCATATGGAGATGTTGAGCATAGATGCATTGAGAGGGAGGTAAGTGAAGAGTACATGGGACCTCTTTGGTGGAGTGCTAATGCCCTACTTCTGAGTCAGGATCACCAGGTTCAATTCTGAATTCAAGACTTGATGGTCATGGAAGGTATGTTTGTAATGAGGCCAATCAAGCTGATTGTCAGCCTGGAAATCCCTCTACTATACCTTCAGCAGGTGTTAAGAATGAGAGAGTCCCCTCAGCTACGTTTGATGCAGAATAGCAGTCTTCAAGCTACAGCTTCTGATAATAGGCTAGTGATCTGTTCCAGGAAAATCTAGCTATAGAAAGAGATATTAGCACATTCTTGTACGCCACCAGGCAAAACAAAAATAAGAGGGGGGAGATGAGGGAGAAAGAGATCACAGTATATATTGGTAGGGTGACAGGACTCTAGTTGTCCAGAATAACCTGTTCCTTTGCTATAAATCCACTGCAATCACTTCATTTTATTTTATTCATTTATGGGATGTGGGTATTACTCGTTGGACCATCATTTAGTGCCCTGGCCTAATTGCCCAGATTGCAGTTAAGAGTCAACCGCATTGCTGTGAGTCTGGAGTCATGTGTAGGCCAGACCAGGCAAGTTAGGCAGATTTCCTTCCCTGAAGGACAAAAGGACATTAGTGAACCTGATAGTTTTTTTTTCTGATAATCGACAATGGTTTCATGGTCATCATTAGACTCTTCTTTCCAGATTATTATTGAATTCAAACTGCCATGGTGGGATTTGAACCTACGTCCCCAAAATATTATCTGGGTCTCTGAATTAATAGTCTAGCACTAATACAACTAGGCCATTACCTGAATGTTATTATGATGAGCAATTTATTATGAGGCATGAACTTTATTATAAATAGAATCATAAGAGAGATACTGCCACAAGTTTACCGGGGCTTCTTACAACTTCCATTTATAATTCCAGAGGGAGAGATCCACCCTCAAGACAGTGGTGAAAACTCATTTATGTCAGGTCTTTACTACCTTCAAGAGTATTTTTTGTTATTCATGTAAGGGATGGAGCCCTTGTGTGACCCATTGATTTCAAATGACGGAAATAGTTGGAGACACATCATTTTGGTTCAATAAGTGGCAAGTAACTTTTGTGCCACACAATGAACAGAAATGATCATCTCCAACAAGAAATAATCTAACCATCATCCCTTGACTTCAATGGCATCACTGAACCACCCATTATCAACTCTCTGGGGGTTACCATTGACCAGAAACTGAATTGAACTAGCCATATAAATACCTTGGCCAAGTTAGCATTTCAGGGGCTAGGAATCCTGCAGCAAGTAACTCACCTCCTGACTCCCCAGAGTCTGTCCACCATCTACAAGGCATAAGTCAGGAGTGTAATGGAATACACCCCACTTGCCTGGATAAGTGCAGCTCCAACAACACACAAGCTTTAGACCATCCAGGAGAAAGCAGGTATTTCGAAAGACACCGTACCCACAAGAATTCACTCCTTTCCTCACTGATGCTCAGTAGCGGCAGTGTGTACCAGGTACAAGATGCACTGCAAGACCTCATCAAGGCTCTTTTGACAATAGCTTCCAAACTCATAACCACTTCAAAGGACAGGAGAAGTGGATACCTGGGAACACCACCACCTTAAAGTTCCCCTCCAAGCGACTCACCCTCCTGACTTGGAAATATCTCGCTGTTCTATCAGTCACCAGGTCAAAATCCTGGAAGTGCTTCCCTAATGGCAATGTGGGTGTGCCTACCACACATGGACTGCAGCAGTTCAAGTAAACAGCTCACCCCCGCCTTCTCAAGAGCTAGGGACGTGCAGTAAATATTGTCCCTGCCAGGGACACCCACATCTCATGAATGAATAAAAAGAAAACCTGGCAGTGCGCATCCATCAGGTTGTGTAGGGGCATGGCATCTCAGTGCTGGCTGGTCACTGGGCAGTTAATAACATGCCAACCATGTGCAAGAGGTCTGAATAGTGTCACCTGGGCCTTTGAAAAAGAGTTGTTAAAAATGAATCCAGATCAGTCAGTTGATTGCAGAGATCATTGGGAAATGATTGGTCAGTCAGTTAGTTAGGTAGATGTCTTTACTACTTGGAGGAATGAGGCAGGTAAGTGGTCAGATGAAACTGTAATTGTGATTTTATTTGCCAGATCTGTGCTGTTTAGGTGCCCACCCATTGCCTACTTTCCTGGGATTTTGAAGACACTAAACTTGTCAACAGTAGCACAATATTTGTACACAAACAAAAACAGAAATTGCTGGAAAAGCTCAGCAGGTCTGGCAGCATCTGTGGAGAGAAATCGGAGTTGACGTTTCGGGTTGACTGATCCTTCCTCAGAATTATTCTTTCAGTTTTTATGTTGCACAATATTTCTAGATTGTGGAAGAGTCAAGAATTAGAGAGCATCAACTTGAATGGTTGACACTAGAACTGGAGGTGCCAAGAGGCTTAATTCCTTTATGTTGTAAGCAGTTAGGATCTGGAAAGTATTGCCTGAAAGTGTGATGCGTGTGATAAATTCCAAAAGTAACTTAGATAATTAATTGAAGAGAAAAATTTGTGGAGCTAGAAGAAAAAGGCACAGGAGTGGTTACTCACTGAGTTGCTTTTCTATAGAGAGCCAGCAAGAACACAATGGGAAGAATGGCCTGCTTTCAATCTGCAGTCATCCTCTGATTATATAATTGTATTCTTCTGTGATTGGTGCTTCAAAGTTAGCACTGGCAGAATCAAGCAACCACTTTTTTTTAAAAGCTGTTAGATTTTCAGTGTTCAATGTTCAGATGAAATGGCATGTGAAAACAAGTCATTGTTAAGCCAATTGTTGCTATTAAGTACCATGGTGGATTCTGCCTTATCAGAAAATCCCATGGGAAATATGTTCTGTGCTCTATAAGAGTAGCATTGTAGAATTGTAAAATCTAATCATGCAATATCATCCAGATAATGGAGTTTATCGGTTGTTGCATGTATGCAGTGAAAATGTCATCCATCCCTGCATTTAGCATTTCCAGATTTATTTTTTGTCTTTTGGTTCAATTTTGATCATCCATTTTGTAATAATTTGTTGGTGGGTTCAACAAGAGTGTGATTGTTTGAAAGCCTTCTTATCTGATTCATTAGTAACATTATGATGCAATATACCATGAGTAAGTGCCTCATTACTAGTGACTAAAATACTTTCTTGGGTCAGTATTAGAGTAACAAATATAATGTTAAGTAACAATACATGGTGGATACCTAGTTCCTATCCACTATCTTTGCCTTTGTTACTTTTCTTTTCCTCCATTTCTTTTCAGTTATCCTCAGTGAGAAATGGATGGCCCATTTTAATGTCATTGAAGTACTCAGCCAGTTATTGTCTTTTGCATTGTAACAGCATGTGACATTATTGGCACGTTGTCGAAGTGATTTTTAACACATTGAAAGCACATCATTCAAATTTGATTGATCTTATTTGTATCTGTTCTTTGTGCACTTAATTTGCTGTACCCAATGAAACATCTCTATCCATGGCCCCTTAGGATCTTTGATGTTTAGAATTGCTTTCTCCATCGTTTTTTGTTTCAATTGACAACTTCTTACCGATGAGTCTTTTTAGGGTGGTTTTGTTGGTGGATCTTGAGCAGAACTTTCTAAAAGCAGTGGTAATTTTCATAGAGTTCCATACAGTGTTAAATATTATCAATTGTTTGACTGACATGCTTGTTAGCAGCTTCTTTGTCTAAGTTTTAAATACCTAAGATTGCTGGTTGCAGACAGTATCATTATCAACTAAAAGAATTACAGCAACAGAATCAAAAATATTGCAGTAGCTGGACCGTTTTAGAAAAGCCAATGGCAGCAGAGGTCAAAAGTATCTCTTTGATGAATTTGATACTTGCAAGGTATCTAATAAACCCATGGAACAGATCAGCATGTTGACAGCCCATACCCACATGCACTGTTTGAATTGTACAGTAGCTTAGAACATGTAAAGGGACATTGACCGATAAAACTTGTTCCTTCATTCAACTGTGTGTTTGGCCTTTGCCTAACTTCACCTCTTGAGGCAGCAGACTGGCTCCAAGTTAAACTTCTAAGGAAGTTTAAGGTGAAACTACACTTTAGATTATAAGATTATTTTTAAACAAGTTGAAGAACAGAAAGAGTTAGGAGCATAGATCTTTAAAGATTTGAGTTTAGTAAGGAAATGCCATCAGTAACATTAAACAAACAACCACAATATCATTCTTGAGCTCAGCCTTTACAATTCTATGCAGGACAACTGAAAATAAAATCACTCCATCTTGTCCTTAGATCAATTCTTCCTCTTTTGCCTTAAATATGAATCTGGTACTCGTGTGATATGAACCTATTACTTCAAGTGATTTGAGATAGCACGGTTGCAGGCTATTTTGCAGATATTTGTATTGATAACCAGCAACTCCTCCAAGAACTGGTAATGGAGATAGAATTGGGTGCACTGTGACATAGAGATAATGTTTGACCTCTGGTCAGTGCTAATGAAAATAACCTCAGAATTGTAGCAGTGATTTAAGTGGCATGAAGATCTCAGAGTCACAAAAGAAAAAGAATAGATTAGGTTCCCTTCTCTTAATTTCAGTCAAACATGATGGTGTACAAGCATTGACATCATTAGCAACAGAATAAGGCTTTGCTGTAATGGCACATTTCGGAAGATATGTTGCAAAGGCTGGCTATGTGTGTTTCTTACTTAATAATGCAATGCGTGCATGATGCTTGAGAGTCTGCCTGAGTGGAACGATTTACTGAATTGGCATGCAAGTGAGAACACAAGAATGTCTTAAGCTTCCATGATGGACATAATTTCAAGCCTGCCCATATTCCCCCTACACTGCCAAATTTAAGGATTTTAATAGCACTCAAACACTTAGAATTGTGAGCCCTTCTCTAATTTAGATTTTCTCTGAATTCCTTTGTGCCTTGTTCTGCAAGAAGAAAAGTAGTCTGAAGATATTGGAAGCTCAGGAGCTTTTCCAGGTGAGACAGAGCTTCACCTGCATCTCCTCCAACCTAGTCTACTGCCTCCGGTACTCCCGATGTGGTCTTCCCTGTGTTGCTGTTACCAAAAGTACACTAGGTGACCGTTTTGCCGAGCATCTCTGCCTGGCCTGAAACAGCCAGCCTAACCTCCTGGTCACCGTCCATTTCAATTCCCCCACCCCACCCCACCCCCAACTCTCTCTGCGACATGTCCATTCTCAGCCTCCTCCAGTGTCGCAGTGAATCAAATTGCAAACTCCTTATCTTCCACCTGCGCACCCTACAGCCCGGAGGACTTAACTTTGAGTTCTCTAATTTCAAATAACCTTCTCAACCATCCCCTAGCTTCCCTTCCAGCCCCGCATCCTCCATTCCATTCCAACCACTGCCTCCTCCAATTCCAGGTACCAACCAGATTCATCCCTGCCATCAACCAACCAGGTGCTACCTACTACCGGTGTCCACCTATCACCACCATTCCGCTACGCTCCTCCTCCCCCCACTTTACCTGCAGCTCCCCCTACCCCCACATTCAGTCCTGAAGAAGGGTAATACCCGAAACATTGACTTCTCTTCCTCCAGATGCTGTGTTGTTCCAGCCTCCTGTTTCTCTGGTTTTTAACATGATACTTAACCCATCCTTCTATCCATCATATAAGAATGCATGGGCATACATCATGCAGCAATAATTTGTTTGAAGCACTTGCTGTGTGAGGACCTGATGAGATCACATTGTTCCAAGAGTTTTATTGATAAGTTTCAGCCACAGTTTGTGCACCACTGCCTTCTGGACATGCAAGGCAAATGTTCAATTGGAGTTGTATCAGTCAACAGTCAAGGCATAATACTCTAATAGTGAGGGAAAGAGCATTATTTATATGCTTCTCCCACCAGCTAGGTATAGGGTATTGTTGCTCACCCAACCTGGACTGACTCTACTTGGCCCTTCTCTTGCTGCAGTCTCTTTGAAGATTACAGTTGTGCATTCCATGATTTTACAGTGGGTATTTATACCACACTACTGTGTGGACTGTGTTCTTTCTCCTACTTGAATCATGAGACCGTAAGATGTAGGAGCAGAAGGAAGTCATTCGGCTCCTTGAGTCTCCTCTGCCATTCCGTGAGATCATGGCTAATCTGATAATCCTTAAATCCACCTTCCTGATTTATCCCAATAACCCTTGATTCCCTTGCTGATTAAAAACCCGTCCATCTCAGCCTTGAATATACCTAACAGCTGAGCCTCCCCAGCCCTCTACAGTACAGAATTCTACAGATGCACTACCCTCTGAGAGAAGAAAGTCCTCCACATCGCTGTCTTAAATGTGCAAATCCTTATTCTGAGATGATGCCATCTGGTCCCAGACACTCCCACAAGGAGAAGCAACTTTTCTGTATCTACCCTATCAAATCCCCTAAGAATGTCTTATGTTTCAATAAGGTCACCCCTCATTCATCTGTATTCCAATGAGTACAGGCCCAACCTGCCCAACCTACCCAACCTCTCCTCATAAGACAGGTCTTTTTCCATAGCGTCTCAAATGCTGTGCCTACAAGGCCAGGTGTTGTTCCATGTTGCCGTTCTGCAATGACAATAAACAAAATATATCCTCTGCGAACAGTTCACTATTGAAGATGTCCCTTGCTTTAAATTGCCACTGCAGTACCCAATAGCGTGCTCCCCGAAGCCCCCAAATCTGCAAGGTACCAGTCACTGAAAGATTCACCAGACACCCAATTAACATATAATTAGGGCCAACTTCAGAAGATTTGTTGAACACGTCCAGGATTTCCTTATCGGGAGGCAAAAACTGCAACCTCTATCCACGTATATTGTGGAAAAACTATTTCAAGCAAGGATAGTTGCTTTGCTGCAATCTCACTAGCCATTCAGTTGAAGGTGCTACATTTTTTTTAAAGCTTTTTCTCAGTCTTGGGTCTTTCTGTCCCATTTGCTTGCATCCTGTCTTCTCTCCTTCCTATCATTTCCACATATTACCGTTCTTCTCATCAAAAATGATTACGTACATAATTCTAAGCTTGCAGCTCAACATCCCTTAACCTATTACCTCTATATCAGCTCATTACCCCAATAAAGCCTGCCAAGGGATATTTATGCAGGCCATCAGGTGCTTGCATTGCTGACAGTCAGGAAATTTCAGAGGTGTTTATGCAGCAGCAAAATGCCTTATAGCCATAAAGATTCCAATTTCCATTCAATCTCATACACCATCCCAACATTTCATCCATGGTTTTGCTGGCTCAGATATTTTATAGTACCCTGCTTCTGAGACATTTATTTTTTAAGAATATGAATCGATACAGACAGTTATACTAATCAAATTGCAGCATTTTCCCAAGATTCTGCCTACCAGTGGCTCTTATTGCCCTATATTTTTCAGTTAAAATAAACCAAGTGCAGTGATAATTGGCAAATTGATCTGAAAATCGATTCAACACTGACAAACAACTCACTTTTTCAATTCTGACAACTCATTGATCGTCGTTAAATCCAAAGTTTTGAAAGGAGAATTCTTGAAGCTGTTATGCATGTGAGTTATTTTGGGGGAGGTTTATTCTGCCTGTTTCATTCAATGATACCAAAATATGATTGGAAGGAGCTAAATCAGTAGTAGTCACATGATGTTAACGATGCAGTTATCCATTTTTACTGTTCACTAATTCGGTTCATTGTTTCTCCCTCCCTTTCAACTATCTCAGTTTAGGAAGCATGCTGTTCACTGCCTCAGTATTATACCTGACAGCAGGAAGTTTCATCACTAAGGCAGTCAATTTCCACCATTGTAACATTGTCCAACTTTACTCCCACCTCAGCCCATCTGCTGTTGAAGATCTCTTTGTTAGCTTTGGATATTTCTAGCACCCCTGGCCAATCTGCCATCTTTCACCTTCCATTAACATAAGCTCACCCTTGCAACCCTGGTTCTAACTCGTACCAAATCCTTACAAATTACTCCTCCTTTAAGATGCTACTTGAAATCTACTTTTAACCAAACTTTGTGTCACTTGTCCAAATATTTCTTTATATGTAGGAGCAAATTACTGCAGATGCTGGAATTTGTACTGAAAGCAAAAAATGCTGGAAATCACAACAGGTCAGGCAGCATCTGCGGAGAGAAAACGAGATAACATTTCGGGTCTAGATGACTAGACACGAGGCTTGGTGTTAAAATTTGCTTGATAACTCTTCAGTGAAGCACATTGATGTGCCTTCTTATTTTTAAAGGTGCTAAATAAGTACATGTTGGTGCTGATTCAAGTTCATATTTACTTTTATTTAAGGTTGGTACTTTTAGGGCCAGATCCACTTTTAGTTCAAACCCCCTTGGAACTGATCATCCAGAAGTGTTAGGCACTACTGAACCATAATACAAAAACAATGTGGAACTTATTACATTGAAATATTACCATGTAGTCAAGTTTTGGGCAGAAGTAGAGCACTGACAACATTGAAGACATGAAATGCACCTGTTAAAATCTGTCCTTGTGTCAGTGTGTAGGTTGTAGACTGAACAGGCAATTTGCTCAAGCCCCAAGACAGGCTTCTCACCAATCCTGATTCAGGAATCGGTCAGCATCAAATTTAGGTGCAAATTATACAATAAATGACAGAACCCTTGGGAGCATTGACATACCGGTCCACAGACCCCTGAAAGTGGCAACACAGATGGATAAGGTGGTCAAGAATGCATACAGCACGATAGCCTTCATTGGCTCGAGCATCAAATATAAAAATTGGAAAGTTATATTACAGCTATAAAAAACTTTAGTTAGGCCGCATTTGGAATATTGGATCACCACACTACCGGAAGGATGTGGATGCTTTGGAGAGCGTAGAGAGAAAGTTTACCAGAATGTTGCCTGGGTCTGGACAATTTTAGTTATGAGGACAGGTTGGATAAACTCGGATTGTTTTCACTGGAAAAGTAGAGACTGAGGGCGACCTGATAGAGATCTAGAAAATTATGAGAGACTTAGATAGAGTGGATAGTCAGAGACTTTTTCCCAGGGTGGAAAAGTCAACTTCAAGAGGGCATAAGGTGAGAGGAGGAGCGTTTAGGGGAGAAGTACGGGGAAAATCTTTCATCCAAAGGATGGTGGGTGCCTGGAACATACTGCCAGTGGAGGTGGTGGAAGCAGGCAATTACCAACGTTTAAGTCGTATCTTGATAGACACTTGTATGGGAGGCAAACAGAGGGATAGAAACAGTGAATGGGCAGTAAGTAGTGGGTATAAGTAAGGATTAGGAATCAGTGCAGGCTTGGTGGGCCAAGGGCTTGTTCCTGTGCTCTGTTGAATTGAATTGAATTGAATTTTGCTGGCTTGCCCTGGCCTGAGTCCCAATCTAATGCACATCCACCCCACAACTGGGAATCTGAAGTGTGGCATAAACCCTCCTCGTAATCTATCCTCTGAAGTTAATGAAGTGCAAGAATCCAGAATTGGAAGAGTGCAGGTACTTTGGAGGGTTCTAGGGCTGTGGAGATGCAGAGTGTTATGAGGCCAGGGAGGGATATCAAAACAAGTAAAAGAATTTTAACGTTGAGACATTTCTGAACCAGGAGCCAGTGCTGGTCAGTCAGTTCAGGGATAATGGGCGATTTTGCTGCAAATGCAGATACAGGCAACTGAGCTTTGGATGTGCTCAAGTTTCGATGGATGATGAAAGGCCGGTCATATCTAGAGCCAATAAGACATGAATGTGGATTTAACTCATCCTGAATGTGTAACACTCTATGCTTTCCATGCGTGCTTCCTTGCCACTCATGGGAGCTTGCGTGATGGAAACATTTTCATGGGCATAGTCTGTCCTATGTAGACTCATTTCCTGGATTCTCTAAAGTGCTGACTTCTCCTGTTAAGAGTCGGCTGTTGTTTTATTGGCATAATCCTCAGCCTGGACCGCAACCAAATCATTATTGGATTAGCAGCTATAAGTACCGTGGCTAATGTCTGTAATTCGGGCATTATATGACTAAGCAGAGAGATAATGATGAGTGTCCATTCAACCACAATAACCGTGCAATCGTTAGCAGCAGTGATTGCAGCGGCACTGATCGGACTAATGTGTGAAGAACCAGTTTGTTTTACAGCAAAACCCAATCACAGGAACAATCAAGTGTCTAAAGTGGTTATTCCATATTTTACACAATCTCAGCTTTTTAACTCATTCCTGTGCGTGTCTGCTGAAGCTAAGGCTCAGAACAAACAGTGTGTTGTCACTGGTAATAAACTAATGTTAACAGATCAGATCTCCTGCAGATTCCGAACATTTTAGCTAGACTCCACCGCCTTCCCCTTCCCCCATCCCTGCCGACCCCTGAGAAAAGTTAAAAATGTAACGTGGTTCGAGCAAGTGAACATGGGTAAGGGAGGATGGGGAGAAGAATAAAAGAGATAGTTTGGAGGGCAGGGCAAATGAAATGAAGAAAAGATTTCATGGTGCGAGATGAAAGGGCTTGGCAATGGGACAAGAAACAAAAGATGTGTCTAGAGGAAGTGTGAATGGTGGGATAGTTGCCATCTGAATGCAGATGAAATAAAAGAGGAACAAGAGAGGGAAGAAAACAGCAAGGAACCACAAAATGAGATGCACGTCATTGTTTAACTGACCACTTTGTAGCCTTCTGGATTCCATTTTGAGCGCAACTATTTTCAATCATGGCCTCTACTGTCATTTTGCTTTGTGTTTCTTTGCTGCTTTTTTTAAAAAATAACCTCTTGTTTCTCTTTTATTTCTTTTACAACATGTTTGGATGGTGCTTTCCTGTCCATCATTACCTCCTTACACATACCTTTATCTACTGTTTCCGTAACCACTCCCCCTGGTCATGCACCATGAGACCTTTTATCATTTCATCCATCCTACCCTCCACGCAATCACAGACCTTCCCTTTTGATTGTCTTTCCATTCATCCCCACTTTGGTCCAATCTTTTCACTCATCCAAAACATGGTACATTTCTTGTTTTCCTCAAGTCTCAATGAAAGGTCCAAGACCTGATACCTTAGCTCTGATTCTGCCATGCTGAGTGTTTACAGCATTTTCTGTTTTCTTTTTGAATTTCCATCATCGACAGCAATCTGCATCTGTGTTATTATTGAATACTGAGTAACAATCTGGCCTTTTTTTTTTCATTTTTGTTTTGGGGAGAGTGTTTACTTCTTCAATCTTGTTATTGCGCACTCAGTCATCAAGATGCCACTATTTGTCTTGCCACATATCGTTTGTGTCAAGGCAACTGACTGCCGACCTTGGCATGTGGCCAATCACCTTGCATTTCTCAGCTAGCAACCTTTGACACCAAAACCACTTGTAGCTTTAATTCTATCGCTGGTTCAAGATGAGAAACAATGGCACTTGCCCATGGAGCTGAGTTTGATGAATAGATCTTAGGCTGATTAATAGAGCCAAGCCTGATTAATTGCTGAGCTTCAATTTCAGACTTGGACCCTCCGGGGAATCTACTCGAGCCACTGAATTACCAAACACAATTGTCCTTAATTTTTCTACAAATCTCAAAGAAAAAAATGCTTGAATAGAAGAAGATTTTAATGCCCCTAGAGTGCGCAAAATGAAGTGATGTTGCATAGGTTGGATTTCTTACTCAAAACCCAATTACTGCGTTGAAATGGTAAGAACATAGCTCTTCAGATCCACTTAAGAGATCCTTGTTGTCCTAAAACAAGCCAGCCTAGTTCAATCGGTCATGTTGGAGATTTGTGAAGATTTGCCTGACATTCATTTAGCTGATATTTTATCACAGTATGAGACATTTTGTACTCATCAAACTTGCCCTGCTTTAATATGTTGTACATTGACAGTTTAATTTACGTGAGTCCAATATTATAAAGGTCGAATGAACGAAGCTGCCCAGAATTGATAAATTTGGTTGAATGAATGTCATTTAGTCCAGTCTCCACGGCCGAACCGCCTGAGCCACTTCCACCCCCTTTCGCAGTTCGTTTTCCTTTTGTTTGTCGAACATATGTTTGAGTCCCACTTAAATGTTGAGATTGATTTAGTTTCAATTGTTACTAGTCGAAATGGATTTCATATTGTCATGTGGAGGCAGTTCTTTCAACCTGTCCCTTTATATTACCCACATTATTAGGACTTGCTCCCCAGCCAGAAACCAGTGAAAGTATTGTTGTACAGTTTATTTCCCGAAGATTTATCATTTGTTAACAGTTCAAATAGGCTCCCATATTCAGTACCCCTTTAATTCAATGGTTCTGTAAATAAACTAAGATTAAAATTTGTCCTCAAAAAGAAGCACTGCAATAATTCCTTAAAAGGCTAAAATGCTGAATCCAATGTTGTCATGACAACTCGTAACAGCAAATATCTCATTGAATGGAGTTTATTTCCGGATCTGTGTGTTAGTGCTGGTAGTTCTTAGGTGCTATGTCGCAGAGTAATTCCAGGACATTGCTGTTTAAATATAATGTAATTTTTCATAATACCTGCTAAATGTCAAGGTGTTGCAATAATTGGAACATTGATTGAAAGGTGCTGATCACTGAGGACATTCCCTCATTTCCTGTATGCCATCTCTGCTAGTCTCAGATTGAAGGTTTGTGATGCTTTTGTGACACTGACAAAGCATAAAATTCTACTGGAAATCAATGACCTCTCACCTACCACAAGTTCCCACAGGTTATGTGCAGAGGCCTTTGGAATTGGCTCATTCACAAACCTTCCTCTGTTGCTCATGTACCTGTGACAAACTTCGGTCTGATTTTGTTCAATTTATTTTTAAATCCTTTTTTTTCTGGATTTTTTTAATGTGTTAATTTAACACCACAATTTTGCTAAAGCTTGTGCTTCTGGCCTCAGTTTGATTAGCTCCAGTGGAATGCATTTTACTCTTTTATAGAATGTCAAAAGCAAGCCTCTGCCACTTTTTTTTTAACTTTAAGTGGACACCTGTTGAAAAATCCTAACTCTGGACTGGTGTGTGTTTGTCAAACTGTTCTTCTGTTTTGCAAAGACTGCTGTGAAGAAGTGAATAGTGACAAACATATCATCTTTTCGCAAAACATCATTTGCATTGACTTGATAATGATGCAATATTTCAGCCAGGTTTGAGACAATTGAGACAAGCGTGGGACTTAAGCAGGGATAGAAGATTAAATGGATGAGGGAATGCATTAGAATAGGGATGTGACGATGGAGAGGTGCCATGTTCATGCTGAAGCCTGACATTGTGAAGACGTTTCAATTAGTGGGAGAATCCCAAAGTAGGGAAAATGGATACAGAATGAAGGGACACTCGTTTAAAAATGAAATGCAAAGAACCTGCTTCTTCAAGAGGGTAGTGATTGTCTAGTATCCTAGACAGTTGTAGAGGCTAGATCGCTGAAAGTAATTAAAAGGATTTGAATACATTTTTGAAATATTAGGGAGATGATAGTTTTGTTGAGCTGGCCTGAAAGAGGAGTTGAGGCCTGGGGAAGATCAGCATGATCTTGTTGAATGGTGGGTCAGGCTTCAGGGTCCAAATGGCCTAGTTCTGCTCCTATTTTTTTATGTTAGTAACAGCCCGTCGTTAAAAACTTCAATCACTTTCAATGCTTGGCCTTTCGTAGAATCACAGAACAGAAGGAGGCCATTCAACCCATCATGAACTGCTTACTCTGAAGGAGCAATTCACCTAGTGCCGCTCTCTGACCTTCTGCCCATAAATTTGTGCATTCTTCTTTTTCAAAGACTGATCCCATTCCCACTGAAATGCTCAATCGAATCTGCAGGTAACGCATTACAAATCCTAACAACTCACTGCCTGAAAAATGGCTTTCCTCAGCTTACCCCTGCTTCTTTTGCCAGTGACCTTAAATCTGAGCCCTTGAGTTTACAATCTTTTCAGCAGTGGGAAAGGTTTCTCCCTCTCTACTCTGTCTAGTCCCTCATTTCTTTCATTACCGCTATGGAATCTCCTCACAACTTTCTCTCCTTTGAGGAGAACAGTCTCAACTTCTCCAAGCTTTCTGTGTGACTGAAGTTCTTCGCCTTCTGAGAATGCTTCCGAAGATGAAAAACCTCAGTTACACAGAGATTGGAGAAGCTGGGATTTTTTTCCTCTCAACAGAGAAAGGAGGATTGGAAAGTAAAGGATTCCGAGTCTTTGGATCCTGGTATATGAAGTGGAGCATCTCCTTTCAGTGATGGATTCATGGTATATATGGTGAACATTCTGCTGAGTCCCTGGATCTGTGCTGTGCATGAAGGGACATTCTGCTGACTCCACATTCTCCTGTAATTTGGAGGATTGGGGGATAGACAGCAGACCGCATGGTGCCACCTCACTTGAAAACCTATCCATTTCCTTTACAGTAGGTTCACCTTTGATGAAAAATATCCCTCTTGGTGTTGCCCTGTGTGCGGAGTATTGCAGTCAGGTTCTCAGTACACTGCCAGTTACTTCAATATGAAGCACTGCTGGGATGAGCTTGAATTGTTTGGCAAACTCTTTGATTCAGGAAATGTCCTCCCACTCAGAAAATGATGATGTCTTTCAATACAACTGGCACCATTGTATTTTGTGATCGTACAAAAAAAAACTTGTTCTTTTTTTCATGAAGCAATACACTTATCCTTTTTCAAACAAATTACACCTAAAAATGATAAGATTTGGTACCTGGGGTGAAGCTTGCACCTCTAACATGCCCAGCATTGGGGAAGTGCCCTGCTTTAATCGCTAATAGCATTGTGGGTCAACCCACAGCAGGAGGACTGCAGCAGTTCAAGAAGGCGGCTCACCACCACCTTCTCAAGGGCAACTAGGGACAGGCAAGAAATGCCGGCCAGCCAACGACGCCCACATCCCAGAAACAAATAAGTTTTTAAAAATTATGTAACTCACCATAGAGGCAGTGAGTGAGACTGTCACTGCTGAAACCCAACATTTAATTGTGAAGTCTTCTTTGTAGCATCTCTGGGAAGGGACTCCCCTTCACTGGGGTTCTGCTCTGGGTGGGAGTGGGTGCATAGTGAGCTCTATAGCTTTTCCTTCATCCAGGTTTGCATAGTCTTGATAAAGGTGTCAATGATTGCAGGGTTCCTCACTGCAGTTTTCTGTGCAGTTTTCTGATTATGCCACACAATATAAAAATGACACAATTCCCATCAAAATTAAAAATGCCCACTGAATTTTTATTGTGTCAGAAATTAAACTTAATAGCTCCCTTTCAGACTGCCCTGCCCTCCAACCATATTTCTCACTTTTTTTTTCCGTCTCACTTGACAGCTGTGTCCTTCTCTTGCCTCTGATACCTGTTCTCCTGTAGGCTATTGAAATGGTACATTCTCCGTGCACTGTCTGCCTGTAAATAAAAAGACAGAACCTGGGGCAATCCTTAATCATTTGAACCCTTCATCTGCTGTAACATATTCCTCCTGTTGTGCAGAAGATGCAATATCTGTCAACTTAATAGATTTAGTTCAAAACCCTAGCTCCTCATCAGTGTAAATGTAGAATAAGCAAGGAAAAGTGTTTTCCTGGAACACACAGCCTTTCAGAAAAGCTCTCTGTTTAGTGAATCAGAATGTGCTGAACAGCTCATGATTAAATGGATGAACAAGTCAAAGTCAAATGAGGCACTTATAGATCGAAAACAGTGTAGAAGAAAAAAGAAAGATTGGGCATAATGGAAACCTAAAATAAAAGCTGAAAATACTGGAAAAACACCTACTCCACAAGGCAACTGATCCTTTTAATATATCAACAACTCTTCCACTAATAGCATAATAATCCTTGCTTCTATCGGGCCTCTTCACAAATGTTACATTGTGTTTGAAATTGCATGGCTGTTGTACAGCAAAACAGCAGAAGCCACTAGTCCTTTCTTTAGTCAGATCTAAAAGGGAAAAGTCAAGCTGATATTCTGATGGGATCATTCATCAGATCTCACAGGGATCCTCAGTAGCTCTTGCTGCCCGTTCTGATAGTCACTTCCCACCGGAAGCATTCACCTGCCTTTTATTTCTTTTATGAGCTGTCAGGCCATTTTCTGTGTCGGGAATAATTTCCTGCTGTTAATGAGGCAGAATATTAATTTGTTGGCTGCTGGTTTACAATTTTGCTGCAAGCATTTCCTTTTTTATCAAAGCTACGGCTGTGGACATGACAATGTCCTCTTCCTGTGTTATTCTGAACTGATGCAGTGATAACCTACATGAGTGGCAGGTTGGAATTTTGAGTACAGCCAGGGGTTCCAGATGTGTAAAGGCAGGAGTGAGTTGAGCATGCGACTGGCTGTGCCTTTGTCTCTATAACTTTCACCCAAGTGGGCACTCGGTGAAGCTACACCCAAATTGGCAAGGTTCAATTATGTGAAGCTGAAAGCACTTGGCAATGTCTCAGTTTAACTAGTCTATTGATTAAGGGTTGGATTTTGCCAATCATTTTGTAATGTGCAATATTTTCATATTGCAATGTTCTTTATTGTCACTGGTTGAAAACCCACATTCACAAAATTGCAATAGTTAATCCCTTTTCATGTAAATGTGTCAAAATCTTGAAAACACATCTGATTAAACCAGAATAAATATTATATTACACATCTGTCACACACTGCTAACGTTGATTTTGCAACAAAGCACATATGCTACATTTGGCTTTATTAATGCCATTAGACAGATCTGGACTAATGTATGGCAGTTGTGCTAAATCAGCTACAGGTCAAATGGGACATTTTGCACAATGAATAAGCTTTGTTAAGCTCTGATTACCTGGACTGGGAGGAGTGTGCAACAAGTCAGTATCACTGTGAAGTAGGCTGGGAAAGCAGACCCTTTTGAAAAAGACAGGGCGGTGACACCAGGGAATAAAAACCACTGGCAGAGAACCGCTTCAATCAGTTTCTACCTGTAGAGCTGAGGTCTGGCATTGCAGAAAAACATATCGTGTTTGGTGAGCATTTCTTTTGATTGACCAAGTGGTTTAAATCGGTAGATGTTATTACAACTGGAGACTACAGTTCAGAAACTTGATTTTAAAATATTTAACATCCAAATTAATTAAATAGAATTGACAAGGCTAGGCGGGCAATGAGTAGAAGGTGGGAGCTGGTGGAAGCCAGTGCGATAAATGATGACCACATCTGCAGAAAGTGTTGGCTGCTTGCAGGAGCTTAGCTCAGAGTTGATGAGCTGGAATCTGAGCTGCAGATGTTGAAGTGCATCAAGGAGAGGAAGAGATACCTGGTGACAGCCGTAACTCTTAGATTAATTACATCAATTTGGTCTGTGGTCAGGGACAGGACAGTGTGGTCGGAAATGAGGCAAGTATTGAGATCCAGGATTTAGTTTTGGAGGAGCTTCAGCCAGTGCCCCTGGGCCAACAGGTATGAGGTTCTTGCTGCCAAAGTGGATGAAGACACAGACTGCAGGGGAAATGAGTGGACTGACCAAAGCAGTTGTTCACAGAGCTCGATTCAAGTGAGAGATGAATGCATGGCTTGTAGATTGATGTGGGAGAAACGTGTTCTGATTCAGGGGATGGTGGCACCAGTACTGGGAAAGGAGGGAGTTATTCCTTTGAGAAGGGCTGTATTTGAATCATGCTGGGAGCAGGATCCTGGCGAATTGTACAACTAATGTTAAGATTTTAAACTAATCAGTTGAGGGGTTTGTGAGATTTCAGTTGAAGAGAAGATCAAAAATTAGAAGAAATAAGAGAGCAGATGTGTAAAGTAGTGAAGAGCTGAATGATCATCAAAGTGTGAGGCATTAAAATACAGGTAGTCCCAGGGTTGCAAATAAGTTCTGTTCTGGAGTCCATTTTCAAATCGATTTGTATGTAAGTTGGAACACAATGCAGAACAATTTAAAGCAGTTGTTCCAAAGGACAAGAAATGTGTGTATGTTGGATCTGTAACATTATGTCACTGTATGGGATCACGTTCGTAAATATGTGCGTTTGTAAGTCAGACATTCGTAATTTGGGGAGCCACTGTACAAACTGAAGAGTGCAGCAGAAATTAGAACCAGAAAAGGTAATAATTGTAAAAAAGTTATGATTTAAGGCTCTTTCTCTGGACGCACACAACATTTGTAACAAGATAGATGAGTTGATGGCACAAATAATAATAAATGCATATATCTTGGCAGCTATAACAGAAATGTGGTTGCAGAGTGACCAGGGTTAGGAACTCAACATTTGAGCATATTTAATGTTGCAAAAGAGTCAGCAGAAAGGAAAACGGGATGGGATAGTGTGGTTGGTAAAAGAAAGTTTGGTTGGAAATCAGGAACAGCAAGAGAAAGGATTTGTGGGTAGGAGTCATCTATACATTGCTGAAGAGTCCAATTTAGGACAAAGTATAGATCAGGAGACGTGTAAGAAGAACACTACACTGTAATGGGCGGTTTTAATCTGCATGTTGACTAGACAGGTCAAATTGACAAAGGTAACATGGAAGGCCAATTTTTAGAGTGCACCAGTGATTGTTTCTTCCAGCAGTACATTGTAAACCCTATTCAGGAAGAAACTATACTTGATCTTATGCATGAAACGCAGAAAGGTAGCATGCAGGTGCAGCAAGTAATTAATGAGACAGGTGGAACTATGGCCTTTATTGCTAGGGGTTGGAGTTTACCACCGAAATCTTTTTCACAGGCTGTTGGTGAGGTCACACTTGGAGTCCTGTTTATAATTTTGATCCTCCTGTTTTCGAAAAGATGCATTGACATTGGATAAAGTTCAAAAAAGATTCGCTGGGCTGATTCCTAGAATGAAGGAATTGACTTCCCAAGAATGGCTAATCAGGCTAGGGCCTTTATTCGTTAGAGTTTGGAAGAATGAGGGTGACCTTATTGAGGCATCCGATATTCTGAGAGGGTTTGACAGGGTAGACATTAAGAATGGGTTTCCACTAGTGGGGGAATCTCAAATTGGGAGGACATAGTTACAGAATAATAGGACACGCATTTAAAACCAAGATACGAAGCAATTTATTCTTCTGGAGAAAATTAAATGTCTGGAATTATCTATGTCAGAGAGTTGTGGAGGTTAGATCACTGAAAGTATTCAAAGAAGAGGTATATAGGTTTTTAAAATATTGAGGAATTGTGGGGAACAAGGAGTTGATATGAAGAAGAGTAAAGATCTGGGGAAAGTCAGCTATGATCTTATTCAATGGCAGGCAGGCTTAAAGGGATGAATAGTCAACTATTCAGGCTCCCATCTCTTAAATTCTTATATCCCCAATTCTTTACACCTCCCTACATGGTCACTTTCTGAAATGAAGTCTAATTTTGCATTAAGTCCTACTAAGATTACAAATTCCTAAATTGCCTCAGGCCCTCCTCTTTCTCTAGTCAATAAACTCTCCAATAGACTGGGTAACTCTTCACTATTTATCTTTCATTTGTTCTATTCCCTGCACTTATCCCTTCACTGATATCCTGCACTCTAGGACATAAATATTCCCCTGTAGACATTGGATCTCTCCAGTACCTTGCATTTTAGGTCTTTTTCCAATATTGAATAGTGCCCTGAATGAAGGCCCATCCCTAGAGGTAACTAGGTGTAGAGCTGGATGAACACAGCAGGCCAAGCAGCATCTGAAGAAGGGTCCAGACCCGAAACATCAGCTTTCCTGCTCCTCTGATGCTGCTTGGCCTGCTGTGTTCATTCAGCTCTACACCTTGTTATCTCAGATTCTCCAGCATCTGCAGTTCCTACTATCTCTCTCCATCCCTAGAGATGTCTTGTGTTATGACCCTGAGCTTCCCTCAGAATGCTGGAGTGACAGCTGGAAATTGGAGAGGGGTTAGGGATAGAGCGTTCACCTAAAGCACCTTTCAACTCCTGGTTCCCTTTTCCTCTTAGCTTTTGGATGTGGACAGAAAATTCATCCAGGACACCTCCAACAGATTATTATCCAATCAGCTGTTGCAACTCTCATGCATGGGTATCAGACAAGGACACATCAGATCCAGTTGTAGTTTCCCAACTCACCAGCTCTCAGTATTGCTTTCGTTCGTCACACTTGGAAAAGGCATGTTGGGCATATCATCCCATTGCACCTGGCAGCAATGTGCCAATACTCCAGCAAAGACATTTGGGGTTAGAGGAAATCCTACAAGTACTTAAAAAACATGAATTGGTGAGGGGAAGGGGTGGAGGGGAGTCTGCACTTCAGATCTGAACTCTTTAGATCTGGATGAAATTTCTGTGTACGTTAATGACACTTCTGAAAACAGTCCATTGCGCTATTTGCTTTGGGTTGATCTTCTACATAACCCAATCAAGGTGGGGATTTTAGCTTTTGATAAGCTACCTGACTTAAAACAACTCAGGGGAACAAAACGTGGCAGGCTAGAATTCAACATGATCGTTTTAAATTACGCTGATGGGGTTCCTGGAATTACTGAGGAAGGTCCCTGCTGCATATAGAGAAAGAGCTTCTACTGAACTGATAGCTTTTAGATCCTTAGGTCATTGCCAAGTACTTCATTGCTAATGAATTGCTTTTGAGATGGAGATTCGGTTGCCATATATAGAATGCAGCAGTCAATTTGTATACAGAGCCCTACAATTAGGAATATAACAGTGCCAGATGTTCTGGTTTAATGATGCTGATTGAGGGATAAGTGTTGGCCAGGACACTGCAAAGAACTCCCTTGCTCCACTTTAGAAAAGGCGACAGGAACCTAATGCCAAAAATAAAAGAGTAGATGATGCCCTATTTTAACACTTCATGAAAGATGGCACGTCTGTGGGTGTTAAACTCCTTCATAGTCACACCGATTGGCAGCCAACATTTCATCCTAGATTCTCTGAAGTGGAAATGGAACCCAGAGTGTTCTGAGCCAATTTTGAGCAACCCTAAGCCACGACTGTGATAGAAGGGACATTATGCAATGACACAATCTTAGAGAGATACTTGACTGCTCACAATGAGGGAGGGGGTGAGTTGCCATAGGGCTGCACTGTGCGTGCAGATATGGGTAGAGTTTTGCGACTATTATGTTCTCTCTCTGTAATTTTGTTCGATTACTCAACCCCAGAGGAGCAAGGTAATATCTACATCAATATTTCACATCTGCAGGAGAGACGCATTGTGTGTTTAACTTATTAAATGTGATTATGAGGCTGACTGATTTGTAAATTGCATTTTCATGGCCAAAATGGACCTGATTCCATTTGGTGCGTTGAATCCCCAATCTGAATAAATTTCAATTGGCCAACCCCCTTTTAACCTCAGCATCGCCTGACCCGAGTCCTACTGTTATATGGCATTATTCTGTTTACTGTATATGATCAGCAGTAATTACCTCCCTTAACTCCACTCCACACGTACCCACCACACACTGCAGCCACTCACAACCAGCTTCTCAAGGGTAATTGGGAATAGGCAATAAATGCTGGATCAGCCAGTATTGCCCAGATCCTGCGAACAAATCTTTACACAGAGAGTGGTGGGCGTGTGGAGTGCGCTGCCGGCAGTGGTGGTGGAGTCAGATACTTTAGAGATTTTTAAGCGACTCTTGGATAGGCATATGGAGGATAGTAAAATGTAGGGTATGCAGGGTTGATTGATCTTAGTAGGATAATAGGTCGGCACAACATGGTGGGCTGAAGGGCCTGGACTGTGCTGGACTGTTCTATGTTCTATGAATGAATTTTTAAAAAAACAAATTATCAAATGGACAGGAATTCCCACCTGAAGTACTCAGTAGACAGTGTTACTTGTCTATGAGCATAGGAACAAAAGTACACTGGATGCTGGAAATCTAAACAAAACCCCAGTGTTGGAGAAACCCAGTAGGTCTGACAGCATCTCTGGAGGGAAAAAGGGAGTTAACATTTTGAGTTCAAAATGAGTTTTCATCAAGTCTCAATTTAGGAGTTCTGAAGAAGAGTCATTTGGACTCAAAACATTAGCTCTGTTGTTCTTTCTCCTGAATTTATCCAGCACTTGTTGTTTTTATTTAGGAACATTGGGAAAAGGGACAACAATAGGCCATTTGACCCCTTGAGCCTGCTGTGCCATTCAATGAGACCATGCATCATCTGCTACCCCAATGTCCCGTATATTCCCAGGTTATCCCTGTGAGGACCATCACTGCGGTTCAAAGTGTTAAAGATGAACTTGGAAAAAGTGTTGTGGTCTTAACAGACTTGACCCTTCAAATCTCTGAGCAATGCAGACCTGGAAAACCCATTTAATGTCAAACAATATAATCAAAATTATAAAATGTAAATTCAAAAGAATAAACTCAAACAGTGGCATGCTGTGAACAGAGCATTCATTGGTCTGAATTTCACCATTGTTGTCTGATGGGCTGAGAGGCAGGAAGGCTGGAGAAATTGTGTGGGAAGGCATTGAGAGCATGTGTTACATCTGCCTGTCATTTTTTCACCTTGCTAGTACTATGAAAAGTTGCAGATTGGTATGAAGCCCAACTGAGTCACTCAAATGGGAAATTAAAGTCTGCTTGTTGCTTCCATGGGGGTGCCTGGGGACCCACTGTCAACTGAAAGTACAACAAACTTTGCATGGTCTATAGGGAAGCTCCAGGAGAAGTCCTCATTGTTGGCTTCTGCACGGGGACCCGCTGGATCCCATCCCCACAAAGCGGGAGTGGTCAAACATTGGTGTGTCCTGATTGGTGGTGGAGCAGCTGAGGCTCCTGAGCTCCTGGATCTGTGATTAGCCAGTTCTTGGGGACAGTCTGTCATCCTTAATGGGGACCGCAGCCCATGTTTGACCTTGGTTGGAAGATGCATCTAGGTCCTGCAGCCAGCCAGTGAGGTAAGGGAAGCTGAATGGTCTTTCTCATTTATAACCATCTTCTGAACTCTGAGGGATTGAGACGGCCCAGGGAAAGGTCAGCAGAGGTGTTAAAAGATACAGATGTAGGAAGGGTGTCAGCATGGTACAGTGAGGGAAGGAAAATAGATTGTCACTTTGTACAAGTTGAGTTAGAAAAATGTACCAGCTTAACCTAGGTTAGAGATAGAGAAAACTGTTAAGACAAACTGAAAGTTTTAGAAAGAGAGGGAGTCTCAGTGACGAGATTGGAGAGTTAGAGGGAGCACAGTGTCCCTGTGAATTGGAACAGAAGGCGGAGGAGTCTGGGACACATTTTAAATAGCAGATTTCTAAAAGCTGTTGACCAATCCTTCCTTGACCAGTTTTCTAACTTAGCACTTAGAATCACGGCGCTATTACAGCACAAAAAGAGGCCATTCAGTCCATCATGTTTGCACTGGCTAAATAAACTAGCCTACGCTTCTAATCTCACCCTCCGGCACTCACTCTGTGTCCTTTCAGGTTCCAACACTGCAGGTACACATCAAGGTTCCTAAATGAATTGAGTGAATTCCAGATGCCCCTCTAATTCTTTTATGAATTACATCAACTCTCTATTCCATGGTAACTGACATCTTTGCTCGGGGAAACAAGGATTCCATGTGCACCCTATCCAAGCCCCTCATTATTTTATACACCTGAATTAAGCCATGCCTCACCTTCTTCTGTTCAAGGGAAAACAGTTCTAGCCTATCGACTTGTTCCTAATGGCTGCAATTTTAAAACCCTGGCAACATTCCTGTAAATCTCTTCTGCACATTTTCTGGAGCAGTTGTGTGCTTCCTCAATGCGGTGGCCAGAACTATTACAAAATGCAGCTGTGGCCTGACCAGTGTCTTGTATAGTTCCAATACAGGATTCCTACTATTGTATTCGATGCCAACACCCAATGAAGGAACATATCCGAAAAGCCTTCATCACCTGTCCTGCCTTCTTCAGGAACCTATGGACAAGGTCTTTCACTTCCTCTACCCATGGAGTCATAAAGGTCTACAGCACAGAAAAAGGCCTTTCAGCCCATTGAGTATGCACCAGTCAGAAATAATCACCCCACTATTCAAAGCCCATTTCCCATCACTTGATCCACTGCCTTGTATGCCTTTGCATCACAAGAGTACATCTAAATAATTCTTAAATGTTATGAGGAATTCTGCCTCTACCAGCCTTATAGGCCGTGAGTTCCAGATTCCCACTGCTCTCAGGCATCTCAAGACCCTCTCATTTGTTGTGTATTCCCTTGCTTCTTTACCCTCCCAAAATACAAAACTCTGCACTGCTCCAAATTAAATTCAATTTTCCACTTTTCCATCTGCTCAACCAAACATTGATACCACCCTACGTTTGATAGCCGTTCTCTCTTTTCACTACCAGCCAAATTTTGTGTCATCTGTGAATTTCTCAATCACATTTAACTTGGATTCATTAATTTTTAGCACAAACAGTGAGGGACCCAAGTCTGACCCCTGTGGAATACCACTGGAAACTGCTTTCTATTGACTGAAACATCCTTTGGCCATTACCCTATATTTCCTGTCACTGAGCCAATTTTGGATCCAACTCGCTACATTCGCCTTTATATATTGAACTTTAATTTTTCTAACTAGTCTGGGGAATACTTTTCTAAAATTCATGTTGACAATGCACAATGCACTACCCTCATCTGTCTTCCTTGTTACTTCTCAAAAAATACAATTAAGTTATTAAGACATAACCTTCCCTTAAAATAACGATGCTGACTACTCCTGATTAATTTCTACCTTTCCACATAACAGTTAATCCTATATTTAAATATTGATTCTCACAATCTACCCACCACTGAGATCAGGTGAGCAATCTCTAGCTATTTCACTTATCCCTTATACCCTATGTGAATAAAAGTAAATGTTTTCAGACCTCCATTCCTCTGGAACTTCACTGTATCTAGTGAGGATTGGAAAATGAGCCTTGGAGTGTATACTATTTCCACCCTGGCTTCCTTTAACAACCTAAAATACAATTCACCTGGCCATGGTGATTTATCCCATTTCACGGAGGTCAATCCCTCCAGTCCTTCTTTTTCTATTATTCTTAATATAATGCAATATTTCATACTCCTTCTCTTTAACAGGAATGTCTGCATCATCACTCCCCTTTGTGAAGACTGAAACAAAATACTCATTTAGAAACCTGTCCACATCTTCTGCGTTCACACACAAATTTACCAAGTTCATCTCTGATAGGCTCAACTCTTTCTTTAGTCATTGCTTTTAATGTACTGATAAAACATCTTTGGAGTTTCCTTAATTTTACCCATATTTATTCATATCCTTCATCAATAAATGAGGAGCTGGACAAACACAGCAGGTCAGACAGCATCAGAGGAGCAGGAATGTCAATGTTTCGGGCTGAAATCCTTCATCAAACATTGACTTTCCTGCTACTCTGATGCTGTCTGACCTGCCGTGTTTGTCCAGCTCCACGTCTATTGACTCTGGCTTCCAGCATCTACAATCCTTGCTGTCTCTTATTCATATCCTTTCTTTGCTTTCCTAATTTCCGTTTTCCCTTAACCCCATGTACTTTCTGTACTCCACTGACCTTCCTAATGTATTATATTTTTGGAATTGTCATAGCTTTGTCTTTTGTTTTACCTTATACTGAATGCTTCTGGATAACCCAAGGTTGTAGCCTTGACAGTACCACATTTTTTTTGTGGGGGCATGTCTATATTATGCCCCCAAAATCTTATTTTTGAATACTTCCCCTGATTTACCACTGACTTTTCCTCAAGTGACTATGACCAGTCCAATTTTGTCAGATCGTCTCTCAGCTTTGTAAAGTTTGCTTCCCCCAAATTACAACTTTAATTTCTGTTCCGAAATGATTTAACTCACTCGATTCAGTTTGGTGCTACGTAATGAACTGAAAACTGGTCCTGCCTGAATCTCAATTCGAAAACATAGTCCTCGCTATATTTGCGAGGGACATGGAGTATTTTCTGATGTAAAATTGGGGTGCATCTTTTCTATTCTGATTGGTTACATGCCTATGAAAATCCAATGGGATTGTGTGTTTCCAACTTCAGCTTGAGACGTGTAAAGATCCTTGTGCATGCTGTCGGTTTAATGAAACACTAAAATATCACACTCCAGTCAGCCCACCTTGACAGCGCAGTACCAGTCAATATCAGGGAGTCTGCATTGCCAATCACTACACCAAGAGCCGTGTAGCAGTCCTTGCAAGCAAAATACTGCAGCTGCTGTCCATCCAAAACAAAAATAGGAAGCGTGAGAGAAACTCAGCAAGTCTGGCGGCATCCATGGAGAAAGAAATATAGTTAATGTTTTGAGTCCAACTTCTCTTCCTCAGAACCCCAGAAAAAGATATTTCCACAGACTAACAAACTTCTGAGAGGAAGAAATTCTCCTCATGCCCACCTTAAAAGGGAGACCTTTAATTCTTAAGCCGAGTCATCTTGTGCTTGCCTACCTTACAAGAGGGAACACCTTTTCAGTATCCACCTTGTGAACGTTCTTCATGATCTTGTATGTTCCAATAAGATCACCTCCATTCTGCTCAACTCCAAAGGGTTTATGCCCAACCTGTTCATCCTTTATTCATTAGATAAGTCATACATCCCAGGAATTAGCTGAGTGAACCTGCTCTCAACTGTTTATAATGTAATTAAACCCTTTTTTCAAATAAAGTGATCAAAACCGTATACAATACACCAGATGTGTCTGATCAACAGAAAGGCCTCTATTTTTATATTTCATTCCCCTGACAAAGAACAACAATGTTCCACTTGCCTTTCTTAATTACTTGCTGTACCTGTATACTAACTTTTGTAACTCATGTACTAGGAAACCAAGATCCCTCTGTACCTCAGAACTCTGAAATCTTCTACCATTTAAAAAAAAGTTTACTGCTTTTCTATTCTTCCTTCCAAAGTGGAAACATTCACATTTTATCTCATGGAACACTCCATCAATCTAATTTTTGTCCCCTCATTCATCAGAACAATGCAATACCTGTGAACCCACTAGGGGCAGTGCAGTACCAGCTGACATCAGGGGTAATACAATGCCTGGATCAGCCATCCCACCAGGGACAACTTGTCTCCTTTCTGTTACAGGGGTCTTATATTTGTAAAAGCCGTGACAAGAAAATGATTTAGCCGATCAGACCTGTACCTTACACAAGCTTACACCATCACATACTCTGTCAGATAAGCTAAATAAGTAAAGTAAATAATCAGGCAGAATGTAGGAGAGCCTGGTTAAGAAAGGTCAGACCGGCTTCAGGCAACAAACTGCAAAGCTGCAGTTTTTACATGCCTTATCAGTTCCTCACAATGCGTTTCATTAAACAATTTCTGGAATACGCTGCCAGCAACACAATACCAAAAACTGGCTATGAAATTCGACCAAAGAAGGAAGAGAAATCTTTTACGTGAAAAATGGTCATGTATCTGTTGTGTGAAAAGCACTTCAGATCTCAAATGGCAATCTTGAAGTATTCATGCCCTGAAGAGGCATTTTTGTTTTGCTTAATTGTGAAATGACAGGATTTTGGGATGGCCTCCACTCCTACAGGCCACTATCTGTGTAATTACAAACCACAATAGAACATGTTCAGAAAATGTAGCAGTACATGTCTACTGGTTGTGTTTTTAATTGAAAAATCAATCATTTACTTATGTGAAACAATGTCCTTGTAATGCAATATTTGGGTTGCGCTGTGCTGAGGAAGTATTAACATGTCATTGCTGATGCAACAGTCAGAATGTGATAGATGCAGTAACAGTTTTTGGATAATTGTGATCTCTGAGTCACAGGTTTTTCTGCCTACTACACTTTGTGCTATACAGTCGTCATTGTCAGGAATGATTCATAATGAACAGCATGAAATGGATCCCAAAAGCAGCGAGACACCATGATAAGGTTAGGGAGGCAGGGACGAGCTGGTCCCCGCCTCCCTAACCTGTTCTTCCTCCCACCTATCCCCTCCTCCCACCTCAAGCCGCACCCCTATTTCCTACCTACTAACCTCATCCCGCCCCCTTGACCTGTCCGTCCTCCCTGGACTGACCTATCTCCTCCCTACCTCCCCACCTACACTCACCTTTACTGGCTCCATCCCCGCCTCCTTGACCTGTCTGTCTCCTCTCCACCTATCTTCTCCTCTATCCATCTTCTATCCGCCTCCCCCTCTCTCCCTATTTATTTCAGAACCCCCTTCCCCTCCCCCATTTCTGATGAAGGGTCTAGGCCTTCCTGCTCCTATGATGCTGCTTGGCCTGCTGTGTTCATCCAGCTCTACCCCTTGTTATCTCAGATTCTCCAGCATCTGCAGTTCCTACTATCTCTGAGACACCATGAAACTTTGCTTTTCATAAGAGCAAGATGCATTCCGAAGGGTAACACACTTGTAAACAAATTTCCTTCTGAACCAATCTCCATCATTGGTAAACCTGCAGTTGCTGCCCTTTGTTTCATCACCTTCAACCCATAAAAACCTTCAATTTACCAGTTGAGGCTAAACTTAACAACCTAATAAATCCAGCAGACATTCTGCAGAAGTGGCCCCTTTCCCTCAATCTCTTTCTTTTTTCCCCTTCTGAAGTATTTTCCACTGTCACTCTTCTTAAAACGCACCCATTTCTCCAAAATTGTCCATACCAAGTGTCCAGCTCCAAATTCTACATCATCTCCCCCAGAAGTCCTGCTTTCCCACCTCGTTCTCCACCAATCTGATTGTCGATGCCTCCAATCTCATCTCCGAATCACCATAAAATGATGACAATATTTTCTCAGTCTTTCATCCTTGTCCTACCTGGCCATTGATCTCCTTCAGATACACGTCTCCACCTCACCCAGTGATCTTTTGCACCCTTATCTCATTGCCTCGTCAGATCAAAATGATTCGTTCTGAAACCATATCACTTTCCCTCTGTTTAACAGACCTGTATCCATTTGTTGAACTAGACAACGAAAAACTTTCAGAGGTTTACAAGGGTTTTCTTGTAAGCCAATAGTTTAGCACCAATACCAGTTTCCACACTTCCCTATCCAGAAGCAAACCCCACTGGGGAAGAACGAGTTGATAAGTAAGAAGTCCAATGAGGATCACTGCACTCAATCAACTGGGGACCCGTTCTGGTTGACCCTGAAAGTGGCACGGACAATTCTAACTTCCTCTCTTTTTAGCCACTGAAGTCTTTTTTCTTACAGTGGTTTCAATCTCTCACTTGCCCTGTTTCTGCTTGAGGCATCATTTCTTTGTTAGAATCTCCAATACATTAATGTATGTGCAAAATGTGTTATGAAGATAAATTAAGTGTAAACTGATAGATTTGCTCACTTAGATTTACAAAAGTTTGGGCTATTGAAATAATTCCTGGAGACGTGGATCCCAGTCTTCACTGGTCTTAAATTTCCAAACGGTGGAGATGGCTACTGTTCAAATGTTCCACAGTATTCATGTCATTCTCCTCAAAAGTATTGTTTCTTAGAAATCTGTCTGATCGATGAGCTTGATTCCCTGTCCAGTAAGAATTGCTTCTGAAAGGGCTGCAGTGGTGGAGCAGATAGAAATCCTGCAGTTGGATTGCAGATTGTGAGGAGTGGGGTTGACAATTTAAAGGGTCATGTTAAGATTGAGTAGTCAGTGAGAAATTAGAGCTGAGATAGACTCTTGAGTGGGGTAGGGTTATTGGGGATAAAGTTGGGGGTAAAGGAAATCACAGGCAGAGCAGGATTTCTCCAATCATTAAGGGAAATTGGATAATAGGGAAGGAAATAGATTAGTTTATATTTGGCACCAGGAGGATTAGTTTAGGGACTGGGAAGATATTAGAGACCTGGGAGATTAGTTTAGGGACTGGGAGGATTACATTAGAGACTGTAAGGATTAATTTAGTGATTTTAGTGGATTTGATTAGGGACTGGGGTGGGGATGTTAGATTCGGGATTGGGAAGATTAGATTCGGGATGGGAGGATTAGATTAGGGACTGGGAGGATTAGATTAGGGATTGGGAAGATTACATTAGGGACCGGGAGGATTATATTGATACTGGGAGGATTAGATTAAGGCCCAGGAGGATTAGATTAGGGACCGGGAGGATTTGATTAGGGACTGGGGTAATTATGTTAGGGACTGGGAGGAAGCACTTCTCTTCCCCACATTGCACTGCAGTGTTAGAAAGGCATTTGCCTTTTTCATGCAGCCATCTTTGCCTCCCTTTAGCAGTTGTGTTGCCTGGGACTGAGGAAACCAATTGGCTAACATTTAATCCAGAAGAGAGCAAAAATTCCAGGCATGTTGCACATAAAAATTTTAAACAGTTAACCCGCCTTCCTCCCTACTTCATCAAATACAAAAATTGGGGAGATTCAATGGAGATTGGTCCGGGAATTAGATTTTTACATCCTCTCTGACCCAAATTTCCACTTATTTTTTGAGGTTAAAACTACCCCATTGTCTGTACAAAGATTAAAACTGAAATTTAATTGTGAGTCGTGGTGTTGCACTTTCTCATTCGTTAGAAAGTTAGGGCAGTTGAAGGATGTTGGAATGCATTGAGTCCCAGCTAAATTTGGACTGTTAACACCTAAATTCATCAGACAAACTCTCTACTGTTCCAAAAGCAGAGGCAATTTTAGTTTGTATCCCAAAATAACTCTTAGCTCCTCTTTGAGAACTGACTGTTACTTGCAGATATGGTTGAGGCTTTGATTGTGAAGACCACACAGTACATAACCAGCAAAGACTGGATTGAAATACATCAATGTGTTAAAAATGGGAAATTCAGCTGCTCGTTTGACAAAACTAATTATAATAATTACAAATACTGTAATTACTCATTACTCCAGCAAAAATGAATTAATGTTGGGCCAGTGAGTGGATCTGAGCACGCCTGCTATTACCGACCTGTTGATGTCCTTGAATATTTTATTGCGATGATGCTGTTTATTTAACACCGTCCTGTTGTTTCGGGTACTGGATTTGGTGATGCAGTGCAGAGAGTCTAATTAAAATTAAGAATTGTCTTCCACTCTGTCCTGTGCTTCTCAATCACTGGAGTGATTTTATTCCTTCCTGCTCTGGTTGCTCTGCCTTAACCTTCCAATTTTAGGCCCATATCCTGTAGCATCTTTGAAGCATATCTTTTTAAGCTTATGAACAATATGAAAGGGGATTTCTCAAATGACTCAATGGGTAAATGTAAAATCTTGTGTGATATTGAGCCATGTTGCCCTGGAAAGTCTCAGATGCAATCCCAGCTGTCTCCTGTATCCTTACAGGACAACAGAGAAGGAGTTTTCTCCTGTATGCTTACAGGCAGCTAAGCTTTCTCCTCTCTCTAATTTGTGTTGGAGCAGCTCTGAGGCTGTCATTATGCTTCACATGGACACCCCTCACTTTATAAATTGAGCACTGTAGCCACCTTCTGTTTAAACTCAGTTAGGTTGGTTATTGTGTTTTTGTGTCTAAGGCCATTCTGTTATTCCTGTTTGTTTATTTTCTCTGCATCATCTTCTCATCTTTCGCATCTTTCTGTCCATTCTATACTTTACCATTTTCCATGGCTTGTTGTGTTTTATTCTGGTTGGATTTCAAGTGAATGAGTTAAATGACACAGCAGAAACTTGGTCTTACCATCAGGTCTATGAAGTGTGGTGAAAATATTTTTCAAATGATTTGTGTTATTACTTGTTCAGAAGTGTATGAATTCTGTCCTGAAGTCAGGGATCCAGAGTTGACATTAAATGCTCCCAAATCAGCAGGGGTCAGATGTACTGTAAAGCTTCCTCTAATTGGTTCTAGTCAAGCATTTCCAGGTCAGATATAGACAGTAAAGCGAGATGTGCAATAATGTTCCCTCTACACTGCTTTACAAATGTTCCCAGGTCAGGTATGGCACAGATTGGATGTAGTGTGACGTTTCTGCTGCTTCTATCATGTGCAAACCTTCATTTAACAAGATTAGCCTCTACAATGCTGCTCAATTTCCATTTCATAGATGAACCATGATATTATCTCTCAGAATTAGCCAACTTAGTACCAAATCAAGGGATTGTCCAGTATGAAAGCGGCATTCCACAGAACCCATTATATATGGTCTCGTATGTATGTATGTAAATTTTTCTCTCTAATTTCCTACAATTCTCCAAGCATTCTGCATTTCTTCAATTTTTGGCTGCCTCTGTGTTGCCCACTTCCTTTGTTCTATCATTGTTGGAAGTTCCTTAAGATATCTATGCCTGTAACTCATGAATTTCTCTCGCAATCATCTTGCTTTCTACGTCTCTATTGTTTTAAGACCCTCTTTAAAATCAACTTCTTTGACTAAGCTATTCATCACCCATTCTTAAATCTATTTCATTGGCTTGATGTCAGTAGTGTTATGATCCCACTGGTGATATTACTGGACAAGACTGAAGACAGGCTAAAACCTGACTTAATGGATTATATTTTAGTTTGTTTTTAATGAAGTGGTCTTTCACTGAGGCAGAAGCATGCAATTTTGCAGACTTGTTTTACTGAAAAAAACTAAGTTGTTGAGCAAAATAAATGAAGATAAGATGGAATAAATCAATCTATTTATTCCTTATACAAACTCAAAGGATATTACATATACAGTAAAAGTATAATCCTATAAATTCCCAAACACTCCTTACAATTTTTGTTTTAATTTCCCTTGTACAGTACTCACACCAGAATCTTTCATACCTTGATATATTTAGGATAATTGTAACTTTAACTCCTAGACTTTAACCTCTGATAGTTTATTCCTGGAGCTATCATACACCTATCTCTTCAGGGTTTTATCCCAATATGTCAAGAATGGGACTATCGCTAACTACTTCCTTTAAGGTAATCTAGTTTCACTGTACACTGTCCTTCTCTGGAGTGTTAGTGTCTACATTCATCTGCACTCATGGACTCCACAGAACTATCCAAATACAAGTAAAGCTAGAAAGAAGTCTCATCCTCTCAGCTATGGGTGTTTCCCTAAGTGTGAAATAAGCCCAAGTCTAAAAATTTCTAACACACCCTAAAACACAATGGTCTAGCTTTCTACATCATGAAACATTGTAGGTTACGAAGAACTTTTTATTCTATTAAAGGAATCTTCTCAAACTGCTTTAAAATAAATCACCATGGCTACAGAAATCCTTGCAAGTTAATTATATATATATGTATATATACCTTATATGTATATCATATGATGTGAAACTCCTTAGAATATTTCCCAATGTTACATACACTAGAAAAATGTAATGTGTTATTGGGATGACATTGGAAACATTTCATTGGAATTCTCTTCTCTCCTACTTTAATGACAACTTTGAAATTGCACCATTTGTTACAAGCTATAATGTGTTTAAAGTTCAACAAGCTGACATCTGTTTAAAGAGGCTTTTCTCACTAATGTCTGAACTGACTGGTTTCTGATGATATTTTCAGCTGCTTTTTTATGGTGATTATCCAGTTAATGAGCCTGGTGAGAAAGCTGTTAAAAATTGACTCATTCTTCACAAGAACTCTTTTACTCAAAATGTGACCCTCTTCCAGATAATTTGGGAATGAAGTGATTCCAACTTCAGAATTAACTGGGAGTTGTTGGGGTGAGGTAGGGTGGAGAGCTGGAATCTCAGGAAATGCTGTGGGTGAAAGCTCAGGACTCCACTTCTGGGCTGGTTTTGTTTATTAGTATATTTAAGAATTTCAGTACTTGTATACATGTGAAGGGAAGGTGGTGGGTTTGGGTGGAGAAAAAGCTCCACATTTCTAACTTTGGGCGGGATGAACTCTGCTGCCCATTTATTGTGATATGCCAATGACTCCATTTACATTGAGAGACTGTAGGAATATGAATATAAGAAATAGGAGCAGGAATAAATCATTTGGCCCTTTGAGCCTATTCAATTATTGAATACAATCATGGCCAATCTTCACTTCAACTTTACTTTCCCACCCGTTTCCCATTTCCCCTTAATTCTAAGGAGATCAAAACACATGTCAGTCTCAGTCTTGAACATACTGAACAATGGAGCCTCTTTACCTCTCTGGGTAGAAAATCACAAAGATTCACAATGCTCTGAGTAGAGATAATTCTCTCATCTCAGTCTGAAATGATCCATTGCTTATCCTACAGCTGTGCCTCCATTTTGTCAATTCACCAGCAGTAACCTCTAAGTCTACCCTACCAAGCTCCTTCAGAATGTTTCAATGAGATCATCGCCCATAACTCAAAACTCCAGAAAGTCTAGGCTCAATTTACTGTGCCTCTCATTAAGGGAGAAATGAGGAGCCTTTGGTGTACTGCCTCCGTGTATATCCTTCTTTTCATATGGAGAGCAAACTGCACATTATGTAGTAGCTGTGGTTTAACAAAGCCCTAGAGAATTATTCTAAAACTGCAATGCCTATTTGTTGTACTGGGTACTAAAATACTATGGCTTCAAGCTGCCAGCATATTATGTTGGGGTAACCTTGGGTAGATTCACCAGTACCATTTCTTCTTATTGGTATTAGTCTGAGCTACTGATACCAAGTGGAGATGGGTGCTTATGCACAGTTTTCAGCCGTAGGTAAGCTCAATATTGGTGGGGAATATTGTGGTATAGTGGTAAATGTCATAGGTCTAGTAATCCAGAGCCCCAGATTAATATTCTGGGGACCTGGGCTCAAATCCCAGCATGGTAGGTGATGAAATTTGAATTCAGTAAAGATCTGGAATAAAAAGCTAGACTAATAGCAACCAGGTAACCACTGTAAATTGTTGAAAAAGCCTATCTGGTTCTCTAATATACTTTAAGTAAGGAAGACAGATTTCCTTTCCTAGTCTGGCCTTCAAGTGACACTGTTGTGCCTGTCTCTGGGACGATAAGGGAAGGGCAATAAATGCTAATGTAGCCAGCATCAGAAATCACACGACACGAGGTTATAGTCCAACAAGTTTATTTCAAAACACAAGCTTTCAGAGCCTCAGTCTTTATGATATTTTACTTATAGATTCTGTGTCTGAAACTACCTGTCTCACTAACACCTGAAGAAGGACTGAGGCTCCAAAAGCTTGTGTTTTCATATAAACCTGTTGGACTATAACCTGGTGTCATGTGATATTTGACTTTGTCCACTCCAGTCCAACACTGGCACCTCCGCATCAATCTAGCCAGCAACACTCCTATTCCTGTGAATAAAAGAACTATAAATACGTTTGTTATAGATAACTTAATAGCTTATTGCATTAAAGTTTAAATACATTATAATCTCTTCCTAAACACTGGGCTCAATTAAAGAGTAAGTACACATTAATACACATTAGTTTTATTGACTGACCACTAGGACAAAAACTTTGGGAGACCCTGCTAACACCGGTAAAGACTCTTGAGAGTTCCTTAGCTCTTCCCACGAACAGACCTATATATTCTGATGCAACTTAACTTGTGGTATAAGTTAACCTGTTCCACTACTATCATGGAATCATAGAACCCTATAGAGTGGAAGCAGGTCCTTCAGCCCATAGAATCCACAACGACCCTCTGAAGAGCATCCCACCCCCTACCCTTTCCCCATAGCCCTTCATTCCCCATGGCTATTCCCCCTAGCCTGCACATCCCTAGATGCTGTGGGCAAGATAGCACAACCAATTCACCTAACCTGCACATATTTGGACTGTGGGAGGAAACCGGAGCACCTGCAGACACAGGGTTGAATATGCAAACTGCACACAGATGGCTGAAATCAAACCCGAGTCCCTGGCACTTTGATGCTACAGTGTTAACCACTGAGTCACTGTGCTGCCCATTAGCCACTAACTGTGTTATGCAACAATGGGCAGTATGGATAGCTGCTATGTAGTGAATATGCAGCCCAACACCATTAGGTGTATTTTGAGTATTCATTGACTGGTATCCTGTATTCTGTTGGGTGTACATTTCAAGTACCTATTTGCTTCTATTGGCCAGTCTACAGCTTGTCAGAAATTGTTACTTCTTTTGCTATACCTAGTTGTAGGTTAAGCTTATTACATGTTGAAGAGTTGAAAAATAAATTCAGTCTTCTGGTTTTCTACAGTTTTCAGGGTAAAGAAGCATTTGGTATCTTAATAGAGACATAGTTTAACAAATCCTGAATGGTGGTGGAGCGACTCAGAGCCATGCAACACCTCACATACAAGCAACTTGTCATGTAGTTTGCGTCATTGTGTCACCCGTTTGCAAACAGATGCCAGTGAGTTTAGCAAACACTTCTTCCTGCAGAAAATATCCCTTTAATTATCCTATATTTTTAATTACACTGTTCAATCAGACTTGTTTCTCACTCGTACAACATCAACTGAACATGGAACAGATAGAATTCAATAGGAACATCAGCATCTTTATAAAACAATCATCAGCAAGGGAAGTGAGACAAAAGGAGCAACCAGGGACAGCTTGAGGCAAACAGCAGCATGACTAAGATCTGTGACTGAATGGCAGTCTGCTACTGCAGTGAACGATGGCTCGGCACATAAATCTGTCAACTCAAAAGCCCAATATTATTTCACTTGATCCCCTGATGATTCTGTGGGTACTCAGCCATATAAACCAAACAACCCTCTGGTTCATTGTGTAATTAAGGGGGACAAAAGACAGAGTCTGTGTCTGCAAACAAGACCAGTATTTCTGAAGGCTCTGCTGGCTGCAGGCACTGTTTTCTACTCACATCATGACCAGTCTTGTACATGTACAGGTTCTGGTCATTGCTCAGCCTACACATCAGATGGCAGTTTCCAGGAATCTGAATCAAAACTAGTCATTAACTGCTTGACTCCTTCCTCAACCTCCAACATTGGGTTCCATGTGACTCAGTATCTAAGAACCAAATCACATCCCTTTTCCTAACCTGAACCACTAATCTCGGAGTATCTTATAACTTCTAATTGGCCAAGTTTAAAGTGAATCCACAAACGTTCAGTAGAGTTTGTAACATGGTCAGCCAAGTAGACCTCATAGAATATGAGCTCCCTGATTGCGGCTGTTAATCTGGTCCAATCAGGGAGCCGTGGCTGTCAGATAAAACAGGAGTGTCAGACACCCTAATATTCTGGGAGTTGACTCTGACGAGGCCATGCCAGAGTCAAGGATGTTCTATGTGTAAATAAAGGGTGACTTGCTGGCATGGTACTGGCCTCTGTGGAGTTATTTCAGTCTGGTAGTCAAATGATAACACAGCAAAGTCATCACAGATCAGGTCATTTGGCCCATCATGTCTCTCCTGGCTTTTTGAAGATTTTGCGATCCTTCAAGAGACTGATAATGTTTAAGAAGAAACTCAAGCTTCCAGGCAGTAGTAGAAAAAGATGACATGGCAAGATTTCAAAATTTAAAACTATTTTTGTTACACGTGACTGGAAGCACTTTTGATTTAATGCTATCTTTTTTTGTAAAAATAGTACACATTAAACTTCAGAAAGGAACATTCCCTTTTTAAGAGAGAAATTTCTTCATCCAGAGAGAGGTGAGCCTGTGGAAATCTCTGCCACAGGAAGCAGGTGGGGCCAAAACATTGATTGTTTTTAAGAAGGAGTTATAGTTCTTAGTGGTTTAAAGGGTAAGGGGAAAAAGTGGGAACAGCTGGATGATCAGCAACAATCACACTGAATAGCAGAGCAGTATTAAAGGGCTGAATAGCCTACTCTTCCTATTGTCTTTGTTTTCTAAGCTTCTATGTTTGGACAGAATGTACATCTCACTCTCCAAGGAATTATAGCCCTCATAGCAGGCAGCTCACGACTCTTCCAGCTTTCAGTGGGTTCATGTTGCCTATTTCACTCAATAGTAAGTTCACATGACTGTTTTGGGACATTTCCTCAGTTTTTGGTATATTTCCCAAATCTGCTACCATCAGTAAGGAACACTCCAAAGATTCTTCTTACCCCAACCAGCGAGCACGGTGACTCAGTGGTTAGCACTGCTGCCTCACAGCGCCAGGAACCCAGGTTCAATTCCATCCTCGGGTACTGTCTACATGGGGTTTGTACATTCTCCCCGTGTCTGTGTGGGTTTCCTCCGGGTGCTCTGGTTTCCTCCCACAGTCCAATGATGTTGGGTGTATTGGCCATGCTAAAGTGTGCCCCATAGTGGGGAGGGATAGGGTAGGGGTGTGGGTCTGGGTGGGATGCACTTCAGAGAATTGGTGCAGACTCAATAGGCTGAATGGCCTCTTTCCACACTTTAGAGATTCTATGATTCTAACCACCACAGGATACATTTCCCTGATTCCTTTAAAAAAATGCAGAATGTGTCTTTTCAACTAGAAGCCATCTTGCCTCCCACATCTGGCTTCAATGACTTGCACAGAACCAGCAGCCTCTTCTCTTTGACCAAACCAACTGCTGTTCTAATCCTCTCTTCTCTTGACTTTGTTAAAAGCTGGCATGTCTGTTTATTGTTCACAGCTTTGAGAACTCTGTGAGGACTCTGCACTTTGCTCATTGATTACACCAGACGTCTTGTCAGATAGAATTTGGAGTAGTCACATTACGCTCTTCATTGTAACCTACACTTACAGACACATCGCAAAACATACCCTTGTAAACCTCCGAATTGCAGCAATTTTTTTTATCTAATGAGTCTCACTCTTTTTCCGTAATATACAAATTTCTCCTTTTCAAATATATATTCAGTTGCATTTGGTGTAAGGTGACCAGACTTTCAAAAGTCAAAACCAGGACACATTGAAAAGCCATAGCAATTTGGGGTTGTGATGATTTACACATGAGTCAACCCACGTGTGTTTGAGTAGGCCAGGTGTAGATGGGAGGTCATGTGATGACGTTTCCTAGAATATGTCCAGCCAGAGCAGCAATGCTTGCCTGTAGATTGTTTCAAAGGTGTCATCCGCAATGAAGACATCGGTGACAGTGGTGTTGGTGGTGGAGGAGGAGATGGGTGTGGGGGAGGGGTGTGGTGGGTGGGATACAGGTCTGTTTCATGCAAGGCATATGTAGGAAGAAATTCACCTCCCCTCCCCCAATTCCAGTGAGGGAAAAGATAAAAATCTTAAAATTTGAACGATTTTTTGGAAATGTCAAGACACAGGGACATTTAACGGAAAACTGGGACATCTGGTTTGAGCTGTTGACCAAAAGATCAAATCATAACTCCCTACTACTTGTGTGACAGATAAATCGATTTCTGTAGATTAGCTTGGCACTCACATTTTTGTCTCCTGTGCAGTAGGGCACTGTCACTGTTCTTCCAGTTGAGAAATCTGCTGTTTTTATTTTTCAAACAACAGAGACAATTGATGGCAGGCTCTGGAACAGTTGATCAGCTACAATCAAAGGTTAACACAAAGGTCTGCACTTGACATCCCTCTCCTCCTCCTTAGTTCCTAGATTTCATAGATCCTGGAACAATCTTTGTAAACCCTTCTGAGTTATTATTTTTCTCACTGTCTTCAAAAGCCACCACCAGGCTATTTTATGACATTTAGTATTATCCCCAACTTACCTCCCAGAAATGCTTAATGTTCTGTTCTGCCTCTTTGCAAGGCTTCTTTGCAATACAGACATCATATAAATGTAAACTATTGCTGTTTGTGCTTGAGTGTTTGCCCAAATTTGTTGCTTAAGCCATTTTTTGTTGTCTTCCTCAGATGCGACAATTTTCTCATCATTATTTGTGTCTACCTTATTTGCCACAATCTCTAAAATGTGCCTGTCTTCAGATTGCTCTTTCCTTTCATCTTCCTCAGGATCCCTGGGTGACACTCATTCCACTTCTTCTCCTCTCTTCATTGTAATCATGGGTATTTTTCTCCATGGAGCTTCCATAACATTTTATCAAGCCTTTTGGTCAAAGTAAATTGTCTCTTGTATGTAATAGCGTCTTGTTTCTTCTGTTTGATGCAACTTTGCATTGAATGAACTTCTGTCCCTTGTGTAGATTTGTGTGTATTGTCCAACACTGTAAAGCCTGTCCCTGCTATCTTTGCTTTTCCTGCTCAGGGATTTTATTCTTTAGACTGGTTGATTTTCATTTCTGGTGATTTGTCAATAACCTGACAACAAAGTTGGTTGGTTAAATTTCCTTTCTGTTAAAATGTAAGCTTTTATGTGAAAAACAGATACCCACTTTTATGTCCTATTCACTTCGGAGATTTCTTTGTCTCACAGTGAATTGCACAGTAAATTTACTTTTTATTTGTTGATATGGGAAATTTCTGGCAAGGTCAGCATTTAAAACCAAATCCTAACTGCCCTTAAGAAACTGGGAGGGAGCCTCAGCCTTGAACTGGTACAGTGTGGTACACCCCACTGTGTTATTAGTCAGGATTCTGACCCAGTGACAATGGGGTATTGTACTTTCAAACCAGGATAGTGTGTGGATTAGAAGAGTCTTGCAGTGGGTGGTATTTTCTTGTATCTGTCACTCTTGTTCTTAGAAGTGGGAGAGATCCCATGTTTAGAAGTTGCACTTCAAGAACAACTGGCGAGTGAATGTAATGGATCTTGTAGATGGTTTAAATTGTAGCAATGGTGTGTCGGTAGTGGAGGGAGTGTATATTTAACCTACTGAATAGATTGCAAATCAAGTGTTTGCTTTGTCTTGGATGGTGTTGAGCTTCTTGTGTGTTGGTGCAGTAATTGAGGCAAATGGTATGCATTCGGTATCACTCTTGATTTGTGACTGGGAGATGGTTGGAGGCTTTGGAGAATTGGGATATTAGTTAATCAGCGCAGAATCCCAGCCTCTGCTCTTTTCTTGTAGCCACGCTGATTGGTTCAGTTATGTTTCTGGTCAATAGTAACCCCACTATGTTGATGGTATGTGATTCAGTGCTGGTAATGACATTGAATAATAAGGGGAGGTGGATAGATTCTCCTTTTTGGAGATGGTCACTGCCTGGCACTTTTGTGGCTCAAAGTTAAATAGGGATTGATGGTGTTCAGGTAATAATTGCAATCATTGTGACCTTGAGCTTTGGCTAATTGTGTACGTAATGGGATTTCAGTGGAATATTTTGAGTTTTTGGTTTCTAAACCTTAACAATAGACTGCATCAAATCTTTCTTCAATGTAGGATGGGAGGAATCTTTCCCAAAAGTGGGATGCATTGTGTCTCACTTTAGTGTATAGGTACACCACCTCATGTGCCATCTCAAAATTCTGCTCATTCTGTCCTTAAAAAAAATGTTACCTTACATACCAATCCCATCACTAAATGAATGAATAAGATGACTTAGGGTTAGAAGTTATGCTTTGTTCTGTGCCTAAGGTTCAACATAGTCTTGCTCAGGGCCTGAACACTTAAATCTCCCACAGTCTTGCAATATTTGTTATGTAAACTGCTGCCCTTCAAGCCCTTCCTGCATCTTCACCTAAATGAACTGACCCATGATAATACAAGGGCTTCTGAATATTTTACTGGTGATGTAATGCATTTTGCTTATGATACACAGGGCAAGTGTCACATCCCAAGGATATCCATTGTAAATAGTTCCTAAAAGATCTCAGTTTGCATTAGTGAATAATAAGGGAGGGTCCTTTGTTCCATTATGGTCTACAGTTACTGCAATCATTGTTTTTTATAGCAACTGACTCCAGTTCTGCTCTAATTTACTAAGGCTATATGATCGAGCTGTACAGTCACTGTATTAGGTGGAATTTCTTGAGTCCAGAGCTAAAAGCTTTTTGGTTCAGTTTGGGCAGACAAATCTGCAGATGCAACAAGGTGCAGAGCTGGATGAACACAGCAGGCCA
>NC_063364.1:23032096-23070444 GCF_021869965.1 Rhincodon typus | reverse complement strand
CTCCAGCATCTGCAGTTCCTACTATCTCTAAATCTGCAGATGCTTTGTTTTTATACAGCATTGGTTATCTAATGAGCTCTGTAACCACTTCAGTTCCTGAAGTGACAATGAATAGTGGTACTTCAGTGCTGGATGGTCTTTTGAATTAGTAAACAAAAACCAAAAGAAGTGCGGATGCTGTAAATCAGGAACAAAAACAAAGTTGCTGGAAAAGCTCGGCAGGTCTGGCAGCATCTGTGAAGGGAAAAACAGAGTTAATGCTTCGGGTCCAGTGACCCTTCCTCAGAACTGATGGTGGCTGGGAAAATGTCAGTTTATATGAATTAGTAAGTTGCTTGTCTATGAACATGCATCAATACCAATCTGTATTTTCACTGTTGGCTGTTTCTCAGTGATCAATTCATGTCAGGCGTTCATCAAAAAGGTAGCAAGTTGAATTACTAAGCCAAGCCTTTGCATTCTTGTGGCGTCGGTGGTTTGAGTTTCTAAAACTTGAGTGTCATAACTTTGCCTGAATCTGATCTCAGATCTTTGTAAGAAATAGGATTCACCAGAAATGGAGCATTCCAGCCTTAATTCAAAGTTTCCTCATTGTTGTACTTTAATCATTGCTCTATCATGATGTTTGATTGGTTCTTCAATCATTCTACATCACAAGACAAAAATATGCCACCTCAATCAATGTGAATGGCAGGGACCTCCTTGATTACTTGATGCTCCAGAACACAACAGACTTTCAAACCCATGTACATTTCATGCATTTTTGGAGGTGAGGACCATGTTTGGAAGAAGAGCACATTTCAGATTTGAGCAGAACAGGAGAAATCCCAGGCAGCATATCAGTTTAAATAGAATCTGCCATTCACTAAGTTCATAGCCAATCTTATTTCAAGTTAATTGACCTGCCTTTGTTCAATATCTCTTGATAACTTTTGGGGGTGGTACTATGGTACAGATTGCTAAGGGATTTCAGGTTGCTGTGGCAACGTACACTTTTTCCATTATCTTGAGCTATGTATCATGATTGTCAAGGATACAACTTTCTCTCCATTGTGTGTCTGAGAAGGAATCTCACCCATTCTTACTGCCTGTCAATGCATGTTGGAAAGATTTACAAGTTGATATCAACCTGATTGGTGGCATTATGAATTAACCTTGTATGGCCAACAATTATTGGAGCAGAAACTGCTGGAAAATTTCAACAGGTCTGGCAGCGTCTGTAGAAACAGAAACAGGGTTAACTTTTTAAGTCCAGTATGTCTATTCAAAGTATGAAGAATCATAGCCGATTTGAAACATTAACTCTGTTTCTGTCTTCACCAATGCTGCCAGACCTGCACTTTCTGATTTCATTTCAGGTTTCCAGCATTCCCAGTATTTTGTTTTTACTATAATTCTTAAAGCAGGACTTGATTTGTCTGTTTCTGTTTCAGAGACAGTATATTACCCATGGCACCACAAGATCACCACTTTGATACCCTTTAACTGGACAAAAATCTATTGATCTCACTCTTGAAAATGTCATTGACTCACCTTAGGATTTCTAAATTTCCATTAACTTTTAGATGGAAAGTATTTTAATGTAATTTCATTATTGAACCTACTAGCTCTAATTTAAAGATATATTTCCCCTTGGTTTGGATTTCCCACCAGATTGAATAGTTTTCTCTGTCCACGCTATCTTTGCCAGTTTACACATTTTGACTATATCATTTAGCATCAAAACTTAAGCAAGTACAGTTGTGCTCAGAATTTAATTTTTCAAGACTGTATTCCCAATCAGATCATAATGCCAATGTAGACCTCAATTCTGAGCCAGGAACTCAGACGTGGCTGACACGGGATGTCAGCTATGGTCTTCTCTGAGGTGGCCAATTAAGAAGCCACATCTGGGAATTCCATCCATTTAAGGATGGTGGACAGAGCAGGGACTCCAGGACCTTATTAGGTGGACCAGCAGAGTCCAATAAATAGCCTGGAAGAGGAGATGCTGCTGAAGGGGAGGGAGAGCTAGGCAGCTTCTCAAAATGGAGACGTTACGAAAGTTTTTATCTTCAGCTGAACTAAATGAAGATACAGTATGGTGGGAGATTTTACAATGGAGGATAAACACCCCGCTCCTGATAACCCCTCACAGTGCAGATAATTACTGCAGCCTGCAGTAGCCCACCAACAACCTGATGAGAGGCCCCATCCAAGGACTTCGACACAGGTTTGAACCCACATATTAGTTGCTCAACATTGAATAGCACTTGGCACAGTTCATCTCAATGAAACACTTCCTCAAGCCACCAAGATGAGGAATTACAGCCAGCTCCAAACATGATGAGGGCCAATCCAGTGCCAGAAACTGCCTTCACCTTCAGAGACCATCCCCACAGATTGAACTATTGGCATCTTGCCTCTGAAAATTTTGTTGACAGCCCATTATTAAAAAGCTTCTTCAAAGATAGGAAGACACCAGGAGCTTGTTCTAGTCTGGGTGTTCCCCAATTTTCCCCATCCCATACCCTGCCTCCAAACCCATCTCCATAGGACCAGGAAATCTCCTCTCTTGGTGTCCAAAACTCGGGTGACCAATTGTCCCAGAATTTAAGGGATTGTCCCCTAATATCCTTTATTTCTAGGAGACTCCACCCCACTACAATCCCCACACAGCTGTCTCTTTCTCATGCTTACTAGCAGCTACCCCTCCCAGGTGATTGAAGTTTCCCTTATTTTATTTTGTAGGAGCCAGTAACACTACTCAAACTGAACTTTGTGTTCCAAGTGGGTTCTGAGCAAGGCTCTGCATTACTGAAGCATCACGTCCTCCTTGATAATTCACAACTTCACCACTTCAGACCATCTTATTTCCATTGCATGCCTTTAATGGAGACCAATCTCAGAATGTACGTAAAAGGAAGAAAGTAGAAATTTCTTACCTCTCAAACCAGGCATGTAGACGTCCCTAACACCGTGAAAAAAAATTGCAAATGACAGCAAGTGTGAAACTACAACTGTTAAAAGAAACATCTGGTTGGAGGCTGGGCGGAGATGTCATGATATGAGAACAACTGGAACTGTTGCCTTAGTAACAGGATTATCACAGGAAGATCAAAATTGGATTCGCAGGTGGAAGTATGTTATGGTGATGATAGTAAAAATGTTATTAAAGTATTTGAAGCATGAATATTTGTGTAAGAGTAGTAGCATGTGATGGGTGCAAAATATTTCACATTTTCTTCAAATCAGTCTAACTTTTCCAACCCAATTTTGACCAGATGTCTGCAGTCTCCATCACTCCATCTGGTCACATTGCTTTTCCTGCCGTAACTATTTTGTCGGCTGTGCCTTGATTGTTTGTGGGGAGGGTGTGACATTGCGATCAACTGTGATAAATTTTGCTAGATATCGGGCAAAGAACAGCTAATATAATAGCATTTTCTGTAAACGTGAATTGGAGTTCAAGCCCTAAGAGGCTGAAATTACACAATGATGGAGCTTCTCCCAAAGTCTAAAATTTAACAGTGTTGTTAAACCTCCACTGAGAGTCTGCCTGTGCTTGAACTTTATCCTTTTCATTTTCTTATGGACACAAGTCAAGTACAGGCCATTCAGTTCACCAACCTCTATCCATCAACCTTTATCAAGTCTATCAGTCTTGACACCCCCAGACCTGACTCTTTTATAAGAGACTTATTTTCCATTTCAATTTATTTGAACAACCATAAGAAAAGACAATTAGAGAGTGCAGTTAATATCACTGCAATCCTTAAACTTCATGGACACTGATCGAGCTATTACCATAGCTGCAAATGGAAACCTGTTTCTTTAAGCACTCAAATTCCACAGCCCCTCTCCTCCACCTACTGCAATACTCCTTTTATTTCTTATTTTCATGTTTCCTGGTGATTTATCAGAGGAAGAGGTCGATGCCAAAGTTGGAGTTTAAGTTTGCATTCACTTTTCAGCTTGACGAGCATTCACAGTCCAGACAGCTGCAAAAAGTGTGAATTTCTAAGCTTTGCGTCCCTGCCAATAATTATCTTGATCAACATGACTGAAACAGCTTGTCTGATCAGAGTCACATTTCTCATTGGACACTGTTTTTCCTGCATTCCAACAGTGACAGCGCTTCAAAGGCATTTCATTGGCTGTGAAGAGTTTGAGAAGTCCTGAGGATGTAAAATGCTCGCTTCTCAGTCTTCATTCCTTTTGGGCCTCTCAATGTCATCGTGTCAGTAACCTAGACCCTTCATCCTGAATATCTCCCTGTTTGAGATGAGATGGTCGTTTGTTTCTGCGTTTGACTTGTAACTTTGCTCACCCCAAAGTATTCATTCAGCTAGAGATTCCTGAAAAGGCTGCCATTACTCACAGTTGCCATTGACATATTCTTGTAATTAGTCCTAGAATTCTATCCATGTCTGTCATTAATACAGTTTAATCACATCATTTATTTCATATTTAATTAATTCAATTTCGCCCCCAGTGGTGAGGATGTTCTACAGTTCCATTAGCTCCAGTGAATTGGAAACTGATTGAAATTAATTTTAGAATTTAAATTCAAACTAAAATTCACACTTGTTGATTGTTATTCTTCAGTGCTTTTTGAAAAGTGCAGCTGGATTCCTGGATAATGCATTATCCTTTTCATGGGCAGTAGATGGATTTTGGTCTCATTCTGCACTTGGTGCCGCTTTATTCTGATGGGGGTATTTCCCCGGAGAAAGAGGCTGCCGACTCTCCCTCTCCTACTGAGAACTGAAAAGGTCATTTTTATTGGCAAGTTGTTGGGGTGTGTGAAGAATCTGAACTGGGGCCTCAGCTACTGACACTCTGTATTGGAGTAGATTTTTCTCTGAGTGACAAAGCTCCACCAAAAATTCCATTCTTAACCTTGTACGTAGACAGCAGCATAAAGCTCCTTTCCATACGGCCTGAGGACCAAGAAAAATGTCCTCCTCCATTGCTAATGAAGCCATGTGCCCTGTGTCACTTCTTCCTTCAGGTCTGTCTTCAGCTCAAAAAAACCCTGATTGTTGAAATGGTTTTTAACCTTCGCAAATAACTGACACTGACAACCAAGGAAACAATTGCTGACTGCCATGACCTCTTTGGAAGGGGGTAAGGAGAAGTGAGCAGAAGGAAAAAGCTCAGCTGGCTGGGAAGAGGGCCCAGAGAAAACAGAGGCCAGTGAATACAGCACCTTCTGAGCTCGTTCTCATCCACAGCAGCCCATACAGCAGAGACCACTAGGCCAGAGTGACACTACTGACCCTCAATGGGTGACACTCAACTCAGAGTTTTGCTCCACAGAATAAACCATCATCTGGCAAGATGGAAGATTGCCTCAAAAGTAATGTTTTCCAAACAGCAGCTTTTTTGCAATTGTTATAAACTTCTCAATATTTTTACTCTAGATTGCAGCCCTCCTATGGCAGCCTGGCAGTTGCCTAGATACAGCTTTCCAGAAACAGACTGGAGGACCAGTGCTCTGGAACTCCTCCCACTGCTCCTAAGATGGCCATTGGCCACCTTGTGCTGGTGTTACTGTCCCACAATGTGGCCCACCAGCGGTAACCACTTGTTCCCATAAATTTTTAGAAGTGCTGAGAGGACACAACTCCTTCTATACTAAAGGGTTTCCAATTGGCCTATGCAGCTCGGAGACCCCACCCGCTGTCTTGAATTAGATAGAATGTGAAATATCTCCACAGAGGCCAGTATCCTGTCACCAAGTCACCTGTTAGTTACACGTGGAAAGTCCTTGACACTGGTCCAGTTCCCTTGGAGTCAGCCCTCAGAATGTCAGTATTTCTGATGCTCCTGTTTATATCTGTCAGCCAGGGCTCCCTGACTGGATCAGGTTAACAGCCTCAATCAGGGATCTCATATACTATGAGATCCACCTGCCTGACCTCGTTACCATCAATACAGCAAGCTTTGGCCACTGATGAATGACGGCAAAATGAATGTCAGGTGATTTGTCGTGACAGTGTGGGGTCACACAGTCTGGCAGAATTTGCGAAGATAAAAATACAGTTAATATTGTGAGTACACTGTGAGTCTTCTTCAGAACTGTAAGGGCTGGAAAATCTAATCATTTCATGCTGTAGAAAAAGTGGAAGGGTGAGAAAGTTCAAGGTTTGGAGGTGGAGGTAGAGAGAAACCTCAAAGGATCAAGAACAATTTTAAACCTGTCAACAGAGGAATACTTAGCTAAGTAGGAACAAGGAAAACTTTAAATCATCGAGGCAGTGAATTCCATGTAAATGCAACTGGAATTTCTGGCTTAAGGCTGCATGTGTTCATGAGTTCCTCTAAATGGAAAACCTAGTGGATGTTACTATCATGAACACTGCGTTAGTTGTTATATTTAAATCTGAGAATGAAATTTGAGATGCATTGAAAAGGGTAATCACTGCCAAGTTCAAATCTTCCAACTTTTGTAAATGCAATGGGAGTGCATTAACTATGATAGCATTGATTTGTGGAAGGCATGTTTGTATGTAGATCTGTGTGTTTTGGACATTTTGAAAAAAATATGCTAACTTATGCCTGTTGTCTTGTGCCCATTTAAATACTGCAGTGTCTAGGACATTAATGGTTGCCTTGTGTGTTATCATTTTATTGTTCACTGTGACAGTCCAAATGACAACACAAACTACGGAGGACATTGCTACAGAATGACTGCATCAGCTATTAAATGAGTTAGTGAGAATGAGAAAGGAGCCCTTGAAACCTAAAAAGGTAGACCCTTGAAATCAAAAAGTAACCTGCAAGGGAAAACCCAAGAGGAGCCCTCCAAATCAATTATTTTGTGTACTGCTCCCGCCCTTGATTCAAATCTGTCTAATATTTGATTAATGCTTTTCATTCTCAGTAACCAAAATACTTCAATTTATTCTCTGTTGACGTTGGAGATTTGATTTCTGGAACTCAATTTTGGCTGACATTTATTTTTCTTGTTACTAAAGTGACCTTTCTAAAATATTGGTGTCAGCCGAACTCTAAAATTTAGTTCTAATGTTTGTTTGTTCTTTTTACGGTCACCGTCCCATTTTATACCCTTAACTGTTGAGAAGCCATCAAGGTGTGACTTAAACAGAGTGCCTCAAATTTAGTGTCTGCGCAGTTAGGTTTGTCTGTGTACCTGTATTTAACGTTAATCAATTGTATAACCCTCCAAGCTGCTTACCAGCCACAGACAATCAATGAAAGGTTTGCTTAAAATTGCCTAGTACTTATAAAAGCTTGATTGCAATTTCCTCATGGGTAAAGAGAGATTTGTTACGGTGCAGCATTCGGATAGAGTGGAAATAAGCAAACTCAGTGAACCCTGAACTAAACAGCATCGATAAATCTCAAGTGTGATTCCGGGTTAGAAATAAAATATTGCTCTATCCACAAAGCAATGGACTAGGATTCAGCCATACTGAATCAATGATTTTTTTTTCAAAGTGAGGAGCTTATCAACATTGGCTCCTTCGAGCACCAGTACACAGTGATACAGAACCTTCCAAACCCATGACCTCGACCAGCAAAAAGGAAGATACCATCACCTGCAAGTTTGTCTCTGGTTGGGCCAGTATTGATTGCCCATCTCTGGTTGTCCTTAAGAAGACGATGCTGAGTTGCCTTCTTGAAGCCTCTGGAATCCATTTGGTGACGGTGTACACATTAGACTGGTAGGGAGGGATTTCTAGGATTCTGACCCAATGACACTGAAGGAATGGTAATATAATTCCAAGTCGGGATGGTGTGCAAGTTGAAAAGGAGCTTGCTGATACTGGTATTCCCATGCATTTGTCATCATTGCCCTTCTAGATGGTACTGATCGTGGATCTGGAAGGAAGTTGTCTAAGGAGTCTTGGTAAATTTCTGCAATGCATCTTGTAGATGGTTTATACTGCTGTATGGGTGGTGGAGGGATTGAAAGTAGTATTGAGGCCATGATCAGTCAGCACAATCTTATTGAATGGTGGTGCAAACTAGAGGGGCTGAATAGCCTACTTCTCCTATAACTTAAGTTGGGGCCCAGTTAACTTCAATGGTCAGTGTATGCTTCAGATTGACAGCAACAGCAAAAGTTCAATTCTTGTTCCGACTGAGGTGGACTCGGACCTGCCTCTTCACCCGTTCCCTGAAAGGGGAAGGCAAATGCCAAACCTCTACTGATTAAAAGCTGAGAGAACAGCTTAGGCTGAGGCAGCAGCACATGATCAGTCCTCATGAATAAACATATGCTTATAAAAAGCGTTCATCCTGAATTTCTCTGTGTCTCCTGAAGAAGTACCTCCACTGCTATGGACTGCCTGCTATACTTCATCCAACCAGCTGTTTTCAGTGGCTCTCCTGGCACTGTTATTGTTGTTGTATTATTTGTCCACAAAGGGAATTGCTATGGAGTCTGGGCTATTATTATCTGATGCAGCAACTCCAGATAATACATTGGAAACTCTCAGGTGATTTCAATATCTCCCTAACACAGGGTCACTGAAGTCACCTGTACGCTGCCCCAGTACAGACCAGCTAACACTGCACAAAACAGGGATTCAACATAATATCTTCTGACCTGTAGTGCTCCAGTGCAACAACAACACAATCTTGCTTTTACGTAGCACCTTTATGGAGTGAAACATCCCAAGCCAATCGTGAGAATGACATACAAAATTAGATGCTGGGTCACTGTGCAGAACTTTACAGTAAAGAGATAGGTTTTAGTGAGGGTCATAAAGGGGTAACGGAGGTTTCAAGACTGAATTCTGTAGCACTTTCATCCGAAGGAGCGACCACAAATTGTGGAGTGATTAAGATCAAGGGTAATGGAGCAAACCGTATCAATTTTGAGTCTGCATTGTACTGGTAGTCAAACTATATTTAAACTTTTACCACTTTCTCGAACTAGTATCAGCATGTGAAGGGTTAAAATGAGAATACCTATAACATTTCTCAAAAGAAATAATTTGCTTCAGGTCCATAAATTAGTTCAGGCATTCTTCACGAGTACCAGCTGATAAACTGGTCATATTTCAATGTCAACTGGTCAGTGTTGCTGCTTTCCATAACAAACATCTGAGGCCATTATTAGACTTCACTTCCATTCAAATGTTGATGAATGGCCACTTCATTTAATTAAATCAAGAGCGGTGTATCATCAGCTGTCTTTGTTTCTGGATCTATAGGAAGCATTGTCAAACTGGCATTCACAGCTCAAAGGTTAGGCCTCAACTTGGGAAAGCGATTAAGTTGTTGCTAAGGCATTAAGAAGAGGGCAGTGCCCCAACGCCACCTGACACTGGCAGCCTGCTGGGCAGAGAGTTTATCTCTCAGAATTATATTGACAGCCCACAGTTGGTTTGGAGTCAGCCAGAAAGAGCAATCAGAGTATGTTTCAAACTACTCGTCCACCAGCTGCAAGGTGAAGTGTCTAAAGTTGGTGCCAACTTAACCAGAGGGAGGAAGTTACAGTGAGTTCACATTGTTTATGTCTTCTGTTTAAATGGTCCCATTTAGGGGAAGAGAGAGAAAAAACACTTCTTTGTGGTTTTTTATATTATAGGCAAACCCCAGATTATCAATTCAATACACATGTTTTGAATCACTAAGAGTATTTATCCAGTCTGCCTTTTGTGGGATATGTGCCTCTGCATATATATGTATATATTCAATGATCAATCTTATAATTGTTAGGTCATACCATTATTTGCCTGTTTAGGTAGAAATGGGTGCTTTCCAGATTGTAGGAGCCACAAGGTCCACAGACTGAGATTGCTGATGACCCAAGAATATCTGATATAATGAAGCAAAGTACTGACATAGCATCTGGAGATGTAATGTTCTAATCACCTGACGATAAATAAATTGAATAAAGCCTACTTGGTGAGTTAGGTGCTCAGAATTAATTTGCATATAATCCAGTATAAAACAATTCTTAAATTGCCTGAAGGAGGTTGACTCTGGATAATGCAGTAGATCACACACTCACCTCCAATGTTTATATATAAAGGTAGCCCAGAGTGATGTGATGAAACCTTCTCCTGCTACTGGCTTTATTTTCTCTGTGATGTGAGTCTGGGGAGGGCTCCTAATGGATCATTTGCACAAGGACAGTCACCGTTCAGTGTTAAGTTGATGTTAAGTTGTTTGCAGAGGATGGAAGAGGAGTTAAAAAATATAAGCTGTTTATCTGCTGTTGCAGGTTAGGTCACAGTAACCTTTGAGAGCCATGAAGATTGCAGCATATGCCTATTTTTGAATAAAATGTTTGTTCTAACTCCTACACAGTGAAACAGAAGAGCAACAATCAGCTGTGAAGTGAAACTGTGATTAGAAGACAATTATTTTATTACTCATTTATATCTTTCCTTTCACGCTAACACTTCTGTCTTAGATCTGCTATAGTGTTCCAGCGAAGCCAATCGTAAGCTGGAGGAACAGCATCTCATACCCTAATTTACAGCCGTTAGGCTCAATATTGAGTCCAACAATTTCAGAATATGATCACTGCCCTTCGCTAAGCCCCCAACTGGTGTCTTGTTTCCATGTGTCACTGTTGGCAAAGTTAACCTATTTCTACTTTGTACACACATATTGGCACCTATTTATTATCTGTATCACTCCTCTACTAACATGAGCACTCCCTTTGTCTTTTGCTCTGAGCACCTGACTATTTGTTTGTCCTTCCCCTCAATCAGCAGCATATAAACTATCATTTTCAACCACCCTCCAGTTCCAAAGAAGAGTCACATTGGAATTGAAACATTAACCCTGTTTCTCTCTCCATAAATGCTGCCAGACCTACTGAGTTTCTCCAACAATTTCTCTTTTTATTTCTGGTCTCCAACTTCTGTAAAGCTTCACTTTAATTACACTTTTGTTTGTGTCCTTTTAAATCAGTCACAATTAATAAGTAGCAAAAAGCAACTTCTTCCTTTACTCCATAATCATCCACCCTTCTCTACAGTGCTTGCGAATCACTTGCACTTCCAAAAATTGCCCCAGGAATATTCACCTGGGAGGAGTAGTCAGTGAGAATGAATGAATTGCACAGGTACATGCATACAACAAGACGAGACTGTTTTCCTTCTGAGCAGAATGTTAGGAAATTGCTGGTTTGGGCACAGGATCCATGACCCTTCCATTGAAAAAGAGGATGATTATAGGGCAGTGGTGATGATGTTTTAGCACTGTTGTCAATAGCGGTCTGAATGAAAAGAGACCATTAACTGCATTGTGGCAATAAAATGGCCATGTGTTGTAAGTCAGGAATTTCTGCAGCAGAAGCTCTTCAAATCGAGAAGCTAAGAACAATCATAACTACCATGATGGAAGCTGAATGCTATTGCAGATGCCATTGGCTGTGAGGGGAGGGGGAGCACAGCAGAGTGGATCATATCATCCAGCATCTAATTCAGGTTTGAATCCAGGCATCTCCCAGAACATCCACAATCTATGAGTGGGGCAGCACACGGTAGCAATTGATGATATTAAGACAATTGGCGATAGAAGCAGACAATAAATTGGTTTGGCTCTAATTGCTTGACAGATGTTGTTTGCCGCTTTAAGAAATGGTTTAGCTGTGGAAGATTTTTGATGGCATCTTTTGTCAACATCTGGCATTCCACTCACTCGCTGGTTCAATTCAGCTTTGACATTTTTTTGAAAATTCCTCATTGGCAGTTTTGCCCTTTTCTAGTCTCTTGTGGCTTCCATGTCCTGGTCGTGACTGGCATCTGAATCTTCTCTGAAGACTGAAGACTTTAAAGAACAGAATGGAAGATGAATATTCTTGGAAGCTGGTGGAGAGAGGATGGGAAGGAGCAATGGGTTTTATAGTCAGGTGCCTACTATTAATTAAGACCTACGAAACACTGGGATCGATTTGGAGTTCAGGATGCCAGGATCTGTGCCCAATTGGGATAGTTCAGGGGCAAGCTTTCCATCTAATAAAGGACAGTGGTGGGAAGGGCCCTGATAATGGAGGGAATATAGGAGTCTTTCAGCAATGATACATTGATAGTCCCATTGTCCAATGGGGGGGATTTGGCAGCGGCTGATGGCTGCAGAGAGAGAGAGAGAGACCTCACCAGTGCAGTGCCATCTGAAGACCAGGTGAAAAAAAATGTCACTGGAAAATAATTGCAGCTGCCTGGCACAATAGTGAAAGGTCAACACCTTCCCTGGATGGACTGTGTCCAGGGACTGGCCCAGTAACTGTGGCCCCAAGTGGTACGAAGCGTTGAGAAGAATGAGAGGGGCTCTCAAAAACCATAAAATTCTGACAGGACTAGACATGGTAAATGCAGGAAGGATGTCCCCAGTGACCAGGAGGTCCAGGAACAGTGGTCACAGTCTAAGAATACATGGTAGGCCATTTACGACTGAGATGAGGAGACATTTCTTCACCCAGAGGGTGGCGAGCCTGTGGAATTCTCTGCCGCAGAAAGCATTTGAGGCTACAATGTTGAATATTTTCAAGAAATACTTAGAAATAGTTCTTAGGGCCAAAGGGATCAAAGGGTATGGTGGGGAAGTGGAACAGGGGTTTGAATTAGATGATCAGCCATGATCATAGTGAATGGCAGAGCAGGCTCGAAGGGCTGAAGGGCCTACTACTGCTCCTATTTATTATGTTTCAAAGTGTCACACTCCATCCTACAATCCCATAACTGTGGGACCTGCCTGGGAACTGAAAACTTCCAGTTGGTGTAAGTGAAGGGCCTTAACAGATCCCTCAGTTATTTCAGTTGGCCATCTCCTGTTAGTGAGCTTCTCCATTTCTGACCCAGCCTTCTTGAAAATAGACCAGCCATGGAATGAGGTTTCTTCACTCAAGGGATGTGCACTTCATTGGCGAAGCTAACGTTTATCGGGCATCCCTAATTGCCTTTGAGAAGGCAGAGATGAGCCATCTACTGAAGCTGCTGTAGTGCTGTGTAGAAGGCGTTGTAGCTGCCCCGTGACATGGAGGTACACTCACAGAACAGAAGAGAGTTCGAGAAATTTCATTAAGTGACTGTGATGGAGTAGCAATAGACACAGAAACTCAGTAGGTCTGGCAGCACCTGTAGAGAGAAAAACAGAGTTAAATTTTCAAGTTCAAGTTGACCATCCTGAAGAGGAGTCATGTAGTACTCGAAACGTTAACTCTGTTTCTGTCTCCACAGGTGCTGCCAGAACTGATGAGTTTCTCCAGCACTTTGTGTTTGTTTAAGATTTGCGGTGTTTTTCTTTGTGGATTTGCCACAAAGTGTGTGACTTGGAGGGGAACGTGCAAGTAGGGTGGTGTTCTCATGTATCTGCTCCTTTTGTTCATTGAAGGGATTGAGGTTATGAGTTTGGAAGGTGCCAGCAAAAGTGGAAAGCCAGTTTGTAACAGGAGTTTTCAGTTTCTGTTTGCAACCTTTACAAGCTCAACATGTAAATAAGCTAAGTACCTCAATGTTACCACGTAAGCCACAGGCTGTCAACAGTGTCAGCCAAGACATAGTGTGTTGAGTGTTCCAGTACAGAGGGACAGTGATTCTGTAATAACACCCAGATACTTAGCTCACTTGCATATTGAACTCTTAAAGAGACATCACTCCAAATGTAATATTACACAGACCAATTCGCCTCCAATCCTTTACTCCTTATCTTTCAAAATTCCTATCTCAGGACTTGGAGGTAGGAATTTGTGATAGCTGAAAGATGGCATTACAAATGTTTTAGTACACACATCTAGTTTCCTCATTGGATGTGATGAGTGACTCCCCATTACAGAACCTGTCTGACTCCGTTCATCTAATCTCTGACTAAGGATGAAATGCAATGAGAATAAAGATCTGTGAAAAAGGCTAGGATAATGAGGGAATGATCAAACACACGGATGTGGGAAACTCAGGTTGTGAAAGTAAGGAAAAGGAAATTTGGGAGACCAAAACAATGGGGTCATAAACCGTTCAACATCTTTTTCCAAATTATCTTTACATGATAGAAGATACCAGAGTAAAGATATACCCATCTTCCTCAGTGTCTGTCAAATCCCCATCAGTTTGAGTTAAGTTTATTTCTTTATCCATTTTGGTGTAACCCCAACATTGTGGTCAGAAAGTCATTTTTGAACAGTGAGTTTAAGAAACATTTTCAAAAGCAAAAACAGAAATTGCTGGAAAAGCTGAGCAGGTCTAGCAACATCTGTGGAGAGAATGCTCAGCTTTTCCAGCGATTTCTGTTTTTGCTTTTGCTTAAGTCACATGTTTTTGGAAATAAAAATCAAGAGAACTGCGGATGCTGTACATCAGAAACAAAAACAGAAATCGCTGGAAAAGCTCAGCAGGTCTGGCAGCATCTGTGGAGAGAAGTCCGAGTTAATGTTTCGGGTTGAGTGACCCTTTCTCGCTGCCAGACCTGCTGAGCTTTTCCAGCGATTTCTGTTTTTGTTTCTGATGTACAGCATCCTTTTGATTTTTATTTCCAAAAACATGTGATTTAAGCAAGATGATGCGTAAGCTTCCTGGGGAATTCATTGAAGAAGTGTTTACAACATTGAACATCTATGATAACAGAAAAAACAGATGTCCAGGGGCCATGAGCAGGTTTCACTTGAGAAGAAAAGATTCATACTTGTTGAAAAGAGTTTAATTTATGGCAGTCTCCAGCCTACTAGAGCTGGAAAGAAGTCTTAAACTGTTCTAGTTGTTCAGGTAAGGCTTTTCTTGAATTTTACTTAGAAAAGGTTAAGGTTAGTCTGTGTTTCTCAGGGAGAGACAATAATAGAGAGGATCACATCTCGTGAATGAGTAAAATGCTGAAAAGGAGACATTTGAAACATTGGCAGTTGAATAAGAAATTAAGGAATTAAGATAGGAATGGCACTTTGCTTGGATTGAATGTCTGCAAAAAAGGGTTGCTGGGGATAAAGGGTTGAAATTTTCATTTTGCTGTTTAAGAAAATGTATTTATAAATTGTCACATCAGCTTTGTTTATTTCTATTTTGTGTAGCCTTATGCTCTTTGGTTGAGTGTATATTGGCAGTCTTATGTGAATATGTTCAATGATTCACCACCATGGGAATCATATTGAAAAAATAAAGCTTACCATCTATCAATCTACCGTCATCCCAAATGTCCTTGTTTTTCAAGGACTTCCCCTCCATGGTGGTCGAAAACGCCCTCGACCGCATCTCTTGCGTTTCCCGCAACTCATCCCTCACACCCCCTCCCCGCAATAACAACAAAGACAGAATCCCCCTCATCCTCACGTACCACCCCACCAACCTCCGCATTCAACACATCATCCTCCACCACTTCCGCCACCTGCAATCTGACCCCACTACCAAGGACATTTTTTCCCTCCCCACCTTTATCTGCCTTCTGGAGGGACCGCTCTCTCCGTGACTCCCTCATCCACTCCACACTCCCCTCTAACCCCACCCTTCCGGTACTTTTCCCTGCAACCGCAGGAGGTTCTGCACCTGCCCCTACACCTCCCCCCACCCCCCTCACCCCCATCCCAGGCCCCAAGAAAACCTTCCACATTAAACAGATGTTCACCTGCACATCTGCTAATGTGGTATATTGTATCCGCTGTTCCTGATGTGGCCTCCTCTACATCGGGGAAACCAAGCGGAGGCTTGGAGACTGCTTTGTGGAACACCTACACTCGGTTCGTGACAAATGACTGCACCTCCCAGTCGCGAACCACTTCAACTCCCACTCCCACTCCTTGGATGACATGTCCATCCTGGGCCTCTTCCAGTGCCACAACGATGCCACCCGAAGGCTGCAGGAACAGCACCTCATATTTCACCTGGGAACCCTGCAGCCCAAAGGTGTCAATGTGGACTTCACAAGCTTCAAAATCTCCCCTCCCCGACCTCATCCCAAAACCAGTCCAGCTCGTCCCCGCCTCCTTGACCTGCTCATCTTTTCTCCCACCTATCCCCTCCTCCCACCTCACTGACCAACCTCCACCCCCATCTCCTACCTACCAGCCTCATCCCGGCCTCCTTGACCTGACTGTCATCCCTCAATTGACCAACCCCCAATCTAACTCCCCACCTACCATCACCTTTACTGGCTCCATCCCCACCTCCTTGACCTGTCCGTCCTCTCTCCACCTATCTGGTCCTTTATCTACCTTTCATCATCGCCTCCCTCCCTCTCTCTATTTATTCCAGAGTCCCCTTCCCCTCCCCCATTTCTGAAGAAGGGTCCAGACCTGAAACGTCAGCTTTCCTGCTCCTGCCTGGCCTGCTGTGTTCATCCAGCTCTACATCTTGTTATCTCTTATCATCTATCAAGCCACGTTTCCCTTTTGATCTAACTTGTCCAGAATTACCAGCAGCTAGGATCATTGCAGTGTACAAAATAGACCTTTTGGCAGAGCCAGACCATGCTGATGTTTTTGCTGTACTTGAGCTGTTTTCTATCATTTTTCTCATAGAAATCCGCCATTTTAACCTGATATTCCCTCCCTCCCTCAAGTGCTTGTCTAGATTCTCCCTCAGTGGATATATATGCCATTCACTTTGACCAGGCTCTGTAGTTGGGAGTTCCCTTCCTCACTGCTGTAACCATTCCTGAATTCCCTGTTGGAATTTTTGTATTGTATTATATCAAAGACTTTTAGTCATACACCTGACATTTCTGTCCTTCGGGGTTATGTGTCAAGTGTGTCCAATTCTAACAAGGTGGGGCATAGGGTTAGACTGATAAAGAGTCAGCCCTTAATCCTCTCCCCATACATCACACACATTCCAACATTGTCTGAGTTCAAGATCACAAAGCTACCTTAATTTTTCCAGTGAGAATGACCCAGTATCCCATTGCAATATTCAACTGGGTCTTCAGTAATTCCAGGGTGTCCATCTATTCTACTCTAGCTGAAGATCGTCCACATTTCAATGGATTCTTGTGTGATAAAGAACTTCTTTATCTATCCTGACTATACCTTTAATGATTTTGAAACTGTACAAGTATTGTTCCAGGGGTGCCAGTTTTACATTGGTACCTCTGTAAGAACAAATCCTTGATTCCTCCCTTCTAACCTTCAAATCTCTCCAGTTCTTTTTTGTAAAGAATTTCTCCAGCACTAGGGATCAGTCTTCTGACTTGTGTGTAAGGAGGAACTGACATCACTATGGTAGAAAATGGACAGCTTGGAATGAATAATTTTCTGCTACCCTACCAGCTAAGCTGTACGAATAACTGGGTCTCCATGCACATGAGAGTCATAACACTTTGCCTTACAATGCAATTATCTGTCATTTGTGTAGCCTTCCTGCATGCAATCTGTTGATCTTGCCATCACTGGCATAGGGTCCAACAGGGAGTTGAGAGAAAGAAACTATATCTCTCTCGCTCTCTCATACACTTTGTCCGAATACTGATATGTCACTTTAAACTTATATCCACACAATTGCGAAATCTTGCCTTCCCTCTCTGAGGACTCTTCACCTGGTCTTCACTTGGCTTTGCTTCCCTTTGTGACTGAGCTCCGGTTTCACATCCTAGGTGCGTCTCTGAGACCCCTGGTCATTAAGGAAGTGCGAATTGTGGTTAAGAGGAAGTTGTTTGCATGGCAGTTTGTTGGAACAATATTTTACAAGTACAGGTGAGGCCCAAGCATTAAATTTCCCAGGTGCCACACTGTTAAGACCAGGACTAAATATTATCTAATGAACCTGATACACATCTGGGGCCAGTGACAGGGCATAAAGGCAGAGACTGGCTCAGAGGTAGGGACTCTACCATTTTGCCACAAAACTCCTTCAAGACTAGGACTATCACTTTTATTGCTAGTTTTGAAGATATATTCTAATGAATCTACTCAAAGATGTTATTTACAAACCTTTGGAGTAGATGGAACTTTATCCCAGGCCTCCTGACTCAGAGGTAGGGACACTAACACTATGCCACAAGGTTCCCTCAAGAGCAAGCCTTGATATTTTCTAATCAACCTGTATCAGGATGTTATTCCACACCTCTGGAGCAGGTGGGACTTGACCCTGGCCTCCTTGCTCAGAGATAGGGACACTACCATTTTGCCGCAAGACTCCATCAAGACCAGGGCTATTAGACTTACACTCATCTCCTGCAGCTGCCTCCAGTGACTCCAATTCTGAGCTAAAATCAACCCTTTTGGTTCAGTACCACAACAGGTCATCTAAATGAACATTAACCATGAAGCATTATTTGAGGCTTACCTAACGTTAGCTGAGTTTATTAAAATTATTATTGGTGTTGATATCACCACCAAAGCTTTTAATTTCTTACTTTGTAGCTCTGCCAATAAAAGATTCGAAATGATGTATTCCCTGCATCAGTAATTATCTGAATTCAGTACAAATGCTTAAATCACTTCAGTGTGTAGTTAAAAGGTGGTAGGACTAATGGACTGGAATCTTGCATTTGTTTTAGCTGAATGCAAATATTTCCAAGCTTCTCAACATACTGAATATTAAATTAATATTGAGGATGTAACTGATAGTTTCCTGAGGTACTGTGGAATATCGCGAGCTCAGCAATTAGTTTGACCACAGTCCACCTGATCACTAAATAAAGTGACTTGGGAGCTGATTCCTGCTCTGGTTGGAGGTGAGAACTGGGACTGCGCAATTCCCTTGAGATAGCAGCAGGGAACTCAAGTGAATTCTGTCTTCTTAAAATCAGGAGTTCAGACTCTCTGCCTAGCTAAACCAAGCAATGATGAAGGAGAGCAAATTACATGGAGGGCTGAGATAATGATTGTGATGCAATTGTACTCGGGCAGTGTTGTTGTTAATAGCCCTGAGGGCCTCATTACTATCGCAGCCTGGTTTAGTAATGGTCCGAATACGTGAGCAGAATTACACTGTTGCTGTATTAATCTCCTAATTATTAATAAAAGCATAATAATAGACACTTGCATTTAACATGAGCTATTAGGCTATAGGCTTGTGTTAATTGTGACTAGATGACAGAGGAAAGGTTTGCTGGTAACATTGTATTATTTTATTGCTTTACTTTTGGTAAGTAAAGTTGTCTGTCTTCTTTTGCTTAAGCTCTGAATACCACAAATGAAAGGTCCCTTCTGTAGAAGGGTCCTGGTCTCGAAACATTAACCTCATTATATTTCCACAGATGCTACTGAGTTTCTTCAGCAATTCGTCTTTCGGTTTGTACCACATACTAAGCAACTTGGCTCTTCCTGCTTCCTTGTTGCATCATTCTTGGGTTGGTTAGTTTAGTTGATTGGAAGGCTGATTTGATGCCGACAGTGTGGAAATGGAATTCCCATACCAGTTGAGGCCCACTCAATCTAGCCCCTTGTCTGACATATGGTGACCTCAGGTTAAACTCACTATCAGCTGCCACTCTAATGAGAAATTACCCTTTGGTCCACCAGGACAAAAGTGACTTACACTTTCCTTCTCAGATCTCAAAGCTATGTCACTCCTTATCTGATTTGGTCTTCCCTCTCTTCTATAAAGCTACAAGCTGTTAAAACCCAATCTTAATGTTGCTACCATCTAATCAACACTGGCCTTCTTTCCTTATTCAGCCCGCGTGAAACTCTATCTTGTGCAAAAGTCTAGGTTTTCATATTTAAAAATGCGTTCTGAACATGGGAGCTTTTTTTTAAAATAGAGGGTGATGAGGTAATACTTGTAGAATGCTCACTTAGCCTAAGAAGTATAGCAACTGTTGAAGACAGAAAGCCATCAGGAAAGATGTGCATTCAGCTGACATTCTGAGCAATAGAATATTTAATGCATGAATCTCCAGAAAAGTCTCTTATTTTCCATTTACATTACATCCCAGTTTATCGACAATTAGAACATTTTGAGCAGGATCCCCAACAGTGAAGAATGTGCGTATCATTCTAGGTTCCTCCCGTTCAACCTCAGCACTTTATGACTGTACAAGAAAGGGTCTCTGAAGATAAAACTTTGCAACATGAAATGTGACCTTTAAAATGACAGTCACCTTTTAAATGTTGGGTAATAAGATGAGATGGGCATTAAAAGGTGGAGCCTTGACAAGTTTGCAACTTCTAAAATCCATGGCTACAGTAGCTGCCCGAACTCGGATCAGGCAAGTCTTTGAAAGATGATTTAGTTTGTCAGCCCCTAATGACTCAACCTCCTGCTCCCAGCAGAGATTTAGAAATGCACATTCTGTTTCTGATTCCTGACTTGTTCTGCTTGTCTGCAGTGGCACTTATGTCCTGAATGTCATTAAAAATGAAGGTTTATTTGTACTTTCCTAAGTGACCCACTCAAGTGAGCTCAATAAAAAAAGTCACAAATTGCTGGAGCATTTTGTAACTGACTATCACATTTTAAATTTTTTTTGTGTGGTTATCAGTTTCTATTAGGCTGGATTTTTTAGTTAATAGTAAAGCAATTGCCTAAGCCACTGATAGAACACAGAACGTAGAATAGTACAGCACAGTACAGGCCCTTCAGCCCACGATGTTGTGCCGAACTTTTACCCTAATCCTAAGGTCTATCTAACCTCCACCCCTACCTTATACTATCATCCATATGCCTACCTAATAGCTGCTTAAATGCCCCTAATGAGGCCGACTCCAGTACCCTCTCCAGCAATGCATTCCACACCCCTACCACTCTCTGAGTAAAGAACCTACCTCTGACGTCTCCCCTATATCTACCTCCAATACTATGCCCCCTCGTAATAGCTACCTCTACCCTCGGAAAAAGTCTTTGGCTGTCTACTGTATCTATACCTCTGATCATTTTGTACACCTCTATCATGTCACTTCCCATCCTTCGTCGAACTAAAGAGAAAAGCCCTAGCTCTCTCAACCCTTCCTCGTAAGACCTTCCCTCTATTCCAGGCAACATCCTGGTAAATCTCTGCACCTTTTCCAACGCTTCCACATCTTTCCTGTAATGAGGCGACCAGAACTGGACACAATACTCCAGATGTGGCCAAACCAGGCTTTCGTATAGCTGGAGTGTTTGGTCACCTCTTCAAAGAATTCAGTAAGGTTTGTGAGGCATGATCTACCCTTCACAAATCCATGCTGACTATCACGAATCAAACTGTGCCTTTCCAAGTGATCATAAATCCTGTCTCTCAGAGCCCTTTCCAATAATTTGCCCACTACTGACGTAAGATTAACTGGCCTGTAATTTCCGGAGTTATCCCTATTCCCTTTTTTGAACAAGAGAATGACGTTTGCCTCTCTCCAATCTTCCGGCACTATACCCGTGAGGACAGTGAGGATGAAAAGATCATCGCCAAAGGCCCTGCGATCTCTTTCCTCACTTCTCACAGAATCCTTGGATAAATCCCATCAGGCCCGGGGGACTTATCTATCTTCAACTTCCTCAAAATTCCTAGCACATCTTCCTTACTAACATCGACCTCCTCTAGTCTACCAGCCTGTTTCACACCGTCCTCCTCTGCAACTAGATCCCTCTCAGTTGTGAATACCGAAGAAAAGTATTCATTAAGGACCTCCCCTATCTCTTTAGGCTCCGTACACAAGTTCCCTTTACAATCCTTGATCGGCCCTACCCTTTCTCTGGTCATTCTCTTATTCCTCACGGATGTATAAAAAGCCTTGGAGTTTTCCTTGATCCTATCTGCCAAGGTTTTCTCATGCCCCCTTTTAGCTCTCCTAAGCCCTTTCTTCAGCTCCTTCCTGGATAATGTGTATCCCTCTAGAGCCTTTCCCATTCCTTGTTTCCTAAACCTTACATAAGCATCCTTCTTCCTCTTAACTGGTCGTTTGACCTCTCTTGAGAACCATGGCTCCCTCCCTCATGTGATCGCTACGTGATCTTGAAGAGTGCTGCCAGAAAGATTGAACAATTTCTGGGGCACGGTTTATCCCTTGTGTTATCCCTTTTGTTATTTAGACTCATAGAGTAATAGAGTTGTACAGCATGGAAACAGACCCTTCAGCTCAACCCGCCCAAACCAACCAGATATACTAAAATAATCTAATCCCATTTGCCAGCATTTGGCCTATATTCCTCTAAACCCTCCTATTCATGTGTTCATCCAGATGCCTTTTAAATGTTGTAATTGTACCAGCCTTCACCACTTCCTCTGGCAGCTCATTCCATACACACACCACCCTATAGATCTCATAACAGAAGGATGAGATATGGGTCATGGAGTACCGAAGAACTCAATGAACTCTTATTACAACTCTAAGTAATTTCTTATGCAAACAACAATCACAGGCATTAGTGTGTCAGGGCTCCAGCTGAGCAATTTGGAAGTGCACCTCCTTCAGTGTTTCATGCTGCCAGAGGACAGAGGTCAGTAAGATGGAGACAGAGAGCCTTATACCACTCAGTCACATGCTATGGTACAATGATTATGAGCTTGTCCCTTAAAGGTATACACTTGTCTGCTGTGACATGACAATTGCTACCTTTCTCTCAAACCTCCGTTTTGTCTTTCTTTTCCTTCCTTCTGTCCATTCTTGCCTTTCCTCCTTCTGCATATGTTGTCTTGTAACCAGTTTGGGATTGTCCATACTGGTGTCTAGAGGTATACATCAGTGGGCAGAGCAATTCATGCAAGGCTGACTTGAATCCATAATTTGGCCCGTTCTCTTGCTGTGCTGCCAGCAGGAAAATGTGACTCAATTAAACAGTAAATGTGATCAGGCCTCTTTGGCAATAAAATTAATTGGTTTGCTTTCTTATTTAAAAAGAGCTGAAATTTTTGCCAGAATTCAGCACCAGGCAGGGCATGTTCAAAGATACAGCTACACATCAAAAGGAATGGAAGAATATTTGAGATAACCCTTGAATTTAGAGGGCAGACGAGAATAATGTAAAGGTTTTAGGGAGATTTACATACCACTCAATTTCTTGCAGCAATCACACCTTGTCCATCAATCCCACTCCCCCCCCACCCTGTGGACAGGTTACCGCTTAGCCACAACTGTGCCATGTTCTGATACTAAGACCATCTGAGGATCCTGAGCTCAAGTCCCACACGTGGATGAACAAAGCATCCAGATTTAATGGACACATTCTCCTCAAAATCAGCAATGCTGCCTAGCCTTTAGCTGCATCAGAGTCTAAGGGGACGTATATAGGCCAGGGCACCTTCATTATACTTCCTCTGCTTTGGAGAGGACACGGAGGATCTGTTTCACTCTGCTTATTAATCACAGATTGACAATTTCAGAACATTTCAAAATCTATGGTTGTAAATTTGCTTTGAAGTGAGGTATTGCATCTCCTGCTTCTGCTAATCTTGCTTTCCTGTTGAGCTGTTTCAGCTCACTACATTTGGATTAAGTAAGTGAACAATATCCTATCCAGGAGTTTGCCATGCTCCCCACCTCCTGTCCTCAAGAAGGGTCTGTGCACTGTTACTCCCTCCTGTAGGCACACGTGCACTGCCCACCTACCCACAGTTGGATGAGAAGATGGGATCTCAGAGTCAGTATTGTAGGCACAACCGGGGTTATGACTAATCAAAGGAGCATATGGACAGGACACGAAGGACACGTACTGACCAGTTAACTAAGAACATGTGGCACAGAAAATAATGTGAAGCAATAAAAGACGAATGAAAGGGATTGATTTAAATGTCACTCAACTCACTATTGCTTCTACGACATGGAAGAGTTATTACAGAATTAAAGTATGCCTTTAATAATTGACAAGCCTGCTTCATTATTCATTCTGAAGCAGATTAAATCTTTCGTTTCATTGTTTTTGCACCATTTAGGAACAGAAGAATTTTTAGTAACAAGAAAAAGCAATTAGGCAATTCTGTTTCATTTCCATAGCTCACTCCGTCTCCCCCTCCATCCCAAGTCTCCTCTCTCATCAGTCCCCAGAAACATGTCCCATTGTTGATTTGAACTGATCATCACTTCTACAACTTTTGCTAGTAACTGATACCACTGGGTGAGAAAGTTTTTGCTTACTTCCCTGTTATTCCTAACTTCCTTAATTTTGCCTTGTGGCTCCTGAGATTTGAGCCCTTCATCTTAACGATTAATTTGCCTAAATCACTTTGATCCTCTCTTTTCATAATCTTGAAAACTTGAATCAGAACAATTTGAAATCTCTTTCCAAAAGGAAAAGGAAAAGACATCCTTGTCTTTGCATTTCTCACGTTTGAATTATTTTGTCTCAGGTTGTCCACTTCCCAGCATGCCCCATCCTTTGTTAAGGCATCAGTGAGACTGCACCTGGAGTGCAGTATTAGAATCATAGAATCCCTACAGTGTGGAAACAGGCCATTCAGCCCAACAGGTCCACAACACCTGCTCCTAACAGCATCCCACCCAGACCCGTAACCCTGCATTTCCCATTTCTAATCCATCCATCTTACACACCCTGGACACTACAGGCAATTTAGCATGGCCAATCCACCTAGCCTGCACATCTTTGGACTGTGGGAGGAAACCGGAGCACCCGGAAGAAACCCACGCGGACCTAGGGAGAATGTGCAAACACAGACAGTCACCCGAGGGTGGAATTGAACCCGGGTCCCTGGTACTGTGAAACGGCAGTGCTAACCACTGAGCCACAGTGCCCCCCCAAAGCTTTGCTCCCCCTACCTGAGGATGGATATAGTTTCATTGAGGATACCTCGAGGAGCTTCACTAGATTGATTCCAGAGATGAGGGGTTTGTCTTATGAAGAGAGAGATTGAGCAGTTTAGGCCTATACTCTTCCGAGTTTAGAAGAATGAGAGGAATTTTAATTGAGGGGTATGAAATGCTAAAGGTGATTGACAAAGTGGACATAGAAAGAATGTTTCCTGATATGGGGCAATATAGAATGAGAGGTCATAGTTTTAGAATAAGAGGTAGCAGATTTAAAACAGAGATGAGGAGAAATTACTTCTTGCAAAGGGTCTTGAATCTTTGGAAATTACTACCCCAGAGTGTGCTGGATGCTGGGACATTCAGGATATTTAAGGAGGAGATTTTAATCAGTAACAGGTTGAAAGGTTATGGAGAGTGGGCAGGAAGGTGCCACTGAAGCCAAGATGAGATCAACCATGATCGTAACAAATGGCAGAGCAGGATCAAATGGCTGAATGACCTATTCCTGCTCCCAGTTCTTCTGTTCTTATGAGATAACAAGGTGTCGAGCTGGATGAACACAGCAGGCCAGGCAGCATCAGAGGAGCAGGAAGGCTGACGTTTCGGGCCTAGACCCTTCTTCTGTTCTTATGGCATGTTAGGGCACGTTGTTGCTGTCACTGGTTTGTGTGGCTCTTGATGGTGTTATTCGATTACTACTGTCATTGTGCCAGCAGCCTGGCAAGTTGTCTCTGCAACACTTTCTGTTCAGAGTGCCAGGTAACTGAAGACCAATCAGGCTCACATTAATAATGAATATTATCTGGAGGCCAGAATGTGCCAGAAAATGCAAACTTACCACTTTGACCAATCTTTTTGTTACCTGTATTAAAATCCAAGGACATTTTTACTCTGTAAAAGGCTCTTTTAAATGCAATGTTTCACAGGATAGTTGAAATTGATTGAATTATGCTGATTCTTATGCTCAAGTCAGCAGAGGGTCCATATATTCCAATGGCTATTCCTACATTGGGTGCAGTTAGGTAAGTCAGACAGAAGAAACAGAAACCTGAACACGCACGAACAGGTTCAGGAGCAGCTTCTTTCCATCCATTATTAGGCTGATGAATGAACTCTCTAGCCTCAAATAATGCTGATCTTGCTAATATTAGTCTCGCCTAGTGCACATCCTGTGCAATGTAACCTGTATGCCTCTGTCTAAGTCTTTTTGATCTGTACATTCTTTGCTTACAATGACCTGCCTGTACCGCGTGCAAACAGTGCTTTTCACTGATTGTCACGTGTACCGAAATACAATCAATCAATCAAGTGATGGTTTCATCTTCGTAATCCACTTCACTCAAGTGTTTTTTATCAGGTGCAACATAGGTTAGGTACAGGTTTTGACATGAATGAGAGAGGTGGGGAGACTGGGGGGGGGGGGGGGTGGAGGGATACTTTTTAAAGAATGGAGTGATCCTGAAGTCCTGCCAAAAGTAATGATAGGATATCATTTGAAGCTTCTGGCCCAGCAGTTGGCCAGAAGAATAGGTTGCCTGGTGGTTAGGAAAAAAGACCCGTACAGAAAGGTATTGGCCAGGAATTGAAGAAAGAGCAAGAGATCATGAGTCAATGCCATAGTATGGGTGGTGTGGTTTGTTTATCACAGGGAGGGAGAGATCTCAGTATGTGACCTTGGTGAAGAGAGGGGAAGCCTCTGAGCAGACGCACTATTGCTCTTCCTGACCCACAAGCAGAGCTGGAAAAGCATCCAACTTCAGGATCCAGCAGTTCTCACCCCGTATCGATTTCCAGGGGCTAAATATTTGTGCTGAGAGTGGGAAACTGGAGACAAGACTATTTCTGAAGCCTGCCCTTTTGGGGATGAAGTCATTTGTTGGGATTTCCACACAGGGATCCCTGTGAGAATGAAGATGGGTTTCTTGTCCAATTAATGGTGGCAGGCAGGACCTTGAGACTGGGGGACAATGAGAGACCTTTCAATTTATGAGCAACAGCAGCCTCAGCGAAGGGTAAGTCACTGGGAGGACAATTTAAAATGAAGGTGTCCTCTCAGAATGATAGCATAAAGGCTTCCACTTCATAGAATCATAGAACCCCTTCAGTGTGGAAGCAGACAATTTGGCCCATCAAGTTTACATGGGTCTTAGGAAGAGCATCCCACCCAGACTCACCCCTTACCCTATCCCTGCATTTCCCATGACTAATCCACCTAGTTTGGACATCCCTGGATACTGTGGGAAGAAACTGGAGCACCCGAAGGAAACCCACACAGATGCAGGGAGAATGTGCAAATTCCACACAGATAGTCGCTCGAGGCTGGAATTGAACCTGGGTCCCTGGCGCTGTGAAACAGCAGTGCTAACCAATGAGCCACTGTGCTGCCCATGAGCCACCGTGCTGTCCCACTTTTGAGGGTTATCTTTCTACAGGATGGTCTTCGGTATTACCCAGACCTAGGCAAGGAGGGAGAGCCAGTGAGCAAACATGGAGTGTTGCTGGGTGCCCAAGAAATGCTGTGGAAATTAAACTTCTGCCAGCCTTGCATGGGGAAGCTCAAGACCGACTGGAACATCTCAGTCAGCCTCTTTGAATTGCCCTTAAAAAGTCTCTTGCTGAGTCAAATTGACCTCTCTGTGATTCAGGGAGTCCTGCCAGGTCCTGAACCCACCTTGGTAAACATGGCCGATACAAGGAGTGGGCTTGGGAAAGCTGCATGTCGACATTTTTGAGCCCCATGTGTCCCCAGTTCCAACATCAGTGGGGCTGGAAAAATTCGCCCCTAGGTTTCTGCAATCCTGGGAAATCTAACTCGCAAACCCTTTCAAGTGAGTTTGAAATCATTGTTTTCCTACATCATTAGAGACGTGCTGGTTGTGCATCAATTGTAAAAATAACGAGCACTGCTATTACATGGCTCTGGAGAACTGTACAACCCATTGGCTTGACAACTGGTTTGGAATGCAGAGTTGCATGGTTCAATTCTTGCACCAGCTGAGGTTACCATTGAAGGATTCTCCTTCTCAAACTTACCTGAGGTGTGAGAACCCTTAGATTAAGCCACCACCAGTCATCTGTCTCTCTATCTCTGATGGGAGAGCAGCCCTATGGCCTGGTATAAGAATGACATTCACCTTTGTTTTTTACATAATGCATACTGGGTGGAGGATATTTGGGAAATTAAATTGGGTGGGTGGGGCATTGTCCAAATTGAGGTGCCAGGGTGATGTGACATGACAATAGGGGATTGTGAGGGTCAAGGGATGGCATCAGAAATGTAAATCATCATGGCATGGCATGGCACAGGGCAGCGGTGGATGGGCCTGATGTTTAGAGGGATGCTAAATAATGTTAGAGGCTTTGTTATTGTCATAGCAAGGCAAGCTGAACTGTCTAACTGATCCATTTCCATAGCTAAACCCATCACACCCCCATTATGGCCCACAAAATACATTGTGAACCCAAACTCCTGTGTGAGAAAATGAAAATCCCTTGTGACATCACATGTGGGTTGAGTGTGCATTTTCTAAGTGCAAAATGCACTGGTTGGATTTTCCCAAGCTTACATGAAAATTTAACCCAGGGAGTGAGAGAGAAATGGACGTTTATAGAGAGTAAGATACAGAGGATGAACCTTAGAGGCAGACTTATTCTAGGAGAGGGCAACTTAAAGACTTGGAGAATATGAGGGGGATAATGAGCAAAGGACAGATTTAGTAAGTGCTGAACATCAATACAGACACAGGGCAGAGGTTGAGAAATGACAAACAGGAGGTCAATAGCAGGGGGGAGAGGGATAAACAATAACAGGAAAGAGGACGGAGAAAGAGAGACACAATGATTTACTCAGAATAGAAAAAGCTAATTATTGGTTTCATCATCGCATTAGAGAACTTTCTAGATGACAACAGCCCCAGATGCAAGTTGACCAAGTTTTAAGATGGATGGTGTAGAGCAGAACTGACAGAGAGCAGCCATCAGCCTTCTGAAAGTGACATGTGATGTGTATGTGCTGTCAAGAGTTTGTGGTTCATGAATGTTTGATATGAATATATCACAACTGTGCCTCTTTCAGTGGATTTGAAAGTGCTAAATGTCAATGTATGCCCGACAGGATGGCAACTTCCTTCCCACAGAGGATCCCTGCTAATGTCAATGAGGATGTTTAGAGTGAAATATTTGATTTTCCTTCACCCGGTTTTAGCACAAAGAGTTCCCAGCCTATTCTCCACTCTCTTGCTGACCCTGGGGAGTAAGCGAGAGTTGACAGCAGTCAATATACATCCTACACCAGATATCGGCAGGAGAGAGATGGCCAACACACTGTCAGCCGAAAGCAGAAGAGAAAATTGTATTTACATTCTCTCTTCAATGTAGGAAATCTCAACTTAATTACAGGAACATAATCAGACAATATTAATGCAAGCTAAGGAAGAAAACATTCTGGGGAATTCTCTTCCTAAGTAAGTAGTGGAGGTATTAAATTCAGTCATGGTAAAGTTAGATAATGCTTATTTTTATAGGCAAGGGAATCAAAGTTTATTGGAGGCTGACAAGAGAATGGGTTGAGACCACAACTGGATCAGATATGATCTTATTGAATGACAGAGTAGACTCAAAGAGCTTAATTCTGTTCTACGTTACTGTGTTTCTAGGAGAGGTGAACAAAAACTTGGTCAAAGGGATAGTTTTTCAGAAACACTTCTACCCATCAAAGCATTGACTTTTACTAAATTACACCAGTGGCAGTGTTGCTCTGTAAATGTGGAACTCTCTCCTGTACTATGTAGTTGAGGTTAACCGAAAAGATGCATTTGAGATGAAGCTTTGCAAGCACAAGATGCTGAATAAATAGAAGATTTTCTTGAAAAGGTGAGATGGAAGTAGAATGGGTGAAGACTACTGTAGACTTTTGGCCTGTTTCTGTCGTGGAAACTCTGCACAATTGTAGTTCTCCAGTGGTTCATCCTATTCTTCATTTACAAGTCTAGAAAGTTAGTGCCAATTTATTCAACGTGGAGACTGTCACTGATATACAAATCCAGTCTTCAGCTATCTCTCTGTAGCACCTACATGCACAATTTCCATGAAGCTGACACTGAACAGTGATCAAACATGGCAGATTCTGTACGCCATTGTACTCCAGCCAAGGCACACAAACCAATTTTAAACCCTCTACCAGCACCCCTTCTGAGACTAGCAACTCATCGCTGACTGGTACTGAACTCTGGGATGTCTGCATTATGTCTGGCTCAGCATCACACCTTAAAGTTTCAGTAGCACTGAACTTTGACGTGGTCTTACCTGCCTATAATTAATTCTGTTTGCATCAGAAACTTTGTTCCCAAGAAAGCTAGATCATGCCTTTTATGAATGAAGTTTCAGATCTTAATAAACAATGCTTCAGTAATATGGACAGCAAGAACAGATTCATTGAAGAATGGTTACTCTCACAGACCAGGTGGTCCTTCACTAATAATGGAGGCCTACTGCAATCTTAGGACTGGAGTACTACTCATTCAGTGGAGTTGCACCTCTACTGCATACAGTACACAGATACTCCATGAGCAGCACAGGGTTGCATTAATGCAGGAATGGACCATTAATAATCACAGGATTATTAACCATCAGTAGGTTGATCTCACCGATAGCATGGTGCTGTAATGCAATTAGTAGCAAATTGTACATAGTCAGTGGGGACTTCTCACACCATAACCTCCACATCACAGCTTCATCCATTGGTATAGATTTTATGAGGGCCATCTTTACTGTCAAAAGATTGGGAACTCAAGGGGTAATTACCCTCCTGAGAATCTCTGTCTGCTGGAGTAACTCAGGAGGGTTTTGCTCGAGGTAAACACACAAAGAATCCAGTTAGTTCAGTCTTGTTTTATCTGCTCACAAAAAGGGGTCAAGAATATACAAGCTCCACTTTATACTCTGCACAAAGCACAGCAGACACTGGAGAGGCAGAGGTCAGCACGTTGATGCAGAGGTTAGTATCAGAATGGAACTTTTTGTAAAAGGCAAGTGAGCAAAGGGAGTGATTGCAAAGTAAAACATAAATCTGAGTAATGTGTATTCTTATTGAAAGGAAATGTTCAAGTCAGTAGAAACCAATAATTACCCTGTGGAATGTCTCAAATCTTCCTCCCAGCAGGTGAGGACTCTTATAATAAAGAATCTCTGGCTGCAGGTGGTTGGCATAAGTTTCATTATTTGTGTGTGTGTGTGTGTGTGTGTGTGTGTGCGCGCGTGCGTGTATGTGTGTGTGTGCGTGTGTGTGTGTGTGTGTGTGTGTACGTGTGTGTGTGTGTGCGTGTGCGTGTGTGTGTCTGTGTGTGTGTACGTGTGTGTGTGTGTGCGCGCGTGTGTCTGTGTGTGTGTGTGTGTGTGTATGTGTCTGTGTCTGTGTGTGTGTCTGTCTGTGTGTGTGTCTGTCTGTGTGTGTCTGTGTGTGAGTGTGTGTGTGAGTGAGTGTGTGTGTGTGTGTGTGTGTGTGTGTGTGTGTGTGTGTGTGTTTCTGTTACTTTGTTCCAGCATGCTGCAGTCTTCTGCCTCAATCACTTTCCTACTATTCTAATTAACTTCAAAAATTTCCTAAAAAGCCTGATCCTTCAGTCCTATTCCTCTTCCTTGTCCTTGTTCTTGCATGCAGACTGCTATTCCTCTTTATACAGCTACGAATATTGTATTGATGCAACTTATTGTATGTGTATCTAGCTAAGTGTATCTATTTCTGTCTGTCTTTAAGTCAATATGACCTGTGTGTGCAGGTGTCTATTTTTGTGTTGCGTGTGGGCGTGCATGTGTGGGTGTGTAAATGCAGGCGTGTGCGTGCATGCGTGTTTGGACGTGTGTATGTGCGGGTGTGACTGTAAGTATGTATACACGTGCAGTCATGTGTGGGTAAATAAGTGTGTGAGAGTGTGGGTGTATGTTGTTTGAACATGTCTGTGTGTATGTGTGTGTGCGTGTGTTTATTGTCATTTGCTCTGCCCATGCTGCCTCTATCAGCCAGATTGAGGCAGTGTCCAAACAAATATCTGCGAGCACAAAATCTTCACCAGAACATTTCCATTCAGACTCAGGCTCTCTCATCTAACTGCACAATTAATACAGGATGATTGTTCTATTATGGTTAGTTTTCAGCAGTGTATCTGTCCTCAGGACCTCACCTGAGGCATCTTGAACTCACTTTCCCTGGCAGTGTCAGAGAAAAGAGTGTTTCATCCTGTGAATGTGCTGGATTGCAGCCAAGATCCCCAAGGCCAGTTACATCCCTCCGCAGGGAGAGGAGACTTTCACTGCATCTGTCTCTGTTGGACAGAAGCTGAGGTGTTGTTGTTGAAAAGATAGAGGGACTGTACCAGTCATTTACATCACACAGAGAGAGAGGGGGCAGCTCACATCCATCTGTCTGAGGAACTGAGCCAGATTGATGAATGGACAGTCTTGAAAGCCACTGTTCCACCTCAATCTGTGTCTGACCTCTGCCTTCATTCCTGTCACCTTGTGTTTGCTCAGTAAATCACATTTTATACCTGTCTGGGACTACAATATGAACTGAAATCATTTAGAACATTTTCAAATAGAAAATTTAGTTTATAGATCCATGGAAAGGATTTCATCTGTACTGGTACATTGTGTGGTGCAGGAAATATCAGGTATTAGCTATGACTTGATATCTGAAACTGTTAGGTATGCAAGGAAAACCTTAGTACAGATTGTAGGGATTGCTGTGAATTCTGAGCTGTATTGTTCAATGGGAGCTGTGCATTGTGTGTGAACTCCATTTTGGGAAGTATCAGTAAACACATTGTGGAGATGTAGCAGAGGGAGTTTTTGTTTTCAGAGAGGAACAGTACAGAAATCACTTTCCTTTATGGCTCAGAATCATTTGTGAAGGCTGCTTCTTGTTCATAAAACATATCATAGACTGTGGTAAAAGAGAATGGAAGTGGCTGCAGGGATGTTCAGCTTCAGCCTCCGTCAATCTGTCTTTGAGTCAACACTATAGTTGTATTGGATTGAGTAGCTAAATTGCAGCATAGCACAACCTTCTCAAGGACAGTGAGATATGGGCAATAAATGTTGACCTTGTCAGCAGTGCCCATATCTCGTGAACAAAAGAAAATGATAATTAAGCTGAATGCCCAGCGCATGATCTGGACATTTAAATATTAATGTGCCTGGGAGATACAACAAACAGCTGTATATAGGCTGCTCCAACATGATGAGGGCAGATATTAACTACAAAACAGATGAAGCTCTGAGACCAGGGATCGCTGCTGTCAAGAGGTTAAGCAAGAGAACATGTGCTCATATATCCAAGCATTGATGCCTCGGCAATTAAGTTGTAATGGTGCAGATGTATCTGTAGCTCTGTACTCGCAGCTAGTGAGTCACTGTTAACTGGAATATGTTGTCTATGTGCAATGGTGTGGAGGCTGGCGGTGATGAACTTTCACATTTTAACGGACGTGTTAAACTTCAGGACATCCTGGTATGTCCTGTACATACGTCAAATGCACAAACCCATGGTTGGCAATTAATCAATTAGAGTTGATGATTATGATGCTGTGTGGTGGGATCGTGAATGGATCCCATTAGAGACTGTGACTGAAACATGACGCACCTAGGATTGACACTTGGAACCACTATGGTGAGTTTATGATCCAGTATCTTTTCCAAGTTTCTCTGTGTTTGGGATGTATTGAGTTCTATTCCTGATGAACATGTGAGTTGGGAGCAGATACAGGCCACTCAGTCCCTTGGGCCAATCTGATATTCAGGAAGATCTTGATTACTCCACATTCCCACCCACCTCCTATAATGTTGCACCCACTTTCTTACCAAGAACCTATCCAACTCTGCCTTAAAAATGTTCAAAGAGTCTGCCTCCACTACCTTTTGAGGAAAAGAGTTGCAAAGATACTCAACCCTCTGAGACAAAAGGTTTCTTCTCATCTGTCTTCAATGGGCAAAGTCTTTATTTTTAAAGACTGACAAACAAAAGTGGGCCCAGCACCGATCACTGTGGAACATCGCTGGTCACAGGCCTCGAGTCTGAAAAACAACCCTCTATCATCACACTCTGTCTCCTGCTGATAAGCTAATTTTATATCCAATTGGCAAGCTCACCCCGAATTCCATCTGATCTAACCTTACTAATTAGTCTACCATGCAGAACCTTGTCAAAGGTTTTACTGAAGTCCAAGTAAACAATGTCTACTGCTCTGCCCTCATCAATCTTCTTGGTTTCTTCCTCAAAAAAACTCAATCAAGTTTGTGAGACGCGATTTCCCTCATACAAAACCATGCTGACTATCCCTAATCATTCCTGCCTCTCCAAATGCATATAAATCCTTTCTTTCAGAATCACTTCCAACAACGTACCCAAAGTCAGGCTCACAGGTTTAGCATTCCCAGGCTTCTCCTTACATCCCTTCTTAAACAAAGGCGCAACATTAGCCACTCTCCAATCATTTGGCACCTCACCCAGTTACAGATGATACAAATATTTCTGCAAGGGGGCCCAAAATTTCCAGCACAGTGGCTCAGTGGTTAGCACTGCTGCCTCACAGCACCAGGCACCTGGGTTCAATTCCACTCAGGCCACTGTCTGTGTGGAGTTTGAACGTTCTCCCTATGTCTGCGTGGGTTTCCGCCAAGTGATCCAGTTTCCTCCCACAGTCCAAAGATGTGCAAGTTAGGTGGATTGTTTATACTAAATTACCCATAGTGTGCAGGGATGTGTAGGTTGGGTGCATTAGCCATGGGAAAAGCAGTGTTACAGGATGGAATGGGTCTGGGTGGGATGCTCTTTGGAGGGTCAGTGTGGACTTGTTGGACTGAATTTCCATACTGTAGAGATTCTATGAACACGCTCTATGAACTTCCCACAAAGCCCTGGGATACACAAGATCAGGTCCTGGAGATTTATCCACCCTTTTTTTCTAAGACCTCCAGCACTTCCTCTTCAGCAATGTGAACTGTTTTGAAACCATCAATATTTATTTCCCTGAATTTTCTAGCCTTCATGATACATACATATGCTTCACTCTAGCGTTTCCACTGTATATTTAACAACTGTCTTCTTAGAGCTAAATCTCTTATACTTAATTTGAATCTATGTTCCCTCAAACTAGGACTATTGAACACTAAAAGCAGATAGTTTCCATCCACTGTGTTCTATCCCTTCAAAATTTCAACACCTGTAATAGTGGCATTGTAATTCAACAAAAGCACACCAGTTTTCTCAAAACTGTTTTGCATTTACCTTTCCTCATACTGGTTGTGTTCAGTGAATCTGTATGTTGAATTTTCACTATTACTTCAACATTCATCTTCTAAAAGAGATCAAATCCGGTTGTAGTGAAGGTTTGTATAGATCTGCCATTGCCTCAAAACATTTATATTCTGTGTCGTTTGCCATAAACCAGTATTCTATTAGCTTTTATTTATATCCTTTCTCTAGTTAAGTGCATTAAGCGTTTTAAATGCCTTGTGAATCTGAACCACAAATCATACTGTTTTTCCGTATCATCCAGGCTTCAATGATTTAAAATATTTTATGACTTTTTTCTAACCAGAATGTACTATTTCACACATCGGGAGGTTGAATTCCATCTGCAACTTTAGGCACCTTATCATTATCTCTTTGCAGCTTCTTTTGATCCCCTAAATGATTTTGCGTGCCTCCTGCTTCAGTATCAGCTGCAAATTTGCATGTTGCACACTTCAGCCTGATATAAAGCTCAGTTTAGACATGCAACAGGAGCAGTGCCTGTAAGGAACCCGTTGAGAGACATGGCTACCCACAGCAGTCACTCTCAAATTGCCTGATATCCTACTATTTGTATCTTTCCATCTAGCCAGTTCTTACTTCAGTATGAACTCTTCCCACATTCTGAACACCTTCATTTTTTTCAAATAGACTTTGTGCGGCACCTTTTCAAAAGTTTTTTGAACATGCATGTAAATGTCTACTGAATGCTCCCCCCCCACCCACTCTGATCTACTATAGTGTCGGTCTTCAGGCAACCTGCATAGGCTTCTAATTAATTCTTTTCGTCGAGATGATTTAGTGAGTTCAACTTTAATTGAAGATTCCATACTTTTCGCTATTACAGATATTAAACTATTGACTTCTAATTACTTGAACTCGCTTCACCCTATTTAAAAGAGGCCATTTACCAGTTCTCTGGGATAATCCCATTTTCAACAAAGACCTGAAAAATAATTTGATACATTTCATCCCACATTTTTCTCAAGATTTCTTGGCTATATTACTTCAGGGCCAGGCATGTTGTCGTCCTTTAGCTTAACGATTTAATAAGACGCACTGACAGCGCACATATACAACTTGGACTGCAGCGGCTCAAGATGGGAAATTAGGGATGAACAAAATGTCCTGACCTTGTCAATGACACTCACATCTCAACAATAAATAGAAAAAAAAACTCATTCTGCTTCTCATCACTTTAAGATCTCTTTAATTTTTTTTTAACTTTTTGAAAAAATTGATGCAACTTACTATCCTGTCCTCTACAGGGTTCCATCACACGTTTAGCAACTCATATTGTTCTATTTATGATGCTGTTCGCATACTCCTTCCTTGCTTCTCTTATCTTTCAACTCCTTTCCTCATTTTCTTGTATTCTCGCGTGTATTTATTATTTTTATCTTACCTATGCACCACATATGCCCTTTTCATCAATTTTAGTTGGATTCTAGCATTATTATTTATCCACACTGTCATGAAGAATAAAAGCATTTTAAGGTACTCATTTCACAACCTTGTAATCTCCTTTTTGATAATATCTCAATGTTGATCTGTAGTCCTTGTGCCAATTTCCCTTCCCACTTCACTTTAGCTGACTCACTACTGACTTCCTAAAGTCTGTTCTCTTCTGGATTAGTTATCTTGCTATTATTAACTTTAATAATTTTTACTTTAGACTTCTTGATCATCTTCATTGTACCCACTGTTAATTTGTCTCAGTGATCTAATTCGTTCCTCTTTACTGAATCTGGAGTAACATTTCTCCTGTTATCGGTGTCAGAACAATCTGTTATCTTGTTAATCACACATTTACACAAAGCAGGAGTCACTCTGTCAACCATCACTCTTTATCTGTATTTTATAGTTCAATACAAACTCCAGTTCGCTCTCTCCCGTTCCCAACAAAAGCCAACCTTTGTTGTTGAAAGTCTGGCCACCAGACTACCCAACTAACAAATTACAAGAGATAGTAGGAACTGCCGATGCTGGAGTCTGAGATAACAAGGTGTAGAGCTGGAGGAACACAGCAGGCCAGGCAGCATCAGAGGAGCAGGAAAGCTCAGTTTTCCTCCTCCTCCTCTGATGCTGCTTGGCCTGCTGTGTTCATCCAGCTCTACACCTTGTTATAACAAATTTCAAGAACCGCCTACCAGGGGAAGTATAACAATAACAAAAAGAAAACAACAAGTGCGGAAAAAAAGGGTGAGAATAAGATCAAAACAGTGTTGGAGAGCAAAATATTACACTCCTGCCCATTTGATGGCCATCTAAAACAAAGAAAGCCCTTTTTGCATATCCAGAAATGCTCTTACGCACAACTGAAAGTTCCTTTTCTTCGCATCACCAAATCACCCCTGGTAATTTTTCAACTATTAACCACCACTAGTAAATTACCTGTACTTTCCAATTGATTGATGAATGTACAATGTCCATTTAGGGCAATGCAAACAATTAAAGGCAAAGGAGAAGTAAGGAGAGGGTGAGGGGGCTAAAACAAAGTGAAGTTGCAAGGGGAGATAAAACACTCTACCTCTTCCAAAAACAAAGACAGAAGCCACACAACATCTGGTTATAGTCCAACAGGTTTATTTGAAATCACAAGCTTTCGCAGCGCTGCTCCTTCTTCGCGTGAAGTCAAGGAGCAGCGCTGTGAAAGCTTATAATTTCACACACCCGTGGACTGGGAAGCCTATGTTCAAGTATCCCCTGCTCCAGACATGTGTGATAACATCTGTGAACAGGTTGATTAGAAAAACAGGTAAAATTTAAAAAAGACTTTTCAGTTGATGGCCCACTTGTGGTGCAGTTATAGTGTCCCTATCCCTGGACCAGGAAGCCTGGGTTGAAGTCCCACCTGCTCCAGAGGTGTGTAACAACATTTCTGAATAGATTGTTTAGAAAATTAGGTGAAAAAATTGCAACCCCCCAACTCATCCTTCGACAAAAAATCCCCAGGTTCATTCTTAGAAGGACTCTCGTGGCATGGTGTACTGTCCCTACCTCTGAGCCAAGAGGCCTGGATTCAAGCCTCAGCTGCTCCAGAGTGTTGTAATAACACATCTGAACAGGTTGATACAAAATATCTACACTGGTCCATTCTTAGGAGAGCTGTTATGTTGCAGGTGTAGTGCATGTGCCCCTGGACCAGGAGGACAAGTTGAATCCCTAGCTACTCCAAAGGTGTGTAATAACATCTCTGAACTGTTGATTAGAAAACATTCAAAATTCATTCTTAAAGGGACCTTTACTTATGTCAAAAATTTCACAGGGAAGGAGATCCTTTTGACTTCCTTCATGAACTCACATTCATTTTCAAACAATCAATGTATCACTTAAAATCTCAGCGAACAGAAGTTCTGTTATTCCTACTCATCTCACATCTATCCTGTTCCATTTTCCTCTTTCAGTTAGGTCGACTGTGGCACTTCTACTAAAGAAACAATCCATTTTTAACTCTGATCATATTGTTATCTGTCTTTCAACAATATTGACCACTTCCGCCTTTCTTCACTATTCTAACCCTCCAGAAAATACTATAACCTGAAA
>NC_063364.1:23011567-23031696 GCF_021869965.1 Rhincodon typus | reverse complement strand
AACGTCAGCCTTCCTGCTCCTCTGATGCTGCTTGGCCTGCTGTGTTCATCCAGCTCTGCACCTTGTTATCTCAGGAGGAAAGGGGCACTGGTTTGAGATTTGCCAGTGGACGATGCAGTTCCACTGTGAGAGAATATTTTGGTTAAAACACAAAGAATTTTAATTCTGTTTGAATGTAAATCCTTGTCAGTAATGGTTGAGGCACAGGCATAGATAAATGACTGGTGGTTACTGTGGAAACTCCAAGCTGCAATGCAGATGGTAATGGGAACAGCAGTCACATGGCAAGGAATTGTGACCTGACAATAGAAACAGCAGAATGTCTTGGAAAAGCAAGAACAAGTTGCTTCTGAGGAGATGCGAGCTGTGCTCTGAAGTTCCTCCCTCTACTTGAACCTTCCATTGTTTTTGATCAGTCCCAACAGGATGTCTGTGAAGTGATGATTCCCCAAACACTTCATCATAAAGTGCAGATCTTCTTAAAGCTACAAAGAAAATGACTTCTTGCATAGATTCAGCAAGGACAGGGCAACAAAATCTTAGTGCCCTTGTGGTGCAGTAATAGTGTCTTTACCAGGAGGACCAGGTTCAAGAGGTGTGTATTAACATCTCTGAACATTTGATTGGGAAAATATCGACAACAAAAATCTTGCCTAGAAAATGTTGGAAATATTTGACAGAGCTTGGCAGCATTGTAAGAAGAATAGTTGTTGGTGAGCCTTCAATTTGATTCCATCTATTTTAATGAAGAGCCCAACTTGAAAAGTCAACCCCTTGGTCTCTTTGTCAGTTTTTGATGGAGCTGCTACCTATTTGTTTTCATTCCCACTGTGGCCGCTGCAGAGCGCGGGTCTTGAGATACATTGGCACACTGAGCTCCTACTGCAGCTGCGTAGTGTGACTTCCTCACAGGTTGTGGAGCCAAAGGGGTAGAAGAGGTGGTGATTGATAGGCGTGTAGTATTTCCCCCGAAAATAGCAACCTTTGCTGTAGAGCTTGCTGCATACCCATATAAGAGAGCTGTCTACTCCCAGTGAATATTGCCAGGTCCGCTAGCCTCTCCCCATAAAAACATAAGCAGTAGGAGCAGGGAGTAAGGCCAGCTCTGCCCTTCATTAGGGTCATGGTGAGCAGATAATGGCCTTAACTACGCTTTACTGCTACCGCCACCACCCAACCCCCACCCTCCCCTTACGCCCACCAATAATCCTTGACTTTTTTGTTGTCCCAAAATCTAAATCACCAATGGCTCAGCCTCCATTCTCTGTAATGAAGAGAACTCCTATAAGAGAAAAAAAATCGATGTTTGCCCAAGCTCGGTCTTAAATAGAAGGCCCCTGTTTTTTAAACAGCATGCCTCGTATCTCCCTGGCATGCAGATTATTGTTGGCTGATGGGAGAGATTCATCAATCTGCGCTTCACCAAATTGAGCCACAATTACTTCGATGTTGGATATTTAATCTTGTCAATCAGAGTCGAGTCTCTCTCTTTGATTCTCAGTCACTAATTGACACACTTCAATCAGAGGCTGCACTGAAACTCCGGCGCAGAGTGCCACGAACCCGGTTAATCTCATCACTCCCGATACTCATTTGGCATCGCATTCTCTGTGATATAAAAAACAGAATTAGTTGGACGAAAGTGAATGCAGAGGTTCAGCATTCTCTGTGACTGGGCAGATGTAGGGACGACTTCATTTGGGGAGGGCAGGGCAACACTTCAGGAACAAAAACAGAAGTTGCTGGAAAAGCTCAGCAGGTCTGGCAGCATCTGTGAAGAAAAAGTCAGAGTTAACGTTTCGGGTCCGGTAACCTTTCCTCGGAACTGATGGCAGCTGGGAAAATGTTGGTTTATATGCAGAAAATAGGGAGGGGGTGAGTGGGGTAGGGAGTAAACGATAGGATAGAGCCCAAAGAGACAGAAGAGCAATTGGACAGACAAAGGAGTTGATAACGATCTGGCTGGGAGGGTGAATAGCTGTTAATGGGGTCTGTTAGTGACTAACAATAGGTAGTGTGGAATGGCAGGCTGTGTGATAACAAGGCCTGGTGTGTGGGGTAGGGGGCTGGGACATGGGAGAGTTTAGGCCCTAAAATTATTGAACTCAGTATTGAGTCCAGAGGGCTGCAGGGTCACCAAGCAGAAAATGAGGTGTTGTTCTTCCAGTTTGCATTGAGCTTTGTGAGAACACTGCAGCGAGCCAGAGACAGAGATGTTGCACTGTGGGTGATGTGCACGCTCTCCTGGAGTTGGTTGAACGCAGCAATTCGCATTCACAGGTCTCAATGTTAATAAGGGCATGTGTTTAATCTTCATGCAGCTCTGAATACAGTGCAGTTTCTCCTCTGGACCAGAAAGTCTAGGTTTAAATCCTATCTGCTCCACTGGTGTGTCCTAACAATGTCTGAACAGGTTGATTAGACAATATCTCCAATGCAGTTTCTGACATTAAAACATTAAGCACATTCCTCTGAAAATAATTAATAAAGTGTTTCCTTTCCTCTTGAATTTGCAGCAATCTCTCGGGTAATCATCTCACCAGCCTTTCCTGGCAGCCCTTTAGGACACTGCAACTCGCCCAGCTGTAAGTACAATCTCATAAGTGTCTTACAATCTCAGTTAAATATTCTGTTTCTCAACCTCCTAAGGCTGATGTGGAGTTTTCTAGTGAAACATCACCAGTGTTCCACATCTCATTACCTCACTCCTACTGTGTGTTCTAAAGCAGATTTTACAACTGTGTGATAACGGAGAGGAACAGGAGCTTTGTCCTGTGTTGGCCATCACCACTTTTACATCTTCTTCCAACATTTCCCTCTCACCTCCTTCAGATCCTGGCTTGCTTTGAAGTACAATTCTAGGCTACAGGAAGCCTCCGACGGTTTAATTACATAGCCATCCCTAAGTGTGAACCTAGTCAAGTCATAGTTTCCCAAGTGGGATGATGTGAAGTACTTTGCTTTCAAGAACTCCCAACCATATGCCTTCCCATGGGAGTCACTGGAGGAGCCGGCACATGGCTGATACTATCCTGTTTCCAAGCCTAGGCTTATTCACATCAAGGGTACCACCTCATTTGCTGCTCTCCCCACAGGAGGCAACACCACAGAGAGAATGGCCAAAATGGGACAGCATATTAACTCTGACTCATGTCAGGCAGGAAATACATTGTGTCTCCAAAAGCTTCCCTCACTGAGGCCTGTGAGAGGGGGTGTTGGGGACATTTGTAACAACCCTTTTTAAAGAGTTAAGTACTCCACTGACCAATGGCAGTGATGCTTCTGAACCACTCTTCATGTTGGTGCTGTGCCTGCCACACTGTATGTTTTAATCCTTCTATCCAGCAAAGAAATTGTGAGTCGACTCTTATAGTAGTAAGAAATGATTTTTATCTACTTCAACACAATTAATAGTATAATGACAAAATACACTACAAACTAACAATTAACACTATAAATCTAAATGACTAACTTATATGTTAACTAAACTTCGAATGATCAAATACCACCACAACAGATCCTGGCCTTGATCCACGTGGCGATGATCGTCTGGACTACTTCTCCCGGTGGTCCCAGGGCAGCCTCCTCTTCACCGTTGTTGGTCTTGAGTTACCGCTCCTGGGGGTGGTGTTGCCGCGATTCTTATCCCTGGAAGCTTTTGTGCCCTTTCAGGAGAATCTTCAATTCCTACTAATGGATCAATCAGAGCTCATCACCCTGATCGATCAGACACAATCAGGCATTGACGTGTTGATAGTATGGTGGTCCTTGGGCTTCCATTCCTGAAGGTGTTAGGGGCACAGATAGCCTTTTCCAAATAAGAGTGTGAGATGCTCCTTTGTTCTGGAAAACAACTCAATATTTCCTATTTTTCATGAGATGGGCTGGGTCAATTGTATATTGTGCTATCTGAAGCTGCCACCTGTCTGGGTTTGTGGCTTGTTTTTTCTTTAGCATAGATAATTTGGCCAATGTTTGGCTTGATTTCCCAGCATGCTTTATTTATTACCCGGTTTTTTTGTAAGTCCGCCATTTTGAGCGGCCTGTTTGGCCACAATGGACATTGAAGTTCCTCGAACCTAAGTTCATTCTGTGCCTCTGCCAAACTCACTGCTTCCTCCCAAGTGTTGTACAACGTGGAGGAGAACTGATTCCCCAGGTGAAGGTACAGTGGTGTGTGGTAACCAGCAGGTTGTGTCTATGCCCATGTTTGACTTGATGGGATGTGGAGTCAATGTTGAAGACTCTCAGAGCAACTCCCTCCCATCTGTATACTGTTGTGCTGCCACCTCTGCTGGGACTCTCCTGCTGGTGGGACAGGACATATCCAGGAGTGGTTTTGGTGCTGCCTGGGACATTGTCTTTAAGGTATGATTTTGTGAGAATGACCATCTTGGTCTTTTTCTCTCCCAGCTTTGACACAAGCTCTCAGATGTTAGAGAGGAGGAGTTTGCAGGATCAACAAGGCTGGGTGTACCATTGTCATTTTTGGTGCCTTGGTTAATGTCAAGTGATCCACCCAGTTTCATTCCCTTAACCAGAATTTATAGCAGTTAGACACAACAGATGGGCTTAATGGGCATTAGATGTGGACCTGGAGCCACGCCTAGGACAGACCAGGTAAAGATGGCAGCTTTTCCTTCCCGATAGGGCATCACAGCGACTTTTATGCAAAGAAAGTAACTGGGACAGCCCTGATATTGTGGTTCCTGATTATTTAGCTGGCCTCTGCTTCGTTTGGTTTCGCACTTTGAAAATGCCATCCAGTGTAAGACCAAAAGACATAGGAGCAGAAATTAGGCCATTCGGCTCATCAAGTCTGCTCCGCCATTCAATCATGGCTGATAAGTTCCTCAACCCCATTCTCCTGCTTTCTCCCTGTAACCCTTGATTCCCTTGATAATGAAGAACCTATCTATCTCAGTCTTAAATGTAGTCAATGACCTGGCCTCCACAGCCTTCTGTGGCAGTGAATTCCATAGATTCACCACTCTCTGGCTGAAGAAGTTTCTCCTCATTTCTGTTCTAAAAGGTCTTCCCTTTACTCTCAGGCTGTGCCCTTGGGTCCTAGTCTCTCCTACCAATGGAAGTATCTTCTCAACATCTACTCTGTCCAGGCCATTCAGTGTTCTGTAAGTTTCAATTAGATCCCCCCTCATCCTTCTAAACTCCAATGAGTATAGTCCCAGAGTCCTCAAACGTTCCTCATATGTTAAGCTTTACATTCCTGGGACTATTCTTGTGAACCCGCAGGCACCTTTCGTGTGTTGCAATTTCCATTTATTCCATGGGGTACAACGACACCGCAAGTGTGTGAGAGCTGGAACTAGTCTGATTCCAATAACTCAGTGTCACTATTTATCCAGCCCACATTCTTATGATGCAGGTTATTCAGATACAATGATGTGCTTCTTCATGTCAAATGGCTGCTTGTTCTACCACCAAGGCCTCCAGGGCCCCCATGCGATACATGGGCACTTGGTGATCGCTTTGATCCCATTTGTGTGTGGTACATTGCCCACTAGGCCCGACCCATGGTGATTAATCAAATCAAAGGCCCATACCTCTTAGACCTCAATAATCAGTTAGTTAATCAGGTGAACGTACAATCCCGGTACAGCAAGGTTGGTACCTATACATAGTATTCTCACCAGTCATGCAATACAAGAGTTCACCATTACCATATCTACGTTTGTTTATCTGTGTGCTTTTTCATTGGTGTTAGGAAATGGACATTGCTGACATTCGTACTGTATCCCTAACTGCCTTTGAACTGAGAAGCCTGCTAGGCCATTTCAGAAGGCAGTTAAAAGTAACCATGTTACTATGGCTCTGGAGTCACATGTAGACCTGGACCTGGTAAGGACAGCAGATGTCATTCCATAAAGTGCATTCATGAATCAGATGGGTTTAAATGACAACTGTGGGGTGGGATGGTGGTTCAGTGGTTAGCAGTGCTGCCTCACAGTGCCAGGGATTTGGGTTCAATTCCACCCTTCGGCAACAATGCAGAGTTTGGACATTCTCCCCGTGTCTGTGTGGGTTTCCTCAGGGTGCTCTGGTTTCCTCCCACAGTCCAAAGATGTGCAGCCTAGGTGGATTAGCCATTAGAAATGCAGGGATAGGGTAGGGGAGTGGGTCTGGCCGGGATGCTCGTTGGAGGGTTGGTATGGACTCGATGGGCCAAATGGCCTTCTTCCTCACTGTAGGGATTGTATGAATCATAGTCTTAAGGCAGCATTACTTAGACCAGTTTTCAATTACAAAAAATGGATTAATGAAATAATTGGATTCAGATTCATTGTGGGATTCAAACCCATGTACACAGGATAGAATCATGAGTCTCTGCGTTATGAGTTCAGGTGACCTTACAACTGTGCCACCATCTCGCCAGATCCTATGTTGTGACTTAGTAGAATGACCAAAATCATGGCCTGATATGATGCGGACTCAGCTTATAGATCCCCGCTATTAACCCCTCACCACCAAGTCACTAATTTTAGATGTGTGAGAGAAGAGGCTGAGGTTGAGGCTCCATTGCATTGTACTGAGCCATGGTAGAATGAATCAGATTGACAGTCAGCTGGCCCTGGGTAGAGGAATGATGGGAAATTTTTGACCAATCCTCTTGATTCTCCTTGGAGTCGGCCTCCCACTGGACCCGAGGAGGCTCAAATGCTGATACAAAGATGACAGTGAGTTTTAACTTGAAGATTAATTTTCTCTAAACGTCTCTAACTTTGCCCTCTTTTCTCAGTATTCTGGTTGGAAACCTATTCAATTGCAGCTGTGAAATCCGCTGGATCCAGCTGTGGCAGGAAGCTAGCGAAGCTCAGTTAGATCGGCAGCAGCTGTACTGTAAGACCGAAAGCTCCAGCATCCTCCTTTCCCACATGAACATCCCACAGTGCGGTAAGTAGCCTTCAGAGTCGGCAGCGAAAGTCATTCCTGAATGGCGAAGGTGGAAAATGTTTCAAGAAACTCTAACGCAGCATTAGCTTTTGGGAAATTGAGTTGTAGCTCCCCGCTGAATTGCGGGTACAAAGAAACAGGGGAGGGGTGCATAGAGATTGAATAATTACTCCTTTTGTATTGGAGTTGGCAAAGGTGGGAATGGAGTACTAAAGTCTGCCCACTATGTACAAGTTAGGAGAGGGATGGAATTCTCTTCACTTGTCTGAATGGGTGCAGGTCCAACAAGCTTGACAGCAAACAGGTCAATACAACCTACTTGATTGGCACCATTCCCTTCACCACTGATGCTCAGTAGCAGCATTGTGTGCTACCTACAAGATGCACTACAGAAATTTACTAAAGATCCTTAGGCAGAACTTTCTGATCCACCTTGGGGCAGCACGATGGCTCAGTGGTGAGCACTGCTGCCTCATATTGTCAGGAACCCAGGTTCGATTCCACCCCCTGGGCAACTGTCTGTGTGGAGTTTGCACATTCTCCCTGTTTCCTCGTGGGTTTCCTCCAGGTGCTCCGGTTTCCTCCCACCCTCCAAAGATGTGCAGGTTAGGTGGATTGGCCATGCTAAGTTGCCCATAGTGTCCAGGGATGTGCTAGCTAGGTGGATTAGCCGTGGGGAAACACGGGGTTACAGGGATAGGGTAGGGAGGGTGGGATGCTCTTCAGAGCATCTGTGTGGACTCGATTGGCCTGCTTCCAAGCTGTAAAGATTCTATGATGTTAGAAGCACTTCCATTTCAAAGGACAAGGGCAGCAGATACATGGGAACACCACCACCTGCAAGTTCCCCTCCAAGCCACTTACCATCCTGACTCGGAATTTTATCACCATTCCTTCATGGTCGCTGGGTCAAAATCCTGGAATTCATTCCCTAACAGCATTGTGGGTCTACCTACAGCACATGGACTTGCAGCAGTTCAAGGAGGGAGCTCAGCACCATCAAGGTAAGCAGAGTCAGGCTATAAAATTTCAGAACAAAAATCTAGGCCCGAAACGTCAGCCTTCCTGCTCCTCTGATGCTGCTTGGCCTGCTGTGTTCATCCAGCTCTACACCTTGTTGTCTCAGATTCTCCAGCATCTGCAGCTCCTACTATCTCAAGCTATAAAATGTTGGTCCATCCAGTGATGCCCACGTCTCAGAAGCAAATCAAAACTACAAGATGCACTGCAGAAATTTACTAAAGATCCTTAGACAGCACTTTCTGTCTTGGACAGCACTTGGATTCAGAATTGGCTGACCCTTAGAAGACAAAGGGTGGTAGTGGACAGAAAATATTCAACATGGTGCTCAGTTATGAGTGGTGTACCACAAGGATCTGTTCTGGGTCCTCTTCTATTTTGATTTTTGTAAATGATTTGGATGAAGGAGTGGAAGGGTGGATTAGCAAGTTCGTGGACAATACGAAGGTGGGTCATGTTGTGGACAGTGCGGAGGGCTGTTCTAGGTTAAAAAGGGACATTGATAGGATGCAGAGCTGGGCTGAGAAGTGACAAATGGAGTTTAACCCTGAAAAGTGTGAGGTGATTCATTTTGGAAGGACAAAATTGAAAGCAGAATGCAGGGTTAACGGAAAGATTCTTGGCAGTGTGGAGGAGCAGAGGGATCTTGGGGTTCATGTCCACAGTTCCCTGAGAGCTGCCACCCAGGTGGATAGAGTTGTTAAGAAGGCATATGGTGTGTTAGCTTTCATTAATAGAGGGATTGAGTTCAAGAGCCGTGAAGTTATCCTCCAGCTATACAAAAGCCTGGTTCGGCTACATTTGTAGTATTGTGTCCAGTTCTGGTCACCTCATTACAGGAAAGATGTGGAAGCATTAGAAAAGGTACAGAGGAGATTTACCAGGATGTTGCCTGGAATGGAGGGAAGGTCTTACAAGGAAAGGTTGAGAGAGCTAGGGCTTTTCTCTTTAGAACGACGAAGGATGAGAATTGACTTGATAGAGGTGTACAAAATGATCAGAGGTATAGATAGAGTAGACAGCCAGAGACTTTTTCTTAGGGTGGAGGTAGCTTTTACGAGGGGACATAGTTTTAAAGTGAAAAGAGGTAGATATCGGGGAGACGTCAGAGGTAGGTTCTTTACTCAGAGAGTGGTCGGGGTGTGGAATGCATTGCCGGAGAGGGTAGTGGAGTTGGCCTCATTAGGGGCTTTTAAGCGGCTATTAGATAGGCATATGGGTGATAGTATAAGGTAGTGGTGGAGATTAGATAGACCTTAGGTTTAGGGTAAAAGTTCGGCACAATGTCGTAGGCCGAAGAGCCTGTACTGTGCTGTACTGTTCTGTGTTCTATGTTCTAAAACAAAAATCAGTACCCTTCGCCAAATAGTTTCATGACCTTAAGACACCCCAAACCGCTTTATGGCTGTGCAGTCCTTTTGAAATGTGATCTGCTGTAATGTGAGAAATGTAACAAGCAATTTGCAAACAGCAAACTCCCATAAGTAGTAAACCCTGGGTAATCTTTCATTTCAGAGATTGAGGGATAGGCTATGACCATAACAGTAGAAATAATTCCACTCCTCTTCATCAATTAGTTTCGTGGCTGTTTTACATTTGGTCGATAAGAGTTCAGTTTAACATCTAATTGGAAAGACAGTACGTCAAGCAGTGCAGCATTCTCTCTGTTTTGCACTGGAATGTTGATCTAGATTTATTTTGTGCTTAAGTTCTCTCGTGTGAGACTTGAATCCACAAGTTCCTGGCTGAGTGCTAAGATTACGCCACCATTGATATTGTAGCAATTCTCCCCATCCTATCTTTCTGTCAGAACAGCAGTTTGATTCCCATTTTAAGGACGTATAAAGAGTCCCTCCTCAATCCTCCAACATCTCCAATTCAGATCATGAGAACGTCCCAGAAGATAAGTGACCTACTCCTCCAATACCCCCAACCAAGGCACTATTTCATTCTCACTGGAGATCTTCTGCTGGCTGTTCTTTGCTGCATTTCTGCCTACTATTAAGGGAAAAGCCAATATTTGTTGCTAATCTATAATTGCCCCTAGGTTGAGTAGCTTGCATTTTAGAAGCCAGTTAAGAGTTGAGCATATTATTGTGGACCTGGAGTCATAAATAGGCCAGATTAGATAAGATTGACAGATTTCCCTCCTTAAAGGACATTGGTGAACCAGTCAAGGTTTTACAGCTTTCATTTTAATTCCAGACTTTAATAACTTGTCCCTGAGCCTCTGGATTATTAGTCCAGTAATACTACCACCACACTGTATTGTCCTTAGGTGTAGTGCACTTTGGATGCCCTAAGTTTGACTGACAACTCTATACAGTGTGATAAGGAGGAATATCAGAGCCACTGCATTTTTAGAGATAGCAAGAACTGCCGATGCTGGAGTCAGGGATGACACAGTGTGGAGCTGGAGGAACACAGCAGGCCAGGCAGTATCAGGGGAGCAGGAAAGTTGAAGTTTTCGGTCGGGACCCCTCTTTCAGAAATGGGCCCCATTTTTGTAAAAGGGTCACGACCCAAAATGTCAATTTTCCTGTTCCTCTGATGCTGCCTGGCCTGCTGTGTTCCTCCAGCTCCACACTGTGTTATCTCTGCATTTTTAATTGCATGAATAGAGTCAAGTCACTGAGAAAGTTATAGATCATCAAAGAAACTCCAAGATAAGGGAACAGTTATTGAGCCCATGCTGCTAAAATAACTGACCTAAATTGAAATCCACTCATTTTTCACTCGAGAAAGAATTAAATTATCCACAAATTCAAATTAAGCTCTTTTAAGAAAACAGCACAGGGGACTTTTTTTCCCCACAGTTTTCAATTTGACTTTATGAATAATTCAAATTAAGTTACTTTGAATTAACAAGAGGGTCAGACAGTGCGCAAATGATTTACATAGCTGATCAAAATTCTCCTGCAAGTCTAAAACTGCAGACACTGTTCTCTATTTGTGTTTATATTGTTTGTAAATTAAACAGGTTGAGATTACATGTACATTGGCTCTTAATAAGAGTCCAAGCACTGGGTGAATGCTATTACACTCAAAACCTCCTCTCAGTCTCACTGGAGAAAAGTGGAGCAGGAGTAGGCCATTCAGCCCCAGAGCCCTTTCCACCATTCTAGATAATGGCCAATCATTCACCTCAAAGTAATTTTCCTGCACTGTCCCTTCATCCTTCGATCTAGTATCTAGAAATCTCTATTTTGAACATGTTCGCTGGTTGAGCTTCCACAGCCCTATGGGGTGGAGAAAGTCTGAGTGAAGAAATTTCTTCTGATCTCATGATAGAGAGGAGTTACAGGGAGGTGGTCACACCCAAGGTACAGGAAAAAGGCAGCTGGGTGACTGTCAGGAGGGGAAAAGGGAATAGGCAGACAGTGCAGGGATCCCCTGTAGCCGTTCCCCTCAGTAATAAGTATACTGTTTTGGATACTGTTGGGGGGGACGACCTACCAGGGGAACGCCATAGCGGACAGGTCTCTGGCACTGAGCCTGACCCTGTGACACAGAAGGGAAGGGGGGAGAATAGGAGAGCAATTGTAGTGGGGGATTCAATAGTAAGAGGCACAGACAGGCGGTTCTGTGGACGTGAACGAGATGAACGAATGGTATGTTGCCTCCCGGGTGCCAGGGTCCGTGATGTCTCAGATCGTCTCTTCAAGATCCTTAAGCGGGAGGGTGAGCAACCAGCAGTCATGGTACACATCGGTACCAATGACATCGGTAGCAAAAGGACTGAGAATGTGAAAAACGAGTACAGGGAGTTAGGTTGGAAGCTGAAGTCCAGGACAAACAGGGTAGTTATCTCTGGATTACTACCAGTGCCACGTGATAACGAAGTAAGAAATAGGGAGAGAGTGCAGCTATACACGTGGCTACAGGGCTGGTGTAGGAGGGAGGGCTTCCATTATGTGGATAATTGGAGCACATTCTGGGGAAGGTGGGACCTGTACAGTAAGGACAGGGTGCACCTGAATCAGAAGGGCACAAATATCCTGGGAGGAACGTTTGCTAGAGCTGTACGGGATGGTTTAAACTAGTTCGGCAGGGGGTGGGGAACCGGATTTATAATTCAGAGGATGAGGTATTCGGCCTTCCAACAGACACAACAGGGAGTGAGGTGGTTTATAAAGAAATGCAGTCGATGGAGCATAATTGCGGACACAGAGATGGTTTGAGGTGTGTATACTTCAATGCTGGAAGTATCAGAAATAAAGCGGATGAACTTAGAGCATGGATCGGTACTTGGAACTACGATGTTGTGGCCATTACAGAAACTTGGGTAACTCAGGGACAGGAATGGTTGTTGGAAGTTCCGGGATTTAGATGCTTTAAAAGAAATAGGGAGGGTGGAAAAAGAGGTGGGGGAGTGGCATTGCTAGTCAGGGCGAGTATAGCAGCTACTGAAAGGCAGTTTGAGAATGATATGTCTACAGAGTCAGTTTGGGTTGAGGTCAGGAACAAGAAAGGAGCAGTTACTTTGTTGGGGGTTTTTTACAGACCCCCAAATAGTTGCAGAGAAGTAGAGGAGCGGATTGGGAGGCAGATACTGGAAAGGTGCAGAAGTCACAGGGTTGTAGTCATGGGTGACTTCAACTTTCCAAATATTGATTGGCAACATTTTAGTTGTAATAGTTTAGATGGAGCAGATTTTGTCCAGTGCATTCAGGAAGGATTCCTGACACAGTATGTAGATAGACCAACACGAGGAGAGGCCACTTTGGATTTGATGCTTGGCAACAAACTGGGCCAAGTGTTAGACATGTTGGTAGGAGAGCATTTTGGCGGTAGCGATCATAACTCTGTTTCTTTCATGATAGTCATGGATAAGGACAGGTACATACGGCAGGGTAAAGTTTACAATTGGGGGAAGGGTAACTACAATTCAGTTAGGCAAGAACTGGGTAACATAAATTGGGAACAGATGCTGTCAGGGAAGAGCACCACAGAAATGTGGAGATTGTTTAAGGAATGCATACCGCATGTGCTCCATATGTTTGTCCCTAGCAGGCAGAGAAGATGCGGTCGAGTGAGGGAGCCATGGTTCTCGAGAGAGGTCGAACGACTGGTTAAGAGGAAGAAGGAGGCTTATGTAAGGTTTAAAAAAGAAGAACGGAAAAGGCTCTAGAGGGATACAGGTTAGCCAGGAAGGAGCTGAAGAAAGGGCTTAGGAGAGCTATAAGGGGGCATGAGAAAACCTTGGCGGATAGGATCAAGGAAAATTCCAAGGCTTTTTACACGTAATGCAGAACAAGAGAATGACCAGAGAAAGGGTGGGGCCGATCAAGGATTGTAAAGGGAATTTGGCACAGAGCCCAAAGAGATAGGCGAGATCCTTAATGAATACCCTTCTTCAGTTTTCACAACTGAGAGGGACCTAGTTGTACAGGAGGACGTTGGGAAACAGGCTGGTAGACTAGAGGAGGTTGATGTTAGTAAAGAAGATGTGCTAGGAATTCTGAGGAAGTTGAAGATACATAAGTCCCCTGGGCCTGATGGGATTTATCCAAGGATTCTATGGGAAGCGAGGGATGAGATCGCAGGGGCTTTGGCAATGATCTTTTCGTCCTCACTGTCCACGGGTACAGTGCTGGAAGATTGGAAAGAAGCAAACGTCATTCCTTTGTTCAAAAAAGGGAACAGGGATAACCCCGGAAATTACAGGCCAGTTACTCTTACGTCAGTGGTGGGCAAATTATTGGAAAGGGCTCTGAGAGACAGGATTTATGATCACTTGGAAAAGCACAGTTTGATTCTTGATAGTCAGCATGGATTTGTGAGGGGTAGATCATGCCTCATAAACCTTATTGAATTTTTTGAAGAGGTGAGCAAATACGTGGATGAAGGTGGAGCAGTGGATGTGGTATACATGGATTTAAGTAAGGCGTTTGATAAGGTTCCCCATGGTAGGCTCATGCAGAAGGTAAGGAGGCATGGGATAGGGGGAAATGTGGCATTTTAGATCCAGAATTGGCTGACCCTTAGAAGACAAAAGGTGGTAGTGGACGGAAAATATTCAACATGGTGCTCAGTTACGAGTGGTGTACCACAAGGATCTGTTCTGGGTCCTCTTCTATTTGTGATTTTTGTAAATGATTTGGATGAAGGAGTGGAAGGGTGGATTAGCAAGTTCACGGACGATACGAAGGTGGGTCATGTTGTGGACAGTGCGGAGGGCTGTTCTAGGTTACAAAGGGACATTGATAGGATGCAGAGCTGGGCTGAGAAGTGGCAGATGGAGTTTAACCCTGAAAAGTGTGAGGTGATTCATTTTGGAAGGACAAACTTGAAAACAGAATATAGGGTTAACGGAAAGACTCTTGGCAGTGTGGAGGAGCAGAGGGATCTTGGGGTAAATGTTCACAGTTCCCTGAGAGCTGCCACCCAGGTGGATAGAGTTGTTAAGAAGGCGTGTGGTGTGTTAGCTTTCATTAATAGAGGGATTGAGTTCAAGAGCCGTGAAGTTATGCTCCAGCTATACAAAAGCCTGGTTCGGCCACATCTGGAGTATGGTGTCCAGTTCTGGTCGCCTCATTACAGAAAAGATGTGGAAGCGTTGGAAAAGGTGCAGAGGAGATTTACCAGGATGTTGCCTGGAATGGAGGAAGGTCTTATGAGGAAAGGTTGAGAGAGCTAGGGCTTTTCTCTTTAGAACGACGAATGATGAGAATTGACTTGTTAAAGGTGTACAAAATGATCAGAGGTATAGATAGAGTAGACAGCCAGAGACTTTTTCTTAGGGTGGAGGTAGCTTTTACGAGGGGACATAGTTTTAAAGTGAAAAGAGGTAGATATCGGGGAGACGTCAGAGGTAGGTTCTTTACTCAGAGAGTGGTCGGGTCGTGGAATGCATTGCTGGAGAGGGTAGTGGAGTCGGCCTCATTAGGGGCATTTAAGCGGCTAATAGATAGGTATATGGGTGATAGTATAACGTAGCGGTGGAGGTTAGATAGACTTTAGGTTTAGGGTAAAAGTTTGGCACAACATCGTGGGCTGAAGGGCCTGTACTGTGCTGTACTGTTCTATGTTCTATGTTCTATATCTCAATCCTAAATGGCTTGAACTGAGACCTCAAGACAGGGGAACCATCCATTCTACATCCACCCTGTCTAGCCCCTGAAAGAATTTTGAAAGTTTCGATGAAATCACCTCTCCTTCCTTTCAGCTTGAGAGAATGCAGTCTCCTCAAATCTCTCTTCATGGGACAGTCTGGCCATCCCAGGAGTTAGACTGGTAAACCTCTACTGCACTCCACTAATGGCTAATCATTTCCCTCGCACATCAGTTATATACTCTGTCATGAAGTTCTTATCCAGCCCTGAATTCTACTCTGGTTTGCTTCAGCTTCAGGTTAATGAGAAAAGGAAAGAGGTAAATACAACACCCCAACACATCTACAGAGAAAGAAATAACTTTGAAGCCTAGCCATTATTGTAATGCAGGAAACCTGCTAATTAATTTACATGAACACATTTAAACTCCAACCTAAAGCAATGTAAGATTCTTCCCAGAGATAGTAGGAACTGCAGATGCTGGAGAATCCGAGACAACAAGGTGCAGGGCTGATGAAGGGTCTAGGCCCGAAACGTCAGCCTCTCTGCTCCTATGATGCTGCTTGGCCTGCTGTGTTCATCCAACCCTGCACCTTGTTGTCTAAGATTCTTCCCAACCTGGTTATACTCTCTTCCACCTACTGCCATCAGGCAGAAGATACAAAAGTTTGAAAATACGTACCAGCAGATTCAAGAACGGCTTCTTCCCCATTGTTTTCACACCCATGAACAGACCTCTCATATATTCAAGTTGATCTTTCTCTGCACCTTCTCTGTGGCTGTAACACTGTATCCTGCATTCTTTTCTATTGCTCTGATGTACTTATGTAAGTTATGATTTGTCTGGTTAGCACGCAAGACACTACTTTTCACTGTATCTCAGTACACATGACAATAATAAATCAAATCAAATGTGAGAATGGCCAGATATTACAAGAAATAAGAACATAAGAAATAGGAGCCGGAGTAGGCCATCTGGCCCACCGAGCCTGCTCCGCCATTTCATAAGATCATGGCTGATGTTTTCATGCATTGATCTCCACTTATCTTCCAGCTCACCAGAACACTTAATTCCTTTAAAGTTCAAAAATCTATCTAATCTTTGCCTTAAAAACATTCAACGAGGTAGTCTCAACTGCTTCACTGGGCAGGGAACTCCAAAGATTCATAACCCTTTGGGTGAAGAAGGTCCTCCTCAACTAAGTTGTAAATCTGCTTGCCTTATTTTGAACCTATATTCCCTAGTTCTAGTTTCACCCATCAGTGGAAACAACCTCAAAGGTTCTATCTTATCTAGTCCCTTTATAAGTTTATATTATATAAGTCTATATTGGTGTTGATTGAAAGATAGGCATTGGCCAGGACACCCAGATTTACTTGCCTGCTTTTATTTAAAAATTGTGTTGTACAATCTATTACATTCTCCTGACAGTGAAGACTGTGCCTTTATTATCCCATTCATTGGAGTGCAATGAGATTGTTATACTCAAATACTTGGATGGGGGTAGAACTCATAACCATCTGAATCAGGCATGATTGTGTTACCAACTGAAACTCTGAAATGGAAAGTCTTTCATTTAGAAGTATTAAAGGAACTTAGGAAATGAAACAGGAGTAGATCATTTGGCTCATTCTTGCTCCACTATTCAGTTAGATCATGGCCAATTTTCTACCTCAATGCTATTTCTCTGTAATATCCCCCAATATCTCTTACATCTCAAAACCTATCAGCTTTCCTCTTAAAAATCTTGATTCAAACCTGTGTACCCAAGGGTGTTAGGCTGGTCCTTTGGGATTGCTAGTCTCATAACATTACCACAGAACCCCCAACTTCTCAGCTAGCCATCGGTTAATGAAAGTCTGTGTCGGAGATTCTATAGGAACATCAAAAACAGAACTGGATACATATCTGAGAAACAAATACTTGTCTATGGGGCTAGTTCTAGAGAAAAGGGATTAATTTATAGCTCTTTTGGGGAGGCTGTACAAGATTAGGATCAATGAGCCTGTGCAGCATGCCATAAAGAAATAAACGGTGTCCTGTAGAAGTGAGCTATGTGGTTTAGGCTAGGTGATTAAACTTTCAATTAAATTAAATTCTCAAAGGCTGAGGGGGGACCTGATTGATGTTTGTAAATGTCTGAGGGGGCATAGATTGAATCCGTCCATAAGAATTAACTTTTTCTTTTAGTGAGGGGTGGGGTTCACTGACTAGGAGCCATAGATTTAAGCTAAGGGACAGGCAGTTCAGAAAGGTTTTATGGAGAATTTGTTTTCAGTCAGACAGTGGTGGTATCTGAAACTTACCTCCTGAAAGAGTTGCAGAGATGGGAACCATCACAATGTTGAAGATGTATTTAGATGAACATTTGAAATGCCATAGTTTGCAAGGCTATAGGCCAAATGCTGGGAAGTAGGATGAGAGGAATTAGATATTTGATGACTAGCATGGCCACAAAGATCTGAAAGACCTTTTTCCATGTAGTATTCAATGACTTTATCATTCTATTAGTAGAAGATCAAAGGAATTAATGGTTCAGATAAACTAATCTTTGAAAGTAGAACAGGTTAATAAAACTACTCTTAAACAAAATAGCGTACAACTTCTAGGTATTATACTTAAATTAAAAAAAACACACTGCACTGAAGCAAAGAGGTAAACATGTGTAATTACACTTCGCCCATTGGTAGAACATTGCATTCAGTTTTGCATGGCTTACTTTTGGAAGGTTGTCAGGGTAGTGGGAAGGGTGAGGAATAAATCTATTAAGATGATCTCATGCCTGAGAGGATCTAATAGAGATATGGAAAATTGAGGCATCTTGATAAAGTGAGTGAGGAAAAACTGTTTCCACTAATTGTTGCTGGAATGGTAACTACAGGGCACAAAATTCACCAAGACAATGACAGGAAAGACTGGAAGACTTTTTTTGATATCTTGCTTTCTTTTAACTTTGGTGGTTGGCAAACTTCTAGAAACAACTTGGGGGAAAATCAATAGCCACATAGACAAATGTGAGTGAATTAGAAAGAGCTAGCCTGAATTTCTTGTGGGATAAATCGTGTTTAACTAACTTCTTGGAGTTTTAAGATGAACAAACAGAGGGGATTGGTCAGTGCAGTGCTGTTAATACATTATACATGAACTCCCAGAAAGTATCCAATACAAAGCCATCGAACAGACTTGTGAATAATGTTGGAGCTCATGGAATTAAAGGATCTGAAGCACAATGGATACAAAACTGGCAAGAAAAAAATAGCAGCTAGTTAATGTATGTTTTGGGCTAGGAAACGGTTTGTAATTTGTTGTGATTTGATTTGATATGTTATTGTCACATGTACCTAAGTGCAGTGAAAGGTTTTGTTTTGCATGCAGGACAAGCAGATCATAGCATACAAAGAAGTAAAGATCATAGAGTGATTAAACGGAGCGAGGAATGCAAAGTTACAGCTGCAACAAAGCGAGGAACTCCCCAGGTTTCAGTGTTGGGACCTTTACTTTTCATGCCATATATTAATGATCCGGAATTTTGGTGCGTAGGCATCTTTTTTTAAATGCTAATATTATGAATCTTGGAAGCATTGTAAAACTATTTAGAACCTCAGCAGGAGATGGACAACTTGGTGAAGTGGATGAATAGGTAGGAGATGATGTTCAATTTGGAGAAATGTGAGGTGATAATTTTTGCTAAGAAGAACATGGAGATGTTACATAATAAAGGGTATTACATTAAAAAATAAACGCTGTACTGAAGCAATGAAATAAACGTGCATGATTACTCTTAAACCACTGGTAGCAGAGAGATCTGGGTGCATTTGTACAAAAGTCATTAAAGGTGGCAGAACAGGTTGAGAAAGCAAATAATAAAATGCATGGTATCCTAGGCTTTCTCAATAGATGCATAGCACACAAGAGCAAGGAGATAATATCAATCTTAAATAAGACACTACGTTGGTTAGCTAGAGAGTTGCATCCAGTTCTGGGCACCAAACGTTTGGAAGGATGTGAAGGCTTTGAAGAGAGTGTGAAAAAAGCTTAGGAGAATGGTTCTAGAGTTGAGGAATTTGAGCTATGAAGTTAGATTTGACAAGCTGGGACTCTTCAACTTAGAGAAGAGAAGGATAAAAGGAGATTCTGATTTGAAATATTCAAAACCTTGAGGGTTTTGGAGAAAATAAGCCAGGAGAAAATGTTCCTCCTCATGAAAGGATGAGAAGGCACAGACTAAAGTAACGAGTGAAAGAAGGAAAACTGATATGAGGAAAATGTTTTCTGTGCAGCGAATAGTTAAGAGTTGGAATGCATTGGATTCTGGAAGACGGCAGGCGAATAGCAGAGTTTGAGAACCAGTGTAGATACCTTGGACTGATTAGTCTCCATCTGCACTGCAACAATCCTGTAATTCCTATTTTTAGGGAACAGTCAGGAAATTGGCATTGAGGTCAAGATCAGATTAGCCATGATCCTCAATGGTGGAACAAGCTCAAGGAACTGTGTAACCTATCAGGACTCCTTTTGTTTTTAGATGAATTAGGCACGGAATACTCTGGCTCACCACCACCTTCTGCAGAGCAGTCAGGATGAGCAGTAAATGTTGGCCCAGCCAATGATGTCCACATCCTATGAACAAATAAAGAAAAAGGAACAGTGAGAGAAACAAAATCCAGCATTGCTTTTAAACGGAAGCAGACAAGTAGTTGAAAAATGAAGAAATAGTCTGCAGAAATAACAAGGGCTGGGACTAATTAAGGGTTCTTTCAAAGAGGTGGCATGAGTGTGACAGGTCAAATAGTCTGCTTTTGTGCTGTCAATTTCTGTCATTAATGGGCAGGATCTGCCCCTTCTCACACAATGCTGAACGCTCTTTATGAAACCTTAATTGTATTTCTTTCTCTGCGATGTACTCCTATTCTTTGACCTGTCAGTGATAGTGGGCTGGTAGGTATCTGCCTTATGTTTGATCTACTTTTCACTACAGACACTACATTTGAGATGTCCAGTCCTGTAGAACCTGAATCGTCTCTTTTGTGATTGGCATTCTGGACTATATGTCAACTAACCAATGTATTAGAGATAGTAGGAACTGCAGATGCTGGAGAATCTGAGATAACAAGGTGTAGAGCTGGATGAACACAGCAGGC
>NC_063364.1:22957129-23011167 GCF_021869965.1 Rhincodon typus | reverse complement strand
GCCAGGCAGCATCAGAGGAGCAGGAAAGCTGACGCTTCTTCAGAAGGATCCCGACCCGAAACATCAGCTTTCCTGCTCCTGTGATGCTGCCTGGCCAGCTGTGTTCCTCCAGCTCCACACTGTGTTATCTCAGACTCCAGCATTGGCAGTTCATACTATCTCTCTGTGAATGAAACTCTCGAGCATTTTATTCCTCTGAAAACCATCTGCTCCATCGTTTGCGCCGACCTGTAAAGTGGTAATTGTGAGGTGCTGTAATTTTGTGGAAATGGAGTGGTGTTTGTCGTTGCTGACAAGGACTGTTGTAAGCTGAGCTAGCAGTTGTTTGCAGTTGCTCTGCCCGTAGATTGTGTGTGGGAGGATGATAGTGGTGGTTGCTGCTGTTGCCAGGGGTTGCCGTCGTTGCCAAGGGTTGCAGTCGTTGCCAAGGGTTGCAGTCGTTGCCAAGGGTTGCAGTCGTTTCCAAGGCTTGTTGTTGTCAGGGATGTTGCCATTCTCAAGGTTATTGTCACTGAGGCGAATGGGCAATTTCAGTGTTCAGTGTTATCATAGGCCATTGTGGGACAATGCTGTGACCAGGGGTAACTATTATCCAAGGTTACCATTGTTGATTGTCAAGAGCACCGTATTTCAGGTTTGCTATTGTTGTTTATAGTTGCTGAAATCAAGGAAGGCTGTCAATGTCAATGCAGTAAAACTCTTCTACACAGAATTATTACTCTACTGCAGATTAGTATTTATGCACTAACACTGCCCTATTTAATAACGCTGATGGATGCACAATTTTGACACCTTTTGCCTGTTGTCCCTAGAGCTGTCGCAGAGTCAACACCAGCGTGTAAATTAAAATCATTGATAAAGTCAAATGGAGCTGATGTTGAGATGGGAAAATTCAAGAATTCTCAGACATGAGCAGCACGGAGATCAGACACATCTTTGATGAAAGCTGTCAGACTGTGAAATAACTGACAGTCATTTGTTAGCTGAATGCAACAGGCAGGGAATCAGGTGACCTTGCTGTTTGGAATGTTGTTTGTGCAACTTGCATGTTTAGAGAAATGCGAAAGGTGTTTTGCTGATCAGTAACATTCCTATATTTCAAATATTACAAAAACGTTCATATAAAGAGCATTCACAGTCAGTCTGTCTTTCACGAGACATAACTCATCAAAAACCTTAGCCCTTCACAATTCCATCTATGCTGAAAAGATAACAGGCTGTTTTTAAAACATGCTCTGAATATCCAACTGAATCAAAGGCTGATTGTCACCAATTGAGGTCCCAGAGTCTCAATTTATATCTCACACCAGAGAAACAAATCATCATTCAATAGGATTGACTGAGTGCTTGCTGAATTTCAATCCAATTTTTCAAAATTATAAAGCTCTGTTTCTCTTTTTCTGCTGGTTTCATCACTTGCCCAGTCGCTCCCTTACAGTGCTGTCGAGGGCACAACCTACACACCTATCACTAGCAGCCACAAGCAGCATCTTTTCAGGGGAAGACGGTCATTCATTTTATGGCAGACGCAGAAATGATGGGACAAATGGCCATCTGTGTTGCTGCATCATTTCAGGAAGCACATTTAATCTATCCCTTTCTTATACATCATTTCCACTTTTCTGTGTTCTCCTCAGATACCTCACTCCCTGCTCTGAGTGACAAACCTAACTGCTCCTTGAATTCATTTTAAACAGTCCATTTCCAAGGCAACTGAGTTCACAACCTCAATGTGTGAAAATGTCACCCTCTTACCCCTAACCTCCTCATTTTTAAACTCTGCCCTCTGACCTTTGATCTGTCACTACAATGGAACAAGAAGAATATTAATTTATTCAGACATCGAGTAGGAGGATTGCTTTAGAATTCAAGGCTTCCGGGGAGCACAATGTTAGCACGATTCAGGTGGGTTTAATGGCCCATAACTGTGTCGGCATATCTTATTGATTCCAACTTTGGCTCATGCTAGGTTAGCAAGACACTCATCTTGATGCTGTTTGTGGAATCTTATCAATGTGCAAAATGCCTCCACAGTGTTTGCCACAAAAGCCTGGAACAATTCGCTGAGAAGACAATAAATAAAAAACGGTTTACAAAACGCTAATTGATTTGCCCGGTGCTCCTTTGCAGACTCAGTTGTTGAAATGAATCCAGCAGATTTTTGGGCAAAAGCTCAGGAGGGGGGGTGGTTGACTCTCAGCAGCTGGGAGACCAAACGTATTGTAAAAGACCCGGTATTTCCAAGCAATAAACTGAAGCAACCATCAGCAATTACCCGGGGAGGGGGGGGTGGGGGGAGCTGCACAAAGCAGAAAGGAAGATGAATACTGTTGTCGTCACTAATCATTCTCACTCTCTTTCTCTTTAGAATCACACTGTGATTGTAATCCTCATCCCCTGACCTTTAAAACAAGAATGAATTAAATTGAGGCAATTTTATGATTTGCGACGTGATGATATAATAAATTTACAGATGCCAGCCTCTTGCTTTGATTATTGGTGCTGCCTGGAGGGTGGTGTGTTAGGATATTAATGAGCTTGATTTTTAACAATTTCACAAGCTGTGTTGCTAACTATTCAATATTTGGGCTGCTTTCACATTCTGGACTGGAACTCTGATGTGTGCGATATTAGCAGGAAATTTCAGGATATCTGATGCTACAGTATCTGATCAAATATCTCGCCAGATTACTTAGACATCCAAAGCATTGCAGCATGGGTAGAATCATAGAGTCATACAGCACGGAAACAGACCCTTCAGTCTAACCAGTACATGCTGAGCATGATCGCAAACTAAACTAGTCCCACCTGCCTCCACTTGGTCCATATCCCTCCAAATATTTCTTATTCGTGAACTTAAATGTCTTAAATGTTGTAACTGTACCCGCATCCACCACTTCCTCTGGAAGTTCAATCCACACATGAACCACTCTCTGTGTAAAACTGTTGCCCCTCGTGTCCTTTCTAAAACTTTCTCCTCTCACCTTAAAATATGCCCTCTAGTCTTGAACTCCCCCAGCCTAGGGAAAAGACCCTTGTCATTCACCTTATGTATGCCCCTCATGATTTTTTAAATCTCAATAAGGTTATCCCTCAACCTCCTATGCTGCAGTGACAAAAGTTCCAGCCTTTCCATTCTATTTTATATCTCAAACCCTCTATTCCTAGAAACATCTGGTAAATCTAGATCCTTCTAGTCAGTGTCTAGTTAACTAATGTCAACTAGGTTCTCTATAATGGTTTGGAATGCTTGGGAAATAAGGGGTAGAGACTAAATAGGGCAATCTTCCTGCTCCTTATGCTTGTATACAGATGTTGGGGAGGCAAGGCTTAACAGTGGCTATAGTCAATTGATGGGTAACACTGACTGAGCAGCACAGTAAGAAATAATTTACATTTATATAGCACTTGCCTCATCCTCAGGGCACCCCAAATATTTCAAAGCCAATGTGCTGTTTTCTTTTATAGCATAGCACCCATGTCCTGAAATAACATAGAAATATATCCCTGTTGCCTTTGTGGGCACCCCTTCATTTGTATACAAGAAGATCCGCAAACAGCAAATGAGTAAATGTTTTAGCTGATTGAGAAGTGGATACTCCCTCAAGACACATTGCAAGAATTCCCCTGCTCACGTTTGTAAATATGTACTGGGATTTCTTGCATTCACTGGACAGACTGATGCAGAACATTTTACCTGAAAGGCAACACCCCAGAGAAGCAGCACTCATCGATGCGACAGTCTGGATTCTATCTCCCTGTTTTGCAGTGGAATTTGAAAATATCACTGGTGAGTCCAAGCCAAGAATGCTACAGCTGAGCAAGATGTAATGTAATGGATTACAGAAAACTAACTGTTCTTTAAAGTATCTCAGCTAGAGACCGTGCCTTTGAATACTTATTCCAGCAAGTGATGTTGTTTATGTTACTATATTTCAGTGATAAGCAACATCGTAAGAGGTAATGCTTGTGGAATCCATAACCTGAAACATTTGCATTCTCCACCACTTGTATACACTAGCAGCAGTATCTACCATCCACAAAATGCATCATTACAGCCTGCCAAGGCCTGCTTATCAATATCTTCCAACCCCATGATGTCCAACACTTAAAACAGTAAGGAAAGTAAATGAAAGGTTCCCTCCTCATCCAGACTTGGAATTATATCCATGTTCCTTGATTGTAACTGGGGAGGATTCCTGGAGCTACCTTCCCGATAGCATTATGGGTTAACCCACCTCATGTGGACTGCAACAGTTTAGGAAGATGACCCACCATCACCTCATGGGCAAGTGGGTAATGGGAATAAACACTGACCTTGTCAGAGATGCCCATGCTACACATATTAAAGAACAAAGAGAAAATTCTGATCTTTACCAGAGGATGGAATCAATGCCCCTCCCTGTGCTGAATTTGGAAGTAGTGGTGGTGGTGGTGGTGGTGGTGGTGGTGGTGGTGGGGGGTGGTGGTGGTGGTGGTGGGGGGTGGTGGGGGTGTTGAGGGGGTGGTGGGGGCAGGCATTTAATAAGGTAGGAAGATGCTGGGAGAGGTCCCCATCATTTTCTTGCCTCTGTCCCAATTGAGTCTGGAACAGGGAGGCTTCTGGACGGTCATTCTGTCCCACCACATATTCAGGCCCTTACGTAGGTGATTAATGTCCAGTAAGTGCCTAACCTGCCAGTGTTGGTATTCACTAAGTGACTGTGCAAATCATATGCCAACTTCTCACAGAGAGGGTATTGGTTAATATCCACAGTGTATCTATTCCATCCTTGTTTTTGAGAATGGGTAAAGTTCAAAGGGAGTTAATTGGGCTATTTATATCATTGGATAAAATTTATGCCCTCCATTATTCAAAATGTTACATAACCCCATGTGGTATAGTGGATATTATCACTGTCTCTGAACTAAAAACTCAGGGCTCAAGCCCCAGTCCAGGATTTATTAGCCACAGAAGGAGTATTACAAGAATTGCAATCATATTTAGTGTGCTGACTGGTTTGCCATGGGATATCTGCCTCTGCTGTAATTGCCTCTGTATGCAGTCTGTGGGAGTCACTAAATACCTGTCACAGTTTCAGTGTGGCGCAGCAGAAAATGTGTGGATTTTCAGAGCTTTCAAAGAGACAGCGACTGAAATAAACAACAAGTTAGAAGTGAAAATAAACAATAACTTTGAATTTCTGGGTAGTCAAAATGGCTGAGAATTTTATGTTCCCTCATGCTGTAGAAATGAAAGGCCGCTTCATGGCAAAACGACGAAAAGGCCACAGGATTTATTTAGAAACCTGCGTGAAATAACTGCACAGAGGCTGGTATCCTGTCACCAAGTCACCCTTTATTTACATGGCCACAGTACATGGGCTCTGATGAGCTAACTCAGTGCCAATCCCTAGGAAATCATAGAATCCCTACAATGTGGAAGCAGACCATCCAGTTCATGATGTCCGTGCTGCCCCTGCTAAGTGCATTCCACCCAGACCCACACCCCTACCCTATCCCTATAACTCTGCATTTCCCATGGCTAACCAACCTTTGTAACTGGGGAGGATTCCTGGAGCTACCTCCCCAATAGCATTATGGGTTAACCCACCTCATGTGGACTGCAACAGTTCAGGAAGATGACCCACCATCACCTCATGGGCAAGTGGGTAATGGGAATAAACGCTGACCTTGTCAGAGATGCCCATGTTACACATGTTAAAGAACAAAGAGAAAATTCCGATCTGTACCAGAGGATGGAATTAATGCCCTTCCCCATTGCTGAATTTGGAAGTGGTGGTGGTGGAAGGGTGGAATTAATAAGGTAGGAAGATGCCAGTAGAGGTCCCCATCATTTTCTTGCCTCTGTCCCAATTAAGTCTGCAACAGGAAGGCTTCTGGATGGTCATTCTGTCCCTTTGGACTGTGGGAGGAAACCCACACAGACACTGGGAGAATGTGCAAACTCATCACAGACAGTCACCTGAGGCTGGAATCAAACATAGGTCCCTGGTGCTGTGAGGCGGCAGTGCTAACCACTGAGCCACCATGCCACACCAAGAGTGAGAAGACTCCTGTTTATTTTGTTTTTTTTAAGCACCCATGTTGTGTGCGTGTGTAAGTGCAGGGACTCAGTGAAGACACCATTGTGCAAACAACTTTATTCAATACTTCCACCACCAGGAAAAACACCTATTGTGGCCAGGTAACCAGTAACAACCAAAGTCCGATAGGGTCAATGCTCACGTGAAAAGAGTGAAGGGGCTCAAATCAAGACAGAGTTGGAGGGGCAAGTAAAGCACCCTACCTCCCGCGATGCCCACCTCTCCCTAAAGGCATTGAGATGATTGGTGGACACTGTGAGCTCCCTCCCTCCTTCCCCGGGCTCGAACATAACCACGGAAAAGGGGCAGGGAGTCAGCCATAATGACCCCCGCCACGCCCCACTGCCAGCATCTATTAATGACCAGCTTAGCCAGGCCCAGGAGCAGACCCATGAGGAGATCCTCTGACCTGTCCGCTCCCCTCCAAACCATGTCCAAAGATCAAGACCGTGGGGCTGAAGTGCAACCAAAAACACAATAGATGATTCTTCGGGCGACTAAAAAGGGAGCGCAAATGCCCACAATCAGTGTACATGTGGTCCTCCGACTGCACAGCGCTGCAACATAAACAGTTGGGCTGGGAGTACATGGACCACTGCCATCCACGGTTACAGGGATTACTGCTTACAATACCCTCTGGCCCAGATTTGCTGAGGGAAAGAGGGAGGACTCGCGCGTAGGGAGCACTCCACTGGGGATCTCCACTGCCCCGTGGTAAATGGGCATGCCAAGGTGTGCCCGAGTGGTGGATGAAAAACAAGAGACGGATGGTGTGCAGCAGCAGTCTGTACAGGCCCTGCTGTTTAACTTTCTGAAAGGACGCACAACACATATTTTGGAGGCGGCTCGGATTGCAGGGAACTGGGTGGGGGGGTGGCGGGTAGTATGGCATCCTGGGGCCAATGTGAAATTCTGTCCGGTGGGTCTATGCGAGACTCCTGTTTATATCTGTCAGCCAGAGCTCTCTGATTGGCCCAAGTTAACCACCTCAATCAGGGGGCTCATACTCAGTGAGATTCACCTGGCCAACCTCATCCCAATCCCTACACCAAGTAAATAAGAGCAGCAACTTTTCCATCAAGTGCTACAAACTCGGATCTCACTTAGGAGCAGAAAAGCCAAACTGGAGGGATTTTAGAAGCTTTGACGACATACTGTAAACCACATATTAATGTTAACTATGAACAGTATGTGCTCAACATCAGAACTCAGGGAGAGAGGGAGCCTATTGGTCAGTAAATGACTCGGTGAGCTGAGCCCAGTAATTTTCCTTCGTGCAGGCAAAGCTTCATCTTTTTTTCAGGCTGCGACCCATTGGCAGAGATGGAGGTTCTGAAGTGGTGTGTTAGCTCAGCCTGAATTCCTGGTTTCCCTTTGGCCAATATACGTCTCTGGATCCACAGAGCGTAGTTGATTCTTAATCACCTCAGAATGTCCTAAGTAGTTGCAGCAGTTGTGAGCATGCAGTTGTATCAATTCGCTACAAAGTCTAAAAGGAATGAAACTGGATGGCTGTTTTGCATTGCTGCATCAAATGTGCAGCAACTCAATGGGTAAGCTTGCCATGAGCATCTCAACTGCAATTAGGGATAGACATTTGAAATAAAAGACGTCTTCAGGATTTTCGTTGCAGGGTTTCAATGACAATATCCAGGGCGGGAGGTTTGCGAGAGCTGTTCGGGAGGGTTTAAACTAGTGTGAAAGGGGGTTGGGAACCAGAATACTAGGTCAGTAAGTGCAGGGAGCGGGGACAAAAGTGTGACAGAGGTATGCATAACACAGAGTAAGAGCAGGCAGAGGGATGTCATAGGGCTCAGAGGGACTGGGGACTGGAATGCATTTGCTTCAATGCAAGAAGTATAGCAGGTAAGGCAGCTGGACAAAGAGCATGGAATACTGCGTGGAATTGTGATATTGTTGCCATTACAGGGACATGGTTAAAGGAGGGACAGGACTGGCAGCTTAACATTCCTGGATATCGCTGTTTTCGGAGGGACGGAAAGGGAAACAAAAGAGGTGGGGGAGTTGCATCACCGATTAGGGATCACATCACAGCTGTGCTGGGGGAGGACAAATTGGAGGGATCTTGTATTGAGACGTTATGGGTGGAGCTCAAGGGTGAAATCACAATGTTGGGAATTTTCTATCGACCTCCCAACAACCCATGGGAGACAGTGGAGTAGTTATATAGTCAGATACTGGAAAAGTATGAAAAGAACAGGGTAGTTGTGGTGGGTGACTTCAACTTTCCTCTTATTGACTGGGAATCCCTTAGATCCAGGGGCTCAGATGGAGAACAATTTGTTAGTTGTGTCCAGGAGAGCTTTTTGAGACAGTATGTTGACAATCCAACCAGAGAAGAGGCCATACTAGACTTGGTCCTAGGGAATGAGCCAGGAGATTGACATTTCAGTAGGAGAGCGCTTAGTGACCGTACCTGCATAAGATTTCGAGTAGTCATGGAAAAGGACACAAGTGGCCCCTGGGTGTGGTTGCTTATTTGGGCAAGAGCCAATTACACACAAATTAGACAGGAACTCGAGAATGTGGATTAGAAGCAGTTATTTGAGTGAAATCTATCTCTGGCATGGCGGAGACTTTTAAAGACTAATTGACTAAATTGCAGGACATGTATGTCCCTGCAAAACTAAAGGATAGGAATGGCAGGATTCAGGAACCATGGATGACAAGGTAGGAGGATGACAACCAATTGTAAGGTGAGTCAAAAGAAAAAATGGGAAGCTTACGACAAGTCTAGGCAGCATCAAACGGATGAAGTCCTGGAGGAGTACAGAGAAATTAGGAAGGAACTTAAATGCGCAATTAGGAAGGCAAAATGGGGCCATGAAATGTCTTTAGCAAACAGGGTCAAGACGAATCCCAAGGCTTTTTATGTATATGTTAGGGAAAAGAGGGTAACAAAGGAAAGAGTAGGCCCACGCAAGGACGAATGAGGGAAGTTATACGTAGAGCCACAGGAAGTCGGGGAGATCCTGAATGAGTACTTTGTATCGGTTTTCACCAAGAAGTACATGACCAATGTTGAGGTCAGGGATGAGTGTGTGAATACTCTAGAGAATGACAACATATTGTAAGAGGAAGTTTTGGGAATCCTAAATTGCATTAAGATAGACAAGTCCCTTGGACCAGATGGGATCTACCTCAGGTTTCTCAGATAGGCAAGGGAGGAAATAGCTGGCATATTGGAGGATATCTTCACATCCTCATTGACCACAGGTGAAGTTCCAGAGGATTAGAAAATGTTGTTCCTTGTTTAAGAAAGGATGCAGGGATAATCCAGGAAGCTATAGGCCGGTGACCTTGACATCTGTGGTGGCAAAACTCTTGGAGAAGATACTGAGAGACAAGATATATGCACATTTGGAGGAAAATGGACTAGTTAGTGGCAGGTTTCATAGTTTTGTTCGGGGAAGGTCATGTCTCACCAACCTGATTGAATTTTTTGAAGAGGTAACGAGGATGATTGATGAGGGAAGGGCTGTGGATGTAGTTTATATGGACTTTAGTAAGGCACTTGATAAAGTCCCACATGGCAGGTTTGTACAAAAATTAAAATCACAAGGGATTTGGGGTGGTCTGGCTAGATGGATAGAAAACTGGCTTGGTCGTAGAAGGTAGTGGTAGAAGGGTGTTTTTCAAAATGGAGACCGGTAGCTAGTGGTGTTCCACAGGGCTCAGTCTTAAGTCCTTTGTTGTTTGTAGTATATATAAATGATCTGGAGGAAAATGTGGGTGGTCTGATTAGTAAGTTTGCTGATGACACAAAGATTGGTGGAGTTGCTGATAGTACCAACAATTGTGAAAGGATACAACAGGATATGGATAGATTGGTGACTTGGGCACAGACAAATCAAGACAATGTGAGGTGATGCATTTTGGAGGATCAAATTTAGGTGTGTATTATATTGTAAATGGCAGAACCCTTAGGAACACTAACATTCACATGGATCTGGGCATGTAGGTCCACAGTTCCCTGTAAGTGGCAACACAGATAGCCAAGGTGCTTAAGAAGGCATATGGCATGCTTGCCTTCATTGCCCGGAGCGTGGAGTACAAGAGTTGGCAAACCTTGTAGTATCTATATCAAACCCTTGTTAGGCTGCATTTGGATTATTGTGTGCAGTTTTGGTCACCACACTACCAGAAGGATGTGGAAGCTTTGGAGACAGTGCAGAGAAGGTTCACCAGGACGTTGCCTGGTCTCCAGGGCATTGACTATGAGGAAAGGTTAAAAAGACTAGGATTGTTTTCACTGGAAATACGGTGACTGAGAGGAGACCTGATAGAAGTCTACAAAATGATGAGCGGCATAGATAGGGTGGATAGTCAGAGGCTTTTTCCCAGGGTTGAAGTTTCAATTACAAGGGGCACAGCTTCAAGGTCAGAGGGGGAAAGTTTAAGGGAGATGTGAGAGGGAAGTTTTTCATGCAGAGAGTGGTAGCAGCCTGGAATGCGCTACCAGAAAAGGCACGTTGAAGACATTTAAGAGGCACCTAGATGGATACATGAATAGGGAGGGAATAGAGGGATATGGATCAAAAAATAGCAGGTTTGTTTTTAGATTAATTAGGGCATGATGGTCAGCATGGGCTTGGAGGGTCAAAGGGCCTGTTCCTGTGCTGTAAAGCGATTTGTTCAAATCGCTCCCACTCTTACCCCACTTCTCCAAACTCCCAACCCTCACCTCCACCCCCCCTCTCAATCTTGTCCCCCACCCCCCCCCTCCTCCACCCCCTCTCCACCAACACCTCCCCCCCCATCTCCCCCTCACCCACTTCTCATTTCCCCCCTCCCATCCATCTCTCCCCTCCTCCCCTGCCCCTTCTGCCCCCAACCTCACCAACCTCTCCCCTGCCCTCCAATCTCATCTCACCCTCTCCCCCACCCCAACCTCAACCTCAACATTGCAATTGAACATATAACTTCCTCAGGAAGTGTGTTCAATGCAAAATACTTCTATTCATGTTCTCGATTTAATGAGTGATCAATTTGTGAGCGGCCCAGGTGTGTGCTTGTGATACAATGTTGAGAGTATCCCATGGAGTGTGTCTACGACCAACCGCTGTTTTGAAGTAATTTATAGAGTTGGGAGTCAGGGTTTTATTTTTAAATCACTCAATAATGAGTTTGCATTTGAATTATAGGACAGCCTGTGTTTTAATTAGACCAATTTGCATGTATAAATTGCTTTTCATTAACATAATTAATATATCTTCCATAACACACATTCTCCATGTATTTTTAAAGTTTGGATTTTTTCATTTACTGAAAATTTACAAATATTTACAAGAATAATGTTGTCACAAAAACTACTGCTCCCTTCCTGCTCTCTGCTGACTGTAATCTGAACAGTGTGGTATCTTAATTATTCTGTTCCTCTTGGCTACCTCCATTCCTAGGGCAAGGTTTCCTTCTCATGTAATTTGAAGCATTTTTGTTTTCCTTTTCTGTCCATCTTCTAGCACCACATAGTATCTGCATAGGGCAAATGATTTGTCTCCTCAGCTCCTGGTAAATAAGTCTCCTCACCTGTGAGAGCAGAGCCAGAACACATGTGAATAAGTCCAAAACAAATTGAGTTCAGAAAATGGGAGCGAGGGCCCTGGAGATTGTATACTTGTTCACACATATCCTTGGAGTGTTTGCATACATGCTTGAATCATAGTCATGAAGACATACAGCACAGAAAGAGACTCTTCGGTCCAAATCATCCATGCCGGCTAAGTTTCCCAAACTAAACTAGTTCCATTTGCCTCTGATGGGCCCATTTTCCTCTGTACCTTTCCTAATGTCTTTTAAATGTTGTAATTGTATCCGCGTCTACCATTTCATCCAGCAGTTCATTCCACGTACAAACCACCCTCTGTGTGGAAAAAGTTCCCTTTTAAGAATTCTGACCATGTGGAAAGAGGCTGTTCAACCCATTAAATCTGCACTGACTCTCCATTTCCCTGTCTTTGTAACCATGTTTTTAGCATGGCCAACCCACCTAAACTACACATCTTTAGTCTGTGGGAGGAAGCCCACATAGACACAAGGAGAACTTGCAAATTCCACATGGAAAGTCACTCCAAAGCTAGCGTTGAACCCCTGTCCCTGGCCCTGTGAGGCAGTAGTGCTAACCATTGTGCCACTCTGTAGTGTCATGGAGTGTGTGTGCGTGCGTGAGGGGGCCCTGATTGGCGTATTTGTGCAGGTGTTAGAATGTGAGAATAGGTCCTGCCTCAGTGACTGCACCCTGGAACACACGAGAAGAGATCTGAACTAAGCTTAATGTTTAAGAGTTTGATGTTTAAGTTTAATATTAAGAGCCTCTTGCATTCTTCACTGCAAGCTTAGGATTCAAGTTTTAAATGTGCAGGCCAAGAATAGTATGGGTGCAATAAAGTTCTTAACTTGAGTGTGTAGATGAAGGACTGGGGGATATAGCTACAAAACCACTGACCATGAAACTGTGTCCAATCATTCCTGTTCAGTTCTGAATTCTAATCACTATCATTCCCATTTCTGAATCAGTACCTTGTCAATATTTACCTTATTCCAAGATTGAAGATCATAGCATAGGTACTATAACCCTGTTTGTTGGCCTGCCTTTCAATGAGAAACAAAACCAAGGTTTCTTCTGCCTGCTCAAGCTAATGTTAGTTATGAACCCACAGCACTTAGTCATAGAGATGTACAGCACGGAAACAGACCCTTCATTCCAACTCGTCCATGCCGACCAGATATACTAAATTAATCAGTCCCTTTTGCTCCCATTTAGCCCATATCCCCCTTAGCCCTTCCTATTCATATACCCATCCAGGTGCCTTTTAAATGTTGTAATTGTACCAGCCTCCATCACTTCCTTTGGCAGCTTATTCCATACAAACACCATCCTCAGGTGAAAAAGTTGCCCCTTTGATCCCTTTTAAACATTTTACCTCTCTCCTTCAACCTATGCCTCTCGTTTTGGACTTCCCCACCCCAGGGAAAAGACCTTGCCTGTTTATCCTATCCATGCCCTTCATGATTTTATAAGCCTCTATAAGGTCACCCCTCAGCCTCCGACACTCCAGGGAAAATAGCCCCAGCCTATTCAGCCTCTCCCCACAGCTCAAACCCTCCAATCCTGGCAACATCCTTGTAAATCGTTTCTGAACCCTTTCAATTTTCATAACATCCCTCCTATAGCAGGGAGACCAGAACTGCACACGGTATTCCGATAGTGGCCTAAGCAATGTCCTGTACAGCTACAACATGACCTCCCAACTCCTATACCCAGTGCACAGACCAATAAAGGCAAGCGTACCAAATGCCTTCTGCACCACCCTGTCTACCTGCGATTTCACTTTCAAGGAATTTCAAAAGCAAAACCTTGCATAATCAAAAACAGTGAATTCCAGTTTCTTCAGTCCTCCTCTTCTAATATCTGTCAATACTGACTTTGTCATTCTGACAGACTCGTGTTTAAAAAAGAAACAGCAGGACTCCAGACAAAGACAAGCTTAAGATTTCACTATTCCCTTGAAGTTGGGACTGCCAATCAGAATTGTTAAATGTAATGTCAAAGTTTCAACAGCATTTAGACACATGACAATCGTACATTTACTGTTCTTTGAAAGGTAGAAACACAGTAGAAATACAGAATTATGTCAGACAGATGGAGATCATTCATGTCCACATTGGTTCTTTACACAAGCAATGCAAAGGTAATCTTGCTGTCTCTGTTGAATAAGATTTTGACGGGTTTAATGTTCATGTCACAGTGGTTCCATCCATTCTACTGATGAAGGTCCTGAACAAGGGTAATACCCGTAACGTTGACTGCTCCTTTCCTCCAGCTGTTGCCTGACCTGCTATGTTTTGCCAGCCTCCTGTTTGTCTACCTACTGATGTATCCCACAGTCTGTTGGTGGCAACAGGGTGTTCTACTCCAGCTTTTGGAGGGAGCAGATATATCTTCACCAGTTCCCTAAGTTTCTAAAAATTATGCCTGACCAAATATAATTGTACATATCATTATCAGGCAATAAACCTTCTTGTTATCTTAGAACAGTACCTCCTCTGTAGATACTCGACTGTGGTGTATTCTCTATCATGAATAGATAACAGGGGAGGATCGGAGACAGTGAATGACCCTTAATTACACAGTGGTTGAGGTGGAAAATGCCACAAGGTGCCAGCGGTGGTCATCTGGAAAAGTACCACACTCTTCTCATTGCCCTCTATATTTGTCTAAATTATCAAATTATTAAACATTCCCCAAAATGTTTATCCAAAATTCCTTTCACAGATGCGTCGCACACTTCGTGGACAAACATTCCACATTTCAGTAACTCCCTGCACACAAGAAATTTCTGCCTCGTGCTCCCATTAACAACTTCAACACGAGGTTGTCACAAGTGCCACCTCACAGGTTATTAATAGCTCAGTGCATAAATCTGACCGAGATGTTAGCTGGTGTCATGAGTCATGGGGAAGCCAGAGGATGTGTTAAACCAACTTTGCGTACTAAGAGTTAGCCATTCACAACCCCAAACTAATTTGGTCAAAAACAGTGGTCATTTTTGAGCTGAAAATGACTACTGATTATTCCCCTACTGTTTAACATTCTTTTCTACCGTGCTGTCACTTGGCAAATGACTTGTCTATGATTCTGAGAGAGCTGGAATTGCACTTGTCCTTTGTCAATTGGCACTTATCAAAGGGCCAGATGATGGCTTCACAATGATTGCATTAAGGACAGCGATGAGTAATGGCATTAACACCAGAAGCACACACAATGATGAAGATTCCAGAGTCACGTGCTTTAGAACTGGAAGGGAAAGTTCTAACCTAGTGTGAAGATAATGAGTGCATGGATCAAGCTGTAAATAAAGAGTTCTTGCAGAATCAATGGACCCAAGAGGCATTACCTTAGGGTCAAGCACTGTTTAGTCTCCCAGAGCAAACCAAGTGCTTTGCGATCAGTTGAGTTATAGTTTAGTATTCATAATAATAGGGACATAGGATGTGGGAGCAGGAATAGGCCATTCAGCCATTCATGCCTGTTTCATCTTTCAGGAAGGTCATGGCTGATCTATTGTGGTCTCAACTTCCCTTTCCTGTCTGTCCCCTGGAATTCTTGACTTCCTTATCTTTCAAAAGTTTTTCTCACTCAGTCTTGAATAAGTTTGTTGACGACACACCCTCCACAGCTTCCTGCAGAAGAGAATTCTGCAAACGAAAGACCTGTGAGATAAAAAGAAATTGCTGTGATCTCTGTCTTAAATGTTGGACCTCTACTTTTTAAACAGTGTTCACTCGAAAGCATCTCCTCCACAAGAGAAAACATCCCCTAGCATCAGTTCCACTATCAAACCCCCTCAGGATCCCATCTTCATCAAAAGGATCGCCTTTCATTTTTTTCTAAACTCCAGTGTGCACAGTTCCAACCTGTTCAGCCTTATTTGTAAGATAAGCTGTTCATCCCAGGAATGAGTGAAGTGCATCTTCTTTGTACTGCTTCTAAAGCACTTGAAACTTTCTCAAATGAGATCAAAACTGTACACTGTACTCCAGCTGTGGTATCACCAAATTTCTTGCAGGGGTGGTAAAACATCTATCTTGTTTTCCATTCCTCTTAGACAGGAGCCCGACATTCCATTTGCCGTGTCATTGTAGGACCCTCCCTGACATATGATTTTACCATAAAAACAATGCCCTGGCTTGATCGAGAGCCTTATCGATAATGGAGTGGCACTCTATTTGCTGAGCTCCTATGAGTCCCTGGTGGAATTGTCTTATTAATCTTACTACACTGCAAATTTGTACCCATACATGACCATCTCAATGGACTGGTTCCCTTTACTAAAGGGCATGTCACAGCCATACACAGACTGGGTTTCACTCTGTCACTTGCAAAGTCAGGGAAGAGGACTTGTAGGGTCCCGGTTGATTCCAACTAATTACATCTTCTAAATAAACGTGGTGCCTAGCCAAATGCTCAAAATGATAATCAAGTGATTATGTGACATGTTGGAGAGTAGAAAGACTGGAATTGCATCAAAGCTTCAGAAAGTTTTATCTTTGAGAGAAAAGGAACAGCATCCCTGGTGCTCAGAAATGATTTTCAGACAGCCTTTGGTGATTAGTCCATGGAAATATTGTCTCAGTCCTTTGGATTCCTTTTGTCAAGATTCCTAAATACAATGCCCATGTCACAGTGATATACCATTGACACTATTATATTTGTATCTGCTTAGACAACAGAAACTAAGTGCTTGTCAAAAATACAGCCAAAGTACTGGGGGTTGCTCGGAGATTCTGCTTTTAGTAGTTAGCTCTGCTATGTGGGTAGCACTCTGACTGACTGAAACTATGTCTGAAATTGAAACTTAAATGTTGCAGCATTCTGATTTTCATTATCCATGATCAGAATTGTTTAAATGTGCATAACATTCGCAATGTTCCAGCATTGGGAATGTACATAGCCTTTACAAATGGTGAGTGGGAGATGCGGGGTTTACTAAGAGAAAGAAACAGAAAGACGTGATGAGATCGGCACATTACTGGCTTCCAGGCCAATAGCACCATGAGGAGCTGGCTTTCTAGGCAGACTGACCTAGATGAAGAGTAATGCATAGTCAAGGAGACCAATACCAGTGTGGCGGCCACATGCATTATCCAGTTCCCCCTCAAGTGTTTGTTAAAATGTCTTGGGCTCAGGTCGAGAGGCTGATTTTTCTAAACTGCGTCTGAGCGTTAGATCTGGAAAATGAAACGAGTGATTGCTCTGATACAGACATCAGTTGTACTTTTAATTTGTAACAGAGGCATACCCTTGAGGAATGCGAGAATTAACCTAAAGCATCTATTCCAGCAATTCTTGGCCCTCATTAATTATTGCCACCAGCTGCCTGGATTTTCTAGATTTCCTGTGTTTACTTTATGAGATCAAGCAGGAATTCTTAATTTTCCTTATTCTCCATCTCTCTGCCAGACCAACAATAATCTGACGATGGTCTCTGCTGTAAACTTGACCCTATTTAATGTTGATCAGAAGGATAATGGAAAACTGCTGACATGCATCGCGGAAAACGTGGTGGGGATGACGAATGCCTCAGTGCTGTTACATGTTTACTGTAAGTATGGATTAAATGGCAGCTTTCTGCTGTAAACAGGCATGGGGGAGTTCCAACATTCGGTTACTTCTGCTTGAGGTGGACCAAATGGATTAAACGTTATACTTTAGTGAGCTTGGGCCTCAGCTTATTCTTGTGGAGGAATGACCAGACGGCACAGTTATGATTTGGGGACTGTGCAGAGTCAGGAATGTGTACACTGCATCAGCCTCTGGCTGAAGTGTCTCTTGTGGTGGTTAAAATTTTCATCTCTGTTTTATAATACTGGTCTGACCACTGATCCTTACACACTGCTTGATTTCTTAAGCCTGTGACTGGAGCTAGAGAGTCAATAGACTGCCTCTGCATGGAAGCTGCTGGAGAAAAGGCCTGGAGTTCCCTGTAAAGATTCCCTGTATACTGAAATTCTAAGACGTTTGAAGTTATAAAATACAACTGTTTGGTTTAGGTCTATAGCCAAAAATGCATTGCTCTGAGATAAATAAGACATACAATTTAATCCAAAGTTAACACATCTGAACTGTAATGAGCTTAAATGCTGTTTTCTCTTTTCAAATTTGAAGTTCCACCTCATATCAGTGAGCTAACAGAGCCTGAACAGCGACACATGCACTGTATTGAGTTCACCGTCTTCGGCAACCCCTTGCCTACCATTCATTGGTTGCACCGGGGCCACCGGTTAAATGAGACCGACTACATCAAAACCGAGGTCTATGATGAGTCGACGGACTGGCTCCATGGGTGCCTGCTCTTTGACAAACCCACCCACTACAACAACGGGAACTATACCCTTGTGGCTGAAAACAACTTGGGATTGGACACAGAGACGGTCTATGCTCATTTCCTGGGTATCCCATTTCCTGGTACGTATCCCAATTGTTTTTATCATGCATCCTGGGACACTGGCAAAAGCTTAACTCCACATGGGCCTGGGGTCTGACTAAGGGATTAGTCATCAACCCCAGAGTCTATCAGAAGCGAGACTGTTATGTGATCGTGATGGGGATAAGTTAGAGAAACCAGGGGCCTTTCTTTAGAGACTGTTTTCAAAGCAGAAAATTGCTGTATGTTTACTTTGCTTCTAATAGAATTCACTTTTAAGGATTCTATGTGCTGTGTGCATACAATGTTGCAACATGGCCTGCCAGTTAGTCTGGTCTGTGTTGGTAAACTGCACACACTCAAATTAGTTGATCTGCTGTATTGTTTGCTTCATAACCTATTATGTGCTTTACTGTTTTAGATAAACTAACCCACAGGGTTAATCAATCTCTGATGAGTGATTGATTTTTAGGCCATTGTCATCAAAGAAAGAAAATAGTTAAGGGTTTGTGTTAAGGCTGGAAAGGTCACAAAGGTTAATCCTCTGCCAAGTAGCCAGAGGGTAAGCAGAAAAGACTACAGAACTTCACAAATATCATTTTGATGGGTTTAACATAAATCCCTGAATTTGCAAACTCAATACTCTAATGCTGATTCCTTAATAATTTAAGTGTGAAAATCCTTTCTTTTGTAGTGGAGGAATAATTAAGATCAATTTTCTGTACATTAAGAGCAATTATTCGAATGAATGCTGCAACCTTAATGAGATTCTTGAAATAATGTGGGGTTATTAAGGGAGTTTCTTGGTATTTGTTGCATTCAGGGTTGTGCTGATTGCCTTAGATATCACTGCTAACTGCTACTGAACTAAGTTCATGCAAAATGACAAGCTGGAGTGCACCAAAGCAAAGCTTTCTGATCACATCCTAGGCTCTGTACCACTGAATTCTGCAATCTCTCTCTATTTAAACATTTATACTGTTCTCCTATTCTTCCTGCCAAAGTGAACAAATTTAAACTTACCTGTATGACACGTCATCCACCCCTGTTTTTACGTACTTGTTTAACCTGTCCATATCCCTTTGCAGAATATCTAACTCCTCTGGACAAATTACTTGCATTACATTGCACATTTAAGTTACTTTGGGCTTTGTTGGAGAGCCAAGTTCATTTTTGTCCCATCATTCACCAAACCAAAACTACTAAGAATACATTTTTCTCATAACTTTATGAAGATATTTCAATTTTTTTTTCAATCCAAGCAGTGCAATTTCTCAAACAGGAACTATGCATGTTTTTGTAAATCTTGCTTGAAGATAGTTGCGGTATCTCAGTACACATATTATGCAAGTGTATAATGCACATGGATGCACAGTACATGGACACCCTAGATGTATGTGTGTTTATAACCCATGTGTTTCATGGACAGGTTCACAGTGTGCAGGGCAGAGGGACACTTCAAGAGTTTGGCTTACATGAAACAATGCATAATCAATTGGACTTATATGAAACTAAATTCAGAAATTATTAAGGAGTACTGTGTGGTTACATAATTGCTTCGTGATGAGGGTTTGTGTAATTTTAGTTGTGTTGAATGCCTAAATATTGTATTTTCTGAGTTCCTTTAGTGGTATTTTCCCATATGACCAATCTTTGTACTGAATAATATTTGTCATCTCGACCAGTCTGTGGCACTGGGGGAGGATTGTTTGAGGATAGCTCACTTCTTTCAGTCCTCCTTTGTCTTAGGCCTATCTAATGATTAGTGGTAGAGAATATGCCACTGTACCTATAGAAGAGGTAATGTTCATGGATAACAATAAGGTTTATTGCCTCCTAGCATTAAGGACAACTAAATATGGTCAGGCATAGTCACTTAGATCTTAGGGAGGTATAGATACATCTGCTCACTCCAAGGGCTAGAGTAAAACTCCTGGTGTCTACCCAAAGATTGCATGCAACATCAGTAGAATGGGAGGAGCCAATGTGCCTGAACATTAACCCCTTTGGAACTATTGCCTTATACAGCACATTTTGCTTTCCTGTCAGACAGATATATTCTGCTTTCAGCAACTGCACAGAGGAAACATGCAGAGGTAGTGGACTTCATTTACTAGATGTGAAACTTTCATCAATGCCTCTCGAGTTTGAGTACAAGCTGCAGAAGTATTTCCTACAACTGTCTCAGTGGGTCTGTTTCTAATTGGTTTGAGACGACTTGCTCCACATTTTTACTGAATCATTAACAGACCCTTCACCTCAACAGTAAGGCATCATTTCTTCCTCTCAAATTGGTGTTGTCGAAAATTCATTTGCATCTGCAGCACCTCATTAAACTGTCTGGCTATGAGTCATGTGTCAAGTCTAGGAGACAGCACTTTGCATCCACAATTGCCCATTAGAGTAGAACTACTCTCCGAGAACAGATTCAAGTGTAGGTGGACAGTGCCTGCACTCTCAGTATGCAAAAAAGGACTTTTTTAATGATTAATGTGAGTAGGAAATTTAGCAGATGAACAACCCTGAGCACTTTTGAAGAGGGTGTGACACCATTTTGGGATTACACTCTGTGCAGTGCCAAATCAAAGCAGCCTGGTCATTTCCACCAGGAACATGATGTGTAAAGTCAGGCTGTCACTTGCCTTAATGTGATACTGCCATGTTTCAACCCCCTTTTAGTCAAAACCTGTAACTGCAACCTACTATCCACAAAGGTCTCAGGAGACTGAAAGAGGAAATAGGTTGGCATTTTGGTCGGCACGGACCAGTTTGGGCCAAAGGGCCTGTCTCTGTGCTGTAGGACTCTATGGCTAGGTCAGCAGCCATCTTAGGAAATGCCTCAGATGAGGCTGATCCTTTCTTCAATACAGCAGAAAGATTATAAGGGATACTTCATCCAGTTGAGATTGTAAAGTCCATACATCTCCCTAATTCCAACTTTGTAGTCATTAGGATACCAACCTTTGTGGACTTTCATTTTCTCCTCATCAGTTTTATTTTTACTTAAGAACCTGAGAAAAAAGAGCACATGAAGACCATTTGTCTCCTTGAGCCTGATCTGCCATTCACTACAATTGTGAGTGATTAGTCTCAACTGTACTTTCCCCGCACCTCTTGATTCCCTGAGAGACCGTAAATCTGTCTCTCTCAGCCGTAACTGTATTTGATGATGCACCATCTGTAACCCTTTCAGGCAGAGGATCATAGAACTCTACAGCGTGGAAACAGGCCCTTTGGCCCAACAAGTCCACACTGACCATCTGAAGAGCATTCCACCTAGACCCACCCATTTACCCTATCCCTGTAACCCTGCATTTCCCATGGCTGACCCACCTATCCTGCACGTCCCCAGACACTACGGGCAATTTAGCTTGGCCAACCCGCCTTACTTGCAAAAACCGAAAAAAAACTCTGGATGCTGGAAATCAGAAACAAAAACAAGAGTTGCTAGAAAAGCTTAGCAGGTCTGGCGGCATCTGTGAAGAGAAATCAGAGTTAACATTTCAGGTCGGGTGACCCTTCCTCAGAACTCAGTTAACTCTGATGGCTTTCACAGATGTTGCCAGATCTGCTGAACTTTTCCAGCAACTTCTATTTGTGCACCAAACTTGCACGTCTTTGGACTGTGGAAGGAAGCTGGAGCACTCGGAGGAAACCCACGCAGACATGGGAAGAATGTGCAAAGTCCACACAGACAGTCGCTCGAGGCTGGTATAGAACTGGGTTTGCTGGCACTGTGAGGCTGCAGTACCAACCAATGAGCCATTGTGCCGCCCCAGAAGTTCTGAAGAGGGGTCACTGGACCCAAGACATTAACTCTGCTTACCATGTGGGCAGTACAGTGGTTGTGGGTGGCACAGTGGCACAGCGGTTAGCACCGCTGCCTCTCAGCACCAGGGTCCTGGGTTCAATTCCACCTTCAGGCGACTGCCTGTGTGCAGTTTGCACATTCTCCCCATTTCTGCAAGGGTTTCCTCCCACAGTCCAAAGATGTGCAGGCTAGGCAGATTGGCCATGTTAAATTGCCTATAGTGTTCAGGGATGTGTAGATTAGGTGGGTTACAGGGAAATGGGTCTGGGTGGAATGCTCTGAGGGTTAGTGTGGACTTTTTGGGCCAAAGGGCCTGTTTCCACACTGCAGGAATTCTATGATTCTCTCCATAGATGCTGTCAGACCAGTTGAGTTTCACCAGCACAACATCAGAGGAGCAGGAAGGCTAATGTTTTGGGTCCAGACCCTTCTGACCTGAAACGTCAGCTTTCCTGCTCCTCCCTTGCTGCCTGGCCTGCTGTGTTCCTCCAGCTCTGCACCGTGTTATCTCAGACTCCAGCATCGGCAGTTCTTACTAACCCTTCAGAATCCTGTGTGTTTCAATGTGTTTACAGATTTGAGCCTTAACACAGGACTAGAAAGTTTGAACACATTTTTACAGATTGTCACAAGACAGTAAGGTTCAGCATTTGTTTGTAATGTTCCACAGTTGTCTTTGCTTTCCTCCTCCCATGAAGGGGCGGACTACCTGAATTGGTCTACACCACTAAGTATAAATTTGCTCCTTCCATTCTCAACTAACTGTCAATTAGCATGCTATCTAATCTAATCTTGTTGCTTCTTGGTACATTTGCCTCTATGTTTCCCAATCTACTATCTGTGTATCTTTGAGTATGCCTCTCACTGGAAACTCAGGATTGACTAACGTCCATATATACATCATTTGCACTTACTATGTATAGAATGCCTAAGTTATACATGATATGTCTGTACTCTGGAGTACATTTATTTTATGTGTTATGCCTGTTTTGTGCTTGTACAGTGTTTGCACTACATATATATCAGACATGATTTAGATATCTGCAGCATCTGCAAATTCCGAGCTTGTCCTAGTTTCAGGTACCTTTCAAGTATTTGTTAACACCAGAGAGAGTTGAGAGCTTTTCTTAAAACAACTGAAACATTAGTCACTAATTATCCATTAATGTTTTAAATTGCTGTTTGATTTCTTTATTCTCTGCCCAGTAATTTTCGAATTATAATTTTGAAATGAAACTGAGTGCTGTAGACAAATCCTCATTAAAGTTAGTTTCAGGTAGGACTGACTTATTTACAAGTTAATGGTGTCAGTTTCATGAGTTACCTGATTAAGTAATTTAATAGAAGGGAAATTGAGGACAGTGTTGTATAGGCATGCCGGCTCACCTAGCTGTATGAGCTACTGTTGCCATCATCCTCTTTAAGTGTAGGAAACTATAGAGCCTGCTTGATCCAGTGTGGATCCTGGTCTGACTACAAGAGTCTTTTTTGTAGTTAACAAGATATAGTTCATTTCATGTTCGCAGCCTTAAATGTTACATTGATCTCATAAAGAATCACAGATTCCCTACAGTGCAGAAAGAGGCCATTTGGACCATCAAGTCTGTACCTACCCTCCAAAAAGCAACCCACCCAGACCCATTCCTTTACCCTTTCCGTTCAACTCCACATTTATCATGGCTAACCTTCACATCCTTGGCCACTATGGGGCAATTTAGCATGACCAATCCACCTAACCTGCACATCTTTGGATTGTAGGGGGAAACTAGAGGGAAATCCTCACAGAGCACATGCAGACTTCACACAGACAGTCACCCATGGTTGGAACTGAACACTATTCCCTGGGTTGTAAAGGACCACCGCATTTCCTATTTTTTGATCGAGTTCTGAAAAAGAACAAAGTCCTATTTGACTCGAAGCATTCACTTTGTTTCTTTCTCCACAGATGTTGCCAGACTTGTTGTGTATTTCCGGCACATTTGGCTTTTATTTCAATTTAAATCTGGTCCTTCAAAGAAAGTATAAAGCGTTAACAGGGTTTCATTTTATAAAATGGAAGGTAATGTTGTCCTCCCTTGTGAAGTGGCCGTATTGATTAATCAAGATTTCCAATTAATTTTCACGAGGGAAAAAAAAACTAAAATCAGAACTCAAGCCTCAAGGTCATCCCTTGCGCTGCCAGAACCCTCCAATTCTGAACCCACTGCAATCTCACTCCTAGTCCTTCCCTAACCTGCCCTGTCTCATCTCACCTCTAACCTCTATCTATTCTCTAAAATCCATTACCATTCAATCCTATCCCTCAGTCCTTCTCTGATCCCATTTCTGCCCCACCCCTGACCAGCCCTCTTAATGCAGCATGTCCCCTCTCTTCCATCTCACCTCACTCCCTTCCCTAGTTCATTTCTTATCCTGAAGGGTCTATCCATTCCCTCCACTGTCTTCAGCTTCATTTGCTGGATGTTTGGTTTGCGATGCGGAGTGACACCCACAGCTCAGGTTCAATTCCCATACTGGCTGAGGTTCCAATGAGGGTCCCCTTTCTCAACCTCGCACTTTACCTAAGATGAGGTGACCTTCAAGTTAAAACCACCGCCATTTGTCTCTCCCTAATGAGAGAGCTGCCGTATTGCCCTCTGGGATTAATCTTTACCTTTCCTTAGATATCTCTCCCCTCCTATTTTTCCATCTCTCCTCTCATTGCCTCCCTCTACACTTTAGAGCTTCCCCTCTTTACTCTGTTCTTTAGCCCCCCCCACTTTCTCTGCCTCAGTCCCTTTATCTTCACTCAACTTCTTCCACCAACTATCCGGCTTCCATTTCTGCCTCCCTTCCCCAAACTGAACCAAAGCTGAAAAGTGACAAATAAATAGCTAAAGACGTATGTATGTTGAAGGGAAATACTCAGAAGGGGAGGCCTACTTTGCTCTTCATTAAGCTCTGATAGTTTTCAGTTGTATTTTGCTGTGATATAGTATCATCTAAGCTGACCAAAATTAATCAGGGTATGAATTCAGACTGAAGATAACACAGTGTGGAGTTGGAGGAACACAGCACACCAGGCAGCAACAGAGGAGCAGGAAAGTTGACGTTTCGGGTCAGGACCCTTCTCCTCTGATGCTGCCTGACCTGCTGTGTTCCTCCAGCTCCACACTGTATTATCTCTGACTCCAGCATCCGCAGTTCTTGCTGTCTCTGAATGATTTCAGACTAGCCAGATATTGGACTCTGTAGCTAGCTTTCAATCATTTTTCTCAGCCTGACAATATTTTAACCCTCCACATGCCGAGATCTCTAGAGGAAGTTGACGAGTTGAAAAAGACCAGATCACCTTGTTTTAAACTATTGCCATAGGTCTCTGGAGCGGATGACAGGGCAGCATTGAAAGAGGACTGAGAGCCATTTACCATTTGACCTCCTCATTAGGGAAAGGAAACATAGGAATGTCTAGACAGAAAAGAAAGTCCATTGACTTTGCCTTCTACCTGGAAAATGCATGATACCACGGCAGCAGAGTTGAAGCTAATTTTGGCAATTGATAAAGTCCTTTAGAATAGATTTGGACTTTGAGATTTTGCTTTCCACACCTAGTGGGAAAAAGCTTTGAGAGTCATAGGTCCAAATCAGCTGTTCATTCTCAATATGCTGCATTTATTATATATCATGACTGAGGTCACTCATCATCCATATTCCAAAATATGAGGATTGAAACAAATCAATCTAAATTCTATTTGAACAGATGAATATTGTATTCTCGACTCCAACATCTCCCTGACTAATCTTTTCCGTAAATTTGCCATAAGAATGATTCCGCAGATTAACCTTATATTCTGCCTCTCCCTATAATCCCTCTCTTCACCTCAAATACAGACCATGTCCCTTTATTCTGCTTTGGACAAGCTAAAGCAGCTTCTCATGAGCTAAAGCACCCAGTCGCTTTAGAATCTTAAAAATGGCAACTTTTTGACACCTTAATAGCGAGAACATACTCAATTTGCATCATATCCTCATAACCTATTCATCCTCAGAATCTTTCTGGTTGCTAACTTCAATATACAATTATTACGTGCAACATCATTTTTAAATAGCAGCTACCAATATTGTTTACAATGTGCAGTTACACCAGTAATTTATAAACTGCAAGGGCACCACTGACTTGAATCTAGTCCAATGTGATGAGATGAATGTCCTTTCTGCACTAGCTGTACAAATCGGAAGCAAGATGCATTTAGGGCAATCTGAACACTCATACTTAGTTGGAATCTGGTATTTGTAACAGGTATTACTCAAAATGGATGGCGGTCTTGGGAAGTAGAAATGTTTCACAGTTATAACGTTGGGGTTAAGGCCCAAGGGGAGGAATTTTGCATCAAATCCATGCGATATCCACCCAGTGAGTACTAATCAATGTTGCTCTGTATCTAAACTGTACTGACCTAGAAATGGTGGATGGGACCGTGCACAGACACATATGGAATTTTATCCAATCTGTGTAGATTCTGCTGATGCATTCCAAACCCACAAAGAAGATTCCAAATCTCAGTGAGATGAAGAATTAACAGGAAAATTGTGGGTTGAAAATAAAAAGATTAGGATAATTGGCATTCTTTGGATTGTTGATGCTATTTTAAATTCTGGGGTGATACATGAGCTTTGAGTTGTACAAAATGACCTACTGCTTGTGGTTGATGGATCATCCGCATTACAGAGTGGCAGCTATCCAGGACAGCAACCAAGCGCATAAAGACACGGCTCTGGGTTTTGTTTCTTATCGTAGCCTTAGGTGTGTTGAATGAACATGCTGCACATGAGGTAGAATTTTAACATAATCCCAGGTTCTGTAGGCATGGAATATGGGCAGAATAATGTAGAGGTTTCTCAAGGTCGATCATTTTACAGTGACAGTGATGGAGGAATTTCATTAGAAACTTCTTAACTGTTTAGTAATGAATGTGTAGCCAGATGTCTTGCAGCTGTATTCTCGTGAGGGCTATCCATATCCTGCACCCTGCACCATTTCCCTAGCTTTTCAGTTTAAGATCCAAAGACTGTCCTCTAGATATTCATTATATGGCTATTTTTAAATATCATTCTGAACTCCATGTAGACTGTTAGCCAGCTGGTATCATTGTTCAAAATCTAGAGCAAATTACGAAAGAGTTGATTTGGGAATATTTATTAAAAGGTATGGGATCAATCAACATATTCAGCAGTTGTTGTTTTCCAGAAGGGGAGATGTTTTAAATGCTTTTAAATGTAAACCATTGTAAATAATTAAGGAAGAAGTTGTGTTGAAATTGCTAAATGAATGCTTTGTTTCTCTTTTCTCAATGCAGAAAACAAATATAATTTCAGTTAGAAAACCAGAGGGACCCAGGGTAAAATACCAGAGGGATGGGGATGACTAGTGTTATGATCCCAGCAGATACTACTACTACTGTACAACTCCAATCCCAGAGTGAAACCTGGCTTGATAGATCATATTTTGATTGATTTTTGTTTTAACAATGTGGTCTCTTGTTGAAACATAAACATACAATGCTGCAGAGTAATTTTAAAACATGCAGTGAAAGTATAATTCCTTTAAAGCACTCCTTTGTAAATTGAAAACAACAGCTTTTGTATAGAACTTAAAACACACCCCTGGTGCAGTACCCAAAAGAACACCTTTTATAATACTCAAAAACACCACTGATACAGTACTCACATCAGAGTCCCTGTCTCTAACAACTTGGGAAATTTCAGTCTCTTGGCTTAAAATTACAGAATGGAAGAGCAGATAGCTTCTTCCTGGAGCTATTTATACATCTAAATTTAAACATATTTGGCTTCAAGTAACCTCTTCAGGGTTTTATCCAAACACTTCTCATCTGGAACTAACATTAATTCTTTAATCTAAGGTAGTCTAGTTTCACTATATCCTTCCTCTCTGCACCTCTGGTCTATACAGCCATTGTTATTGAATGGCTTTTTTTTAATTCACTCATGGGACCTTGGTATCGCTGGCTGGCCAGAATTTATTTCCTGTCCCTGGTTGCCCATGAAAAGCTGATGGTGAGCTGCCTTCATGAGCTGCTACAGTTCATGTGCTGTAGATAGACCCATAATGCTGTTAGGGAGGGAGTTCCAGGCTTCTGACCCAGTAAAATTGAAATATCGAATCGATATTTCCAAGTTAGGATGGTGAGTGGCTTAGAGGGGAACTTGTAGCTGGTGACGTTCCCATGTATCTACTGCCCTTGTCCTTCTAGATGGAAGTGGTCATTGGTTTGGAAGGTGCTGTCTAAAGATCGTTGGTGAATTTCTGCAGTGCAGATTTTAGATAGTACGCACTGCTGTTACTGAGTGTTAATAGTAGAGAAAGTGTATCATTGTGGATGTGGTGCCAATCAAGCAGGCTGTATTGCCCTGGATGGTGTCATTGATGGCTTCTTAAGTGTTGTTGGACCTGTCCCATCCAGGCAAGTGAAGAGTATTCCATCACACTCCTGACTTGTGCCTTGTAGATGATGGACAGATATTGAGGATTTAGGAGGTGAGTTACTCACTGAAGTATTCCTAGCCTCTGACCTCCTCCTGCAGCCCTGTGTTTATGTGGAAAGTCCAGTTGAGTTTCTGGCTAATGGTAAACCCAAGGATGTTGATAGTGGGGATTAAGTGATGGTAACACCATTGAATGTCAAGGGGTGCCTGTTAGATTGTCGCTTATAGGAGATGGTCATGACCTGGCTTTTATCTGGTGAGAATGCTACTAGCCATTTGTCAGCCCAAACCTAGATATTGCCCAGGTCTTGTTGCATTTGAACATGGACTGCCTCCGTATCTGAGGTCTCGCATATGGTGCTGAACATTATGCAATCACTGGTAAACATCCCAACTTCTGACCTTATGGTGGTGGGAAGGTCATTGATGAAGCAGCTGAAGATGGTCGGGTTTAGGTATCTACTCTGAGGTACTCCAGAATAGATGTCCTGGTGCTGAGATGACTGACCTCCAACAACCACAACCAGCTTCCTGTGTGCCAGGTCTGACTCCAACCAGGGGAGATTTTGCCTCTTGATACCCATTGATTCCAGTTTTTCTAGGGCTCCTTGATGCCCTACTTGGTCGAATGCAAACTTGGTGTTAAGGGCTGTTATTCTCACCTCATCTCTACAATTCAGCTCTTTTGTCCATGTTTGAACCAAGGTTTTAATGAGGTCAGGAGCTGAGTGGCCCTGGCAGAACCCAAACTGGGCGTCACTGAGCAGGTTATTGCTGAGCAGGTGCTGCTTGATAGCACTGTTGATGGCACCTTCCATCACTTTATGATGATCAAGAGTTGACTGAAAGGACATTAGTTTGCCGGGTTGGATTTGTCCTGATTTTTATGTACAGGACGTACCTGGGCAATTTTCTGCATCGTTGGGTAGATGCCAGTGTTGTAACTGTACTGGAAGAGCTTGGTTAGAGGTGCAACAAGTTCTAGAGCTCAAGTCTTCGGTACTATTGTCAGAATGTTGTCAAGACCTGTAGACTTTGCAGTATCCAATGCCCCCAACAGTTTCTTAATATCACAAGGAGTGAATCGAATTGGCTGAAGGCTGTGATGCTGAGGACCACTGGAGGAGACCAAGATAGATCATCCACTCATCATTCCCGCTGAAGATTGTTGAAAATGCTTCAGCCTGCAGATGTGTCGCCTCTTCAATCATTGAGGATGAGGATATATGTGGAGCCTCCTCCTCCAGTAATTCGTTTAATTGTCCATCACCATTTACAATTAGATGTGCTAGGATTGCAGAGCTTAAATCTGATCCGTTGGTTTTGATATTGCTTAATTCTGTCTATCACTTGCTGTTTGGCACACAAGTAGTTTTGTTTGGAAGCTTCACCAAATTGACACCTTATTTGTATGTGTCCCTGGTGCTGCTCCTGGCTTTGAATCAGGGTTGCTCCCCTGGCTTGATGGTCATGGTTGAGTAAGGGATATGCCAGGCCACGAGGTTACAGATTGTGCAGAAGTGCAGTTCTGCTGCTGTTGATGGTGCGCAATGCCTCATGAGTTGCTAGATCTGTTCGAGGTCTGTCCCATTTAGTACAGTGCCACACCACACAATGATATTCAAGGGGAATATTCATCAAGATATTCTCTGTGTGAGGGTAGGACTTGGTCTTCACAAGGACTGTGTGGTGGTCAGTCTTACTGATAGTGTGATGAACAGATACATTTGCAGCCAGCAGATTGGTAAGCATGAGGTCAAGTATGTTTTTCCTTCTTGTTGGATCCCTCATCACCTGCCACAGACCCATTCTAACAGCTATGTCATAGAGTCATAGAATCAGGAAAACTGATCCTTTGGTCCAACTCATCCATACTGACCAGCTTTCCCAAACTAAACTAGTCCCACTTCCCTACATTTGGCCCACATCTGTCTAAACCTTTCCGATTCATGTAGCTGTCCAAATGCCTTTTAAATGTTGCAACTGTACCTGCAACTATCACTTCCTCTGGCAATTCATTCCACACATGAACCACCCTCTGTGTGAAAAAGTTGCCTTTCAAGTCCTTTTTAAATATTTCTCCGCTCACCTTAAAATTATGCCCTCTAGTATTGAACTACCCTACCCTAAGGAAAAGACCTTTGCTATTCACCTTATGATTTTATAAACCTCAATAAGACCACCCCTCATTTAAAAAAATTACTTAATTCGTTGCTCACTTCCTAACTCACAGGTAGACTCGTTCCACCCATTACCCCTGTGTTCACTGACCTACACTGGAACCAACATCCCAATTTTAAAATTTTAACCCTTGGCTTTCAAAAACCTCCATGGCCTTATACCCTCCCCATCTTGGTAATCTTCTCTAGTCTTAGAACCTTGCAATTAACCCACTCCAATGAATCCTATTTATATAAATACCAACTTTGAAGAAGGAGTTTTGCACGCTTGCCTTTATTGGTCAGTGCTTTGAGTATAGGAGTTGGGAGGTCATGTTGTAGATGTACAGGACATTGTTTAGACCACTTTTGGAATACTGTGTTCAAATCTGGCCTCCCTGCTAAAAGAAAGATGTGGTGAAACTTGAAAGGGTTCAGGAAAGATTTACAAGGATGTTGCCAGAGTTCGAAGGTTTGAGCTATTGGGAAAGGCTGATTAGGCTAGGGCTAATTCCCCTGGAGTGTCGGAAGCTGAGGGATGATGTTATAGAGGTTTACAAAATCATGAGAGGCATGGATGGGGTAAATAGACAAGGTCTTTTCTTCAGGGAAGGGTGTCCAAAACTAGAGGGCATAGGTTTAAGGTGAGAGGGAAAAGATTTAAAAGGGACCTAAGGGGCAACTTTTTCATGCAGAGGGTGGTGCGTTTCTGGAATGAACTGCCAGTGGAAATGGTGGAGGGTGATATAATTACAACATTTAAGAGGCATCTGGATGGTTATGTGAATAAGAAGCATTTAGAGTGATATGGGCCAAATGCTGGGAAATGGGACTAGTTTATTTTAGGATATCTGGTTTGATTGGATGCATTTCCGTACTGTACATCCCTATGGCTCGATTCATACTTGCCAGGTTCTAATCTTGAGCAACTCTTCAAGGCCCAATGAATTTGTCATTATTACAGCCTGTGCCCTGCAGATTTGCTCCACGTCTTTCAGCACTCTAGGAAGTATAGCACCTGGCCCAGAACTATTGCTGGACTTCAGTCCTTTTAATGTGTGAAATTTGCTGGTGAGAGTTCCTTCCAGTCTTCAGGATGTCCCAGAACACCCTGACTACACTTCCAAAGCATTTTACTGGCTGAGGTTCCTTAAACAAATGCTGCAGCCAATCTGTAGCCAAAGAATAAATGAAACAAATGATCAGGTCATCTGCTGGTTGAGGGGGAAATGTTGCTATTTTTCTTTTAAAGACTTAACTTGCTGCATGGCTAACGATGGCACTACCAAAAGGGAGGGGCAATGTTTAGTTTTGCACTTTCCTCTGCATTTTCAATCCAGTTTAACATTTTCTTGTATCTCTTCCAAAGTTCCCGCTCACCCTCCTACATTATTCTAGCAGGAAATGTCCAGGAACTCATGAAAATAAAATCCCTGGTATCCATTTGATTGATGCTTGTTTCCCTTTGTAATTCTTCTCTTTGTAATTCTTTAAAGCAAGGCTTTAAAAGCAACATTTAAAAATCACTATACGACGTTTACTAATAGGCTGTCAGCCTGTTCTGGTTGAAAAGTTTCCCCAATAAGTCAATGCCCTTTTTGACCTTTAAGATCCGACCAGCTGCATCAGTAGTGCTGCTGCTGAGCCACTTTTGGTGGTGGACATTGAAATTCCCCACCCTGAGCACATTTTGTGCCCTTGCCACCCCTCAGTGCTTCCTCCACATGTTGTTCAACATGGAGGAGCACTGATTCACCAGCTGAGGATGGTCAGTAGGTAGTAATCAGCAGGAGGTTTCCTTGCCCATGTTTAACCTAAGCCATAAGACTTCATGAGATCCAGGATGATATTGAGGACTTGCAGGACACCTCCCTCCCAACTGTATATCACTGTGCTACCACGTCTGCTGGCTCTGCTTCTCGGACAGGACATATCCAGGGATAGTGATGGTTGTGTCTGGGACATTGTATGATTCTGTGAGTATGACCATGTCGGGCTGTTGATGATTAATCTGTGAGACAGCTCTCCTAATTTTGGTTGTAGCCTCCAGATGTTAGTAAGGAGGACTTTGCAGGGTCAACGGGGTTGTTCCTACCATTGTCTTTTCTGGTGCCTTGGTCGATGCCAGGTGGTCCATCTGGTTTTGTTTCTTTGTTGAGACTTCATAGTGATTGATACAACTGAGAGGCTTGCTAGGCCATTCCAGAGGGCAGCTAAGAATCAATCACATTGCTGTGGGCCTAGAGTCACCTGGACGACAGACCAGGTGAGGATGGCAGATTTCCTTCCCTGAAGGACATCAGTGAGCCAGATGGGTATTTCTCCTGACAATTGACAATAGTTTTATGGTCTTCAGTAGATTTTTAATGTCAGACTTTTCAACAAAAATGTTGAATTTAAATTCCATCATCTGCAGTGGCAAGATTCAAATCTGGGTCCCAGAAACTAGCTGCATTTCAAGACTAATAGTCGAGCAATAATACTAATAGTTGAGCAATAATACTAATCGTTCATTGTCTCCCCATTACTTGACAGGGCTGGTCAAAACTCAAAGCAAAACTGAAAAGAAATCTTCCTAAACTATACGTGTTTCCTTTAAGTTTAGTAAAACCTCTCCTGCCCTTCTGAAATAGAGCTCAATACCTTGTTCAGTTGTGAAACCCTGCTAATGTGCAGAAAAAAACATTAATTTTAAATCTAAACCTCAAAATCTATTTCAAAATAAGTCACCATGCCCACAGAAATACTTCCAATTATTAATCCAAACACAGAAAAAATCAGGTCACTCACTAACCCACAATCCAAGGACCCCAACTTGTAATACATGATATTAAACATACATGTATACACACACAATATATACACATATAGATAAATCACATCATTTACACTAAACTTAGTAGTTAGTGAAGGAGGCTACTGACAGTAACTTAGAAGGTGTTAGGTGCATATTGTATCCATTGCACCATCAATGTTTACATAAGCTAAAATTGAGGCGAAAGTCTCACAGCATGGATAAAAAACAAACTTGGTAGGAAGTGATTTGTGAACAGAAGCATTCCAGGAATTGGTGCTCTTCACTTCACTTCTAAATTACATTGATTTGGAACAGAATGGGGTCGGATGGCTTTTGTAAATGATACTAAAGTAGGATGCTTTTTCATTGTGAAGAGACCAAAGAATATTGGAGTTGAAATTATTGTGGAGGGAGGATATTATTATGTGGAAGGCCTGTTATTTAATCTGGACATCCAAATGTTTTGCCATCCATTTATCCTCATTTATTCCTGAAAGAACTTTGAGGTAGAAAGGCTGCTTATGTTCAAGTTTCACCTTGCAAGAGCCAGAGAACCGAGTGCAGGCAGGTGTTTGAAAGCTGTGTAATGAAAGATATAACCCAAAGAGAAGAAATGGTCAAATATATATTTAGGAATGAATTTTACACAGGATTTGTTGGCAGAATTAATTGCATCATCCAGGTGGCCATGTAAAAGGGCTGAGTGTAACGTGTAACCCTTTTGCACTGCTATTCTTAGACCTCAATGAATTCAAGTTTTAAATATGCTATTTGTTGTGCCAGCTTTGAGGCTTGTACATCTGAGATGATCTCACCTCAGTGAACCCTAAGAAGTTTTTTAAAGCTTTCATTGAGATTTTTAATTTTCTTTCAGTGGGAGAAACCAACACTTTGTGAACTAAGCAGAGTGGAATGTTAACAAGTGGGTGATTGTAAATCATTTCTCAGTGTAATGAAGACTGTGACATGTTTTGCTAACATATATGTAACATGAGATTTAAACACTCAGTAGTCCCAAAGATCCTGAAGCAGGGATTCTTCAATCTACTGGCATTGGGTCATTGCAAATAGGAAGAGAAATTAAGGCTAAACAAGGGATTATTTAGACTGCATACATGAAACGATCATATATGTTACATTTGGCTCAGTAGTTTCTTTGTCTGTATGCTCCCCTTTCCCATCAGCCTTCTCTCCATCAAAGATACGCCTTCTTCCCAGTGTGAGTCCTTTCAGATGGTCTAGTAGCCTTCCCTCACCATCACCACCTACTGGTGGAGATCCTGAAGACCTGTTCAGTTCCCTTACTCATTGCCATCTTTCACCATTGGTACCGACCGCTGATGGTCCCATTACATTCAGCTGGTCAGGAATTAATATGATCTAATGTTTTAGCTAAAACTGTGAAGAAATGAGTAAGTTTATTTTTATGCAGCATTCCACTGACAGCCAAAATCACTTCATAATAAACAAAATTAGAAGCGAGTTGTAAAGCGAAGGTTGGGGAGAAGAGCAAGATCTGGCTTTAGACCTGGAGGAGATCACAAAGTTAGGAATGGGGCAAGAAACAGGTCACTTGATTGTAATTAGGGCTTTACATGCCTTTTAAAAAGGCACACAGAAATGGACAATTGTGATGTCTATTGATGAATTTATTACCATTTACCAGGTAAGTACAGCAACATCACACTGTTTAGTGTGTTTGAATGGTGAGTGTGTGATGATGCTGTGGCTTTAAGAGATGTACTTTTTCCTTGGTATTTTTTGAGATTTTAAGACAGAAGTAGAGAGCAGTCTATCACAGCTACTGACGTAAACAGATTGTGAAGCCTTTTTTTATATAAAGTTGGAACAATAGAAGCAGTCTGAATGGGTGTGGTCAAGGTCCCACAGAACTGGGATTTTTAGTTTTAGCTTCAGCAGTTGCTATTGGCGCCTTGAAGAAGTGGAAGTTTTTTTTCTCCCTCTCTCAGTTACAGCCAAAAGCTGGGGGTTCTCTTCCCGCTGCTGGAGTTGAATATGAGACAATGTGTTTTCTGAATTTGCCTTTTGCCAAGGTTGTGTTTATGGGATGTTGCTATATTGGAATGGTTAATTTGTAATAGTTACTGTATCTGTTATTCTGTTAAGTTTTCTAATAGCGTTGTTATTCCAATTCGTCCTTTTTGTTGTACTCTAACTTTACTGGATGAATAAAGTGTGCTTTGATTTACATCTGATAGTTCGACCAATCAAATTACATATGGAACACACACCTTACATTTAGCTGTAAAATAAGAAAAAGTTAGGGTTTAGACTATCTTCTGAATATTTTGAGGGAGTTTGGTCTGATCCATAACAAGTCTCTCATGTAGATACATTTATCACAGAACGTTCCATGTTTATCTGCACATGTACCGGCCCCAGGATCTGTAGTGTTTGATTTCCATGGGGGTACTGTAGGTCGCACTACTATTTTAACAGTGAAATCCAGCCCATAATTTTCATCCACTGCAATTGTTTCCATTAGTGTGAATAATCCCATTTCTAAAGCAGTGCTGGGGAAGGTAGGGTGAAAATGTACCAGGAACAAAAATAAAGTTGCTGGAAAAGCTCAGCAGGTCTGGCAGCATCTGTGGAGGAGAAAACAGAGTTAATGTTTCGGGTCCGGTGACCCTTCCTCAGAACTGAAAATGTACCACTTGCCTTATGGGCACAAGATTCATACATTTCCAGCTGGCGTTTTTAGCGGGAGTGCTCAGCTTTGCTGTCTTGGCACTGAGAGAAACCCAGTAAAATCAGCACAATGGTAGGGTGCCTGGTGTCTCATGTAGCAAGGCATGTTTTGTGATCAAAGGTTGTCTTTGTTGTACTCATGCCGTTCTGCAAACCCAAGTTGCAAAAGAGATATGATGTAACTGCAATATTGCTGGCAACTTCACTCTGACTGAGTGGACAAAAATTATCAGTAGACAATGACAAATATCTCACATCTGGAGAAAGTACAGAATTGTCTGCGGGGGATACAGGCACCTGGTGAGGCTGAGTGCAAAGCCGTGATCCAGACGGTTGGCAATTTCAATGATTGCTGAACTGCATAAAAATGAGGCGAAAGTGCAGAGCTTCGGTGCTAAACAGAATGATTAAACTGTGCGGGAGGAGAGGAAAAGCTCGTGGCCTTTTATTCCCATAGCTTCACATGAGGTCAGTGCTACATTGCTGTTTGTTTACTCTCGCTTTGTTCACAAAAGGCTGCTGCACCAAAATCTGTTTTATATTCACTATGTGGTTCACAGAAAGGGCTTCAACATTTCTGCATTGCTGGCATAAGATTGAATACTCTCCTTCACCTGTGACCAGCAGTGCTCAAAGGAAGCTCGATTCTTTTGATGGTTGATGTAAACCTTCCAGCCGCTTTATTTAAAGAATCAGGAAGTGGGCATCAGTTTCCAGCTGTTTGCAGTCCCTGTCTGTTAGGAATAACTGCTGGAAGTGTCAATTCTGACCTACCACTATTCCAAAATTAAGTTTTTCTGATGTAAAGAACTGATGCTTCAGGGAGAGTTATCAACTCCAGTTAAGTTCTGAGGAAGGGCCCGAAACATTAACTCTGTTTTTTCCTTCACAGATGCTGCCAGACCAGCTGAGCTTTTGCAGCAACTTTGTTTTTATTGTTGTTGTTGTAGATATATTCTGGGATGTTTCTTGAAATTATCATCTTCTCCAATCCCCCTCCTGCTATGCAACATGACTCTCTTCACTGACAATTGGACGTAGAGCAGATTCTTTATTTTCAGATTGAATGGTTCATGTCTATCAGGCAAACGTCTTTATTTATCTGTTTCGAGTATTTCTTGTACTAATAAATTTGAAGCAAAACATTTCCGCTTTGTGCACCAATAATTTTGGCTGCTTGTAGTCGTGTCAAGAAAATTCACTTTGATTGAGACATAGAGCCATTACAACAAAGAAGGAGGCCAATTGGTTCATTGAACCTATCTCAGCCCTCTGTAGAGTTTAATCAGTCCCATTCCCCCACTCTATCCCCACACCTCCACATTTGGATTTCCTTCAAGTGTCTCTCCAATCTCCCTTTGAAATCATTGACTGTCTCCACTTCCACCAGCCTCATGCGTGACAGGTTCCTGGTCATTCTTATTTGCTGCATTTTTTAAAAAAAGTTCTCTTTTATGTCTGCCCAAAATTTCTTGTCAAAAACCTTAAATCTGTACCCACCAGACCTAATGCCATCAACTAATGACAATATTTTTATTCAGCCTCTGGAAAATGCAGGATAATTTTGGAACATTGGTGACCTGAGTGTTTGTTCAAACTAACTTTTTTATTTCAGATTTAAAGTCAGTGTCCTCTGTGCTGAGTTGGGAATATTTAAGAACGCTGAACCTAGCAGAGTGGACTGGGTGGCAGCTTGTTCCTGTTTCCAGACCAAAAATGGGCAATTAGATAATTGTTCTATTATCTAAAGTACAAAGCATCCCCAGGGTGGTTTACAAATTATGTGGGGAATGGTAGGTTCATGGGTGAGATAAGGGAGGTGAACCTCAGGCCAAAAAGATGGGTTTGGAGAGGACAGCTAAGAAGCAGATGGTTTTAAAGACGGAGTTCCTGGGAGCAGGCCAAGGCAGGTAGTGGTTCCACCATCAAATGTGAAACAAAGTTGGAGAGAGGATAGGTTTTTAAGCAATGGCATGACTAGGGATAAGATCAGAAAAGAAGATATTGTGGAGGCAGGGATAATTAAGGACATTAAGATTTGAACAGGAAGATGACATTTTGAGATAAACAATTGGGGGTTGGAGAAACGGCATGGGTTAATAAAGGTCGGGATTTGGTGGGGTGGAGAGATGTACTGTGCACAAAAATAGAAATGGTAGAATTTTAGACTAGTTGGGATTTATGGAATATGCAGGAGTCATTGAGGAGACCAATGAAGTAATCGGTTCCAGTTATGATAAGTGCCAGGATAAGAAAAATGCAACCCAGTGCTTACTGCAGCATGTCTGCTGCTTGTTTTGAGTTTTAGTGAAAACAAAAGCTTCTATCAGATATTTGAAAAAAAAACTCCTGCCTCAAAGAGACTATTGAAGTGCAATGTCTCAACAAATATTATCCATCCGATGCAGCTCATATTGATTCATCTAAGTTGATTGTTTCAATGTTCCCAGCTGCACAGATTGTAATTGTAACTTGTGACTGCCTTCAGTTACCATTTATAACAAAATCCGATCCTTCATCATTCAGAACGCTACCGCTAAATTTTCTTTCTCTGAATGATTTCATCCTCTGTTTCACCTGTGATAAAGCTGGGACACTTGGGTGATCTTCTATTTTTCTGGCATAGACCGACCAACCAAAACATAAAGATAAAAAGCAGGAGCATTGGGAGTGTTAATCAGATCCACAAAATGCTGCAAACACACCACAGGTCAGTTAAGAGTGTAGAATCTTTCAGCACAGCCAAACTTTTGGCCCATTATTCCCATGCCAGCACTTTACAAGCTGTCCAGTTTACTCCCACAGTCCAGCTTTTTCACCCTGGTCTTGTAATTCTTCATTGTCATGGCCTGTCTGAGTCCATCACTAAATCAGAAAGTTCATTCCAGATCTTAAATACCATCTTGTGTGAATCAATTTCTCATCATTTCTTCTCCTTTCTTTTGCTGATATCTTTGAATCATGACCATTGGCTGTCATCGAGAAGAAGCAATTTCTCTGTTGAAATTCCCTGTTATTTTGAAAACAACTTTTTAGATCTCTCTTTAATGTTCTCTGCTCTGATGATGACATTCCTGGTTGGCCCAATCTCTCCACAGGACTCATCTGTCCCTGTTCCCTGTTATAATCCAAGCTTCCCCGTACCTCTCCAAGGGCACTAATTGTGAAGGCAGTGGTCTGGTGGTATTATCACTGGGCTGTTAATTCAGAGACCCAGGTAATGTTCTGGGGATCCAGGTTTGAATCCCACCACGGTACAAAAAAATCTGGAACTAAAAGCCTAATGATGACTGTGAATTCATTGTTGATTGTTGGAAAAACCCAACTGGATCACTAATGTCCTTTAGGGAAGGAAACTGCTATCCTTACCTGGTCTGGCAGAAATGTGACTCAAAACCCACAGCAATGTGGTTGACTCTTAACTACCCTCTTGGCAATTAGGGATGGGCAATAAATGCTGGCCTAGCTAGTGACATCCTTGTCCCGTGAATGAATTAAAAGAAAGTGTGGTGCCTGGAACTGAACGTATTACTCAAGCTAAAGCTTAACCAGACTATCTGCTGCCATGGTATGTGCTTTGCCTCCAGCAGGGGTTTTATACCTGATGAGACAATATTTATGTTAACTCCTGTCACAAAAGACCAATGTGTGATGTAGTATTGAATGGTTTGAGTGGCACTCATTACAGCTGCTGCGGTATAAATACATGGCTTACAGTAACAGATACTTACAGCATCTGGGCTAATATTAAGCTCTTTGGTTACAAACTGCCATGATATGGAGGTGCTGGTGTTGGACTGGGGTGAACAAGGTCAGAAGTCACGCGACACCAGCTTTCACCTGACGAAGGAGCAGCACTTCAAAAGCTTGTGATTTCAAATAAACCTGTTGGATTATAACCTGGTGTCATGTGACTTCTGACTTTGTTACAAACAGTAACACATTTCCTTTGGTTTGTCATGTTTCAAGTGGCCCTGGCAAAGATAGAGTCTGAGGCCTATATGCCATTGGGTCACATGTTGATTCTCTAAAAGAATCCTAACTGGCTCAATCCCTCCTCATATGAGCCCCATATCTCAGGAAGGATGTACTGGCCCTGGAGTGGGTTCAGAGGAGGTTCCCAGGAATGGAAAGCTTAACATATGAGGAACGTTTGAGGACTCTGGGACTATACTCATTGGAGTTTAGAAGGATGAGGGGGAATCTAATTGAAACTTACAGAATACTGAATGGCCTGGGCAGAGTGGATGTTGGGAAGATACTTCCATTGCTAGGAGAGACTAGGAGCCGAGGGCACAGCCTTAAAGTAAAGGGAAGGCCTTTTAGAACAGAGATAAGGAGAAACGTCTTCAGCCAGATAGTGGTGAATTTATGGAATTCACTGCCACAGAAGGCTGTGGAGGCCAGGTCATTGAGTACATTTAAGACTGAGTTAGATAGGTTCTTGTTTATCAAGGGGATCAAGGGTTACAGGGAGAAAGCAGGAGAATGGGATTGAGGAACTTAAAAGCCATGATTGAATGACGGAGCAGACTCCATGGGCTGAATGGCCTAATTTCTGCTCCTATGTCTTGTGGCCTTACACCAGCCCTACCACCCAGGAATCAATTTGGTAAACCATCACTACACTCCATCTATAGCAAGAACATCCTTCCTCAGATAAATGGACCAAATATGTACACAATATTCCAGATGTAGCCTCACCAATGTTCTACGTAATTGTAGCAAACATCTTTATTCTTGTACTGGAATCCTCTGGCTATGAAAGCCAGCGTATAGTTTGCTGCCTTTACTGCCTGCTGCACCTACATGCACAGTCTTCGTGACTGGTGCACAAGGGCACACAGGTCAAAATGAACAACCTTCTCTCTCAATTTACAACCATTCAAAAAATAACCTTCCTTCCTATTTTTTGCTTGCAAAGTGAATAACTTCACATTTATTTGCATTATAATGCATCTGCTAGGCTTTATGCACTCAGCCTAACCAAATCACACTGCAATATCTCTGTAACCTCCTCACAGCTCACCTTTCAACTCAGCTTGGTTCTGTCTGCAAATGTTGAGATCTTACCTTTAATTGTCTCATATAAATCATTAACAGATATTGTGAATAGCTGGGGTCCTAGTAACAATCCCTGCATCACTGCCTGCCATTCAGAAAGAGACCTATTTATTCCTGTTCTTTGTTTCCTGTCTGCTAACCAATTTTCTATCCAGCACAGTACACTACCACAATCTCATGTGCTTTAATTTTGCACATTAATCTATCAGCTGGGACTTTGTCAAAAGCCTTCTGAAAGTCCAAATAAAGCACATCCACTCACTCCTGATCAACACTACTAGTTGGAAGGAAGAAAGGGTTGGGAGGGACAATGATCATTGTATCCGTAATGTTTAGGCTGACTATAGAAAAGGACAAAAAAAATCCAGTGTAAGCTTAATTAACTAACCTCAGTGGGGTGAGAACAGATCCAGGCTAAGTATTTTGCCAAAGGTTGTGAGGACAAGCAGCAGCAGAACATTGTTCACCTTTCAAAGAGAAATGCAGTTAAAGTATATTACCTCAAAAGGAAAAATGTAGAGAAAATTAAACCAGCGCTCTCAATTTAAAAAAAACGTAATTAAAATAAAGAAGGAAAAATGTGTTTATGACAGATGTCATTTTAAAAATACAATTGCAAACCAGGCTGAATATAGAAGATTCAGAGGGGAAGTTAAAAAGCAAGTAAGTGAAGCAATGAGGCAGTATGAAAAGAGACTGTCAGTCGACATGAAAGTGAATCCCAAAGAGTTCTACCTGCGTATAAATAGTAAAAGAATGGTAAAAGGAGGAAATGTACCAGTTAGGGACTAAAAAGTGGATTTACACATGGAGGCAAGAAGGCATAGCTGAGGTACTAAATTAATTCTTTGCATCTAAGCTTACCAAGAGAATTAATGCTATCCAGGCCATGGGGAAAGATGAGCTAATGCGGACATGAGCTAGGTTTAACTTGATACAGAAGAAACATGGTTAGGCTATTTGTACTTAAAGTGGACAAGGCACCAGGACCAGATGAGATCCATCAAAGAATACTGAGGGAAATGAGAGTGGAAAATGCTTTTTTTAAATCCATCATGATGTGGTGCTAGTGGACTGGAGAAATGTTAATTTACATCCTTATTCAAAAAAAATTAATACCCAGCAACTACAGGACAGTCAGATTAATTATGGTGGTGTGAAAATGTATAAGAACAATAACTGAGGGCAAAATTAATAGTCACATGGACAAACTTGGATTAATTAAAGAAAGCCAACATGGTTTCTTAAAGGAAAGTCATATGAAATTAACTTCCTGAAGTGTTTTGAAGAGTTAACAGAGTACGCTGGTGATGTAGTGGACTTCTGAAAGACATGTGACGCAGTGCTATATGATAGACTTGTGATCCAAGTTATCATTCATAGAATGGACAAGAACGTACCAACATGGGTGTAAAGTTAGCTATGACAGTGTGTTAGTGGATGTTTTTTGGGTTCAGTGTTGGGACCATGTTTTAGATTAGTGACCTAATTTGAAAGATTTTTGATGATAAAGAACTGGGAACCATTGTGAGCTGGATAGGGTTGAATTTCAGAAGGACATTAAAATGCTGGTAGAGTGAGTGGACTGATGGAAGAAGTTGAATGCAGGGAAATTGTGGCAGGAAAAACATGGGGGGATGGGTCAAAAATCCTAGAACTCCCTCCCTCCCATCATTGTGAGTCTATTTACAGCACATGGATTGCAGCAGTTCAACAAAGCAACTCACCATCACCATCTCAAGGGTGGTTATGAATGGGTAATAAATGCCCAGATCCTGTGAATAAATAAAAAAGTTAAAATAATATAAAGGATATAACTCTAAAGGGGGTTCAGGAGCAAATGGACCTGACTGTAGACAAGCATAGCTGAACAGTATCCTAGGGTAAAGAGTATAAGGGCAAGAAGGTTTTGTGGAATTTGTATTAACTCTAGCTGAGACACCACTGGAATAATGTTCCAGTTCTGAGCACCCCACTTTAGCAAAAATGCAAAGATATTGGAAAGGCTGCAGAAGCGATTCACAGGAATAGCTCCTATAATGAGGAACCTCACTTATGAAGGTAAACTGGAAAAGTTATGACTATTGTCCTTGGAGAAGAGAGGCTGAGAGGAAATTTGGTCAAGGGCTCAAATCATGCAGGTTTCTGGAAAGAGTAAACACTGTAGGGAGAAATTGCTCCCCTCTGTGAAAGGATCAAGTGCAAGAGGATGTAGATTTAAAGTAATTGATAAAAGAAGCGAAAGCAATGGGAAAATGCTTTTTCATGCAACATGTGATTGAGGTCATTTTTCACTGCCTGAGGGGGCAGGTTCAATTAAAGCCTTCAAGGAGGAATTAGACAATTGTCTGAAAACAAAATGTGCAAGGCTGCAGGGAGAAGGTAGGAAAGTGACTTCATGCAAATTGCTCATTCAGAGAGCCAGGACTGACATGATGGTCTGAATGGTTTCCATTTGCTGGACTTGTTGGTTTGAAGGGTCTGTTTCCATGCTGTATGACTCTACGACTCTATGGTAGAAGGATACAGCTGCAATGTTAGCTTAGATAAGTCTTTAAATATTGACTGATTTGTTGTGCATTTGAAATGTTTTGTGAGGACCGTGTACATGAACTGTGGTTTCCTACAAAATGATTTCTGGTCTGTTTCAACGTGTATTTTGAGAGGAGTTCAGACTTTATGTATGTCATTATGGTCACATTGGTCCTTGCTGACACCTATTAATGTTGAGACACAGGATAAATTTCAACATCAGAATGGTGAAAACTCGATAGTGGTAGTTCTCATATAACTGCATAATCCTTGGCACACAGCCTCTATTGAAGTATCTAAAAACTATAGAAAATAGGAGCAGGAATAGGCCATTCGGCCTTTCAAGTTTACTCTACCATTCAAAAGATCAGGGCTGATCATCCAACTCATTACCCTGTTCCTGCTTTCTCCCCACACCCTTTGATCCCTTTATCCCTGAGAACTTTATTTTGAAAACATTCAATGTTTTGGCCTCAACCACTTCCAGTGATGGAGAATTCTCTGGATGAAGACATTTCTCCTCATGGCCATTCTAAATGGCCTACCCTGTTACCCTCAGACTGTGACCCCTGTTTCTGGATTCCCTGATTATTTGGACATTCCTCTTGTATTTACTCTGTCTAGCCCTGATGGAATTTTATAGGTTTCTATGAGATCCCCACCTCCTAGTTCTCTGGTTTTGTTTCTTTTTCTGGGAAGAATGATTTTCCTCACTTTATCATTGCTTCTTTTTTAGATCACTTTAAATCTATGCGCCCTTGTTTTTGTTTCCTTTACAGCTGGGAACCATTTCTCCCCATCTACTGTATCCAGCATGTTCATCATTTAGAAAACCTCTATCAGATCTCCTCTTAACCTTCTTCTGTCCAAGGAGAACAGTCCCAACTTCCTCAGTTCTTCAATCAGATTGGAGTCACACAGTTCTCTTACCTTCAGTTATCACTAACATTCCTGATTCTGCTTTTAGTCTTCAATGGTTGCAGCATTAATTTTGGATTTTTTTTTTCTATTTTAACAAGAATTCTTTTTGGAGCTCACAATAGACCACCAGGAGAACTTGGTGGCTGCAAACACTGTCACATTGTTTCCTAGAAACTGAATAATGGTGATGTTGGGAGGCACTGGGAAAAATTTTTAGGCCTACCTTCGCTTCCTGGAGTGCTGTTGTAGCAGCTACAGCTTCCTGTTCACACTATTCTGAGAGACGTGTCAGTCTTGAGACATTTCAGTAGGAAAGGGACATTTCTGAATTCAAAGTTCCTCAGAGAGTTAGAAATGGATTAAAACATGGAGTCGAACATGTCTTTAAGGAGCAATGTTGTTTCTCATGTTGACAGATTTAGTTTCAAATTCACTGCAGCTTCATATTTGCAGTCTCTCATCTTGACATCAAAAGCTAAGTTGTGTTGTGGAGTTATAAATTGGAATTCCACCGTGGTGGATCATGAAATCCAAACTTAATTTTAAAATTTTGGAATAAAAATTTAGCCAAATGGTGACCGTGTAACCATTGTTGTATAAACCCATCAGATTCACGAATGGATGATAATCTGTCACCCTTATCTGACCTGGATTATATGTGACTCCTGAACAATAGCAATGTGGTTGACTCTTAACTGCTCTCTGGGCAATTAGAAATGAATAATAAATACGAGCACAGACAACAACATTCATATTCCATAAATAAAGGGGGAAAAAAAGCTGTTCCTTTCAAACTAATTTTTGTCCTTTCTTTCTTCCCTGCAGAAATCCTGGAGAACCCCTTTTACAGTAAGTATCTTTTCATTTACTAAGCTTGGATTGGACCACTTGGTCCTTTGAATAAAATTGACATTAGTGAGCAGCATGTTCCAGAGAGGCTTATTTGCTCTTTCACTCTTTGTTCCAAAGCACAGCAATCATAATAAGGCAAAAGAATTATTGAAAGAAAATGAATGACTAAATGACCATTTCAATCAAGTGGCATCAGGTACCCAGGGCAGAATGATTTGTTGATACATGGGATTATTTAAAAATGATTGCCCACCATTTGCTCAGGATGACAGTACCTTTTGAATAAAAAAATGCAAAAATAATTATATACTAAGTTTAAGAAAATGACAGTGGCAGACGGTGCAGAAGAGCAGAGATGTAAGAGAATGATTATACATTTTCTAAATTATTGCTTCCTCAGCCTCCATATATCACTCATTACTCAAGAAGGCTGCAGTAGACTTGGTCAGAGATAGTAGGAACTGCCGATGCTGGATTCTGAGATAACAAGGTGTGGAGCTGGAGGAACACAGCAGGCCAGGCAGCATCAGAGGAGCAGGAAAGCTGATGTTTCGGGTCTGGACCCTTCTTCAGAAAACCCTTCTTCAGATGTTTTTCTGAAGAAGGGTCCAGACCTGAAACGTCAGCTTTCCTGCTCCTCTGATGCTGTCTGACCTGCTGTGTTCATCCAGCTGCAGTAGACTTGGTGTTAGGCTCCTACCATTAGCTCTCGGTTAGTGGTTGGCTTAATTCCAGATGCTATAAACTCCCGTTTACAAAGGGCTTTGCCCTCTGGAGAAGGACAGCCTTTGTCAATCTAACACATTCCTGTTGGTTTGTACAGGGAGGGTTTTTGATGGAATCCGTTGAAGTGCCAATGTGACAGCAGCCAGTGATTGCAGAGTGAGGGGGAGGAAAGCAAATCAGCAAAAAGAAATAGATTAAAGTAGACGGTATGCAGTGGGTGTTCAGACAGGAGGATAGTGGTGTAAAATGCACTTTACGCTGAGTACAGCTTCTAGCATGGACTGTACGTGACATGGGAGAATTTCATCTGGCAATGCAAAGTAAACTTTCAAATATTTCTAACTCTTGTTACATCTGATCTGTTTGATGGGACAGTGCAGAAAGAGTTTACCTCTGTATATAATCCAAATGGACCTGACCTGTGCATGCTGAATGGGTCAATAATTCGCCACTACGTGAAGGATGAATCTGCTCAAAATACTCAGGAATGCCTGACTTCTTTTCAAGAATTATCTTAGATCTTGAATGTTCCACCCGCTGTGGTTGAACAAAATAGCATGCTACCTGGAGAAAGGCACTCAGGATGTGTATGAGCCAGCTACTGTCAGGTCTATTTATGAACACTTTCAATTAAGATCAGTAGGTACTGCAGAGCTGTTTGTAAATTACACACTTGAATCAGCTCAATCCCTGGATTTAAAGAGAATCTACTTTGGCTCAGGTCAGCTGTGAGTTTCTGTTACCACTTCAGTGTCCTGCCTCGTCCTCTCTTTGTTACCGTAGTCCTTTAAAGGGTAAATGAGAGAGGAGTCAGAGGTGGAGGGCCATTTGGGATTGTTTGTTGGCTTTTGGTTGATTGGCTGGCTCTTCCAGTAACCATGTGCTTTCTTTCTCCAGTTCCATCATTTGAAGTGACAACAGGCCCTCCAGTCAGTGTAACCCACAAGCCCGAGGGAGACACTTTTGGTGTGAGTACCAATTTAAGCAGAATTATTGCACTGTCATTTAGCTGGAAGATGTCAAACCTATTGATTCTGCTTTGAACTTGAGGCAGCAAAGAATGAATGGGATCTGTTCTAGTACATCCTTCCCTTCAGACAGTCAAGGACAAAATGTTTGAAGTAATTCCTTTTTATCTTAGCAGTCACTTTTCGAATTTGAAACGTCAGATTGGATCTTCCTGTTGAAGTTTGTTGGTGAAACATTTCTGATATTGAATCATCTTAACTTGCCCCAGGAGTTTCCCAATCATCCAGTTAATGGGTTGAATAGAGTACTTTGTCAATAAGCCTGAGGATCACAGGCTGCAGGCACAATAATGCAAACATGCTCTGTGGCGAGAAATGTATCAGTACACTTCTGTTTTCACTTTGTTTTCTGTTGATCTATTTTCAATGTTATTTTTTTCAACATTTTAGTTCAGTCACCAGCCATGTTTATCAACCTCTTATCCTTTTAGATTATATGGGAAGCTGATGATAAAACATAAATTCATATGAAGTGTTTACTTTCACTCCAGGGCAGAATATAGATTACATACGGCAAGAGATGCACCACAGAAAGAGAAAGCTGCAAGAATAGAGGATGCAGCAGGTGTGACTTTTCCAAATTACCTTAGATTTGATCATAGTCTCTTTGGAATTGAGGCTGGCAAATGTAATGCCAATTTTCATGAAACTAGGAATAGAAAAAACAGAAAAAGAGAAAAATCTAATTGACTTAACCACTGTCTTTGGGAAAATAAAGGAATTTCTTGTTCAGGAGGTCTTAACACTAAACATTATTGTGAATGTCTAATTCATGGTCCAAGCATTGTTGGTGTAAAGTAATCATAGTTTTAAGATTTAGAGCATAAGTGTCGAAAATGGAATAAATAGAGTTGAAGCACAGGGAAGCTGTTGCACTTTATCCATTGTGGTTATGCTGCTTTAGAAGGTTAACCGCTAGAAATGTGGGATCAGAAACAGTAAATGGGCTTGCTGAGTTGGCAAATTGTGTCTACCTTCATGTAGTTCAGAAGGATCATTTGTTTTGGAAGTTAGACCTGAAAATCTTGAAAAGATTCTGTGAACTCTGAAAGTCCATAAAACTCATTGACTTTATCAGCTCAAAGAAGAAATTGAAAAATGGGCATTTAACATAAAATTCAAGTTCAGGATAACTCACAGCAGACCAAATCATCATGGAGATGGATGGAGCTTAAGAGTTTCTCTGGTTTCAATTTATCTGTGTATTTGCTGAGAGAGAAATTGCTGCAGTTTGAAGCTGGGACAGTGTGGAAGCAGAGGAAGTGACCAGACAGCACAAATACTTTTGTCAGCAGATTCCAGCCAGTTAGTGCTCAGGAAAATTCCAGGGCGTGGTGATTCCTTACTATGAGGAAAATGTTAGGGCCGATTGGAACTAATTAACATGGTTTGCTAAAGGATGTGGGAAAAGGGTGGGGTAGATAATGGGGAACCAGCAGATGTAGCATATGTGGACTTCCAAAAAGGCATGTGATAATGTGCCAGCGACAATGTTAGTAGACAAGTTAAGAGCGCATGGAACTAGGAATAATATGAGTTTGAATAGAACCTTGGTAAACAGATATGAAGCAGAGAGTGAGTATAAATGGATTATTTTCAAGTTAGTAGGTTGCATCTGGCAAGGTATCATGGGGATCAGTGCTGTGGCCTCAGCTATTTAAAACTCTATGTCAATAATTCAGACAAAAAGACCAAGTGCAACGTAGATTTGCTGATACAGAGTTAGGTTAGAAGGATAATCTGTGGGGAGAAAACAGAGGGGTTGTAACAAATTAGAGATGGGTTAAGTGAATTGGCAACAAGACAGAAGATGGAGTATACTATGGGGAAGTGTAAAATTGGTTACTTTAAGGGACAGAAAGCAGAATTTTTTTGAAAGGTGTAAAACTTGTAAATGTTGATGTTTAGAGATTTGGATGTGCTTATGCAGCAAATGCAGGAGCAAGCAGTGAGCAATTGGGTGTCGCAATGGTATGTTAGCCTCTGTTGCAGGTAGTATGGAGTACAGGAATAAAGACATTTTGCTATAATTGTACAGGTGTTTGGTGAGACCACATCTGGAATACTGTGCATAGTTTTGGTTTCCTTAATACTTTCATTGGAAGTGATGTGGTGAAAGTTTGTGACATTAGTCTCTAGAATGGGGGTGTTGTCGTGTGATGAACTGCTGGGTAAGTTGAGTGTATGTTCCCTGGGGTTTAGAAGAAAGAGAGGTGATCTCATTGAAATATAAATGTTTCTGAAGGTGCAGACAATGAGAGATGGTTTCTGCTGGTCATGGAAATTAAAGCACAGGGCACAGTCTCAGGATAAGTGGCTGATCATTTAGAATGAGATAAGGAAAATTCTTTCAACCAAACGTGTGAATCTGTGGAATTGTCTATGCCAGAGTGTTGGCGTATTTCATTGTTGAATATTTTTAAGCCTAGGATAGTCAGATTGTTGGTATCACAGGAAATCAAGGGATATGGGGAGCATTTGGTGATGTAAAGTGAAGCTTGAGATCAGTCATAATCGTATTGAATGCTGAAACAGGCTGGATGGGCTGAATTGTTGTTTTCTGCCCCTGTTGCCTTTGTTCTTGCGAAATAGGCCATTCAACTGGACTAAATCTATACTGGTGTTTAGGCTGGCTTGGATGTCCTCCTTTCTTTCTTCATCTGTATCTTCAGCATCTAATCCCTCCTTCCTCATATTCTTGTGTAGTTTCAATTTAACTTTGTCAATCCTGTTCACTTCAACCACTCCCTGTGGTAGTCTTGCATTCCCTCGCTGTGAATAAAGACTGCTCTGTTGTCTAAGGTAATGGTTCTGGAAGGGTTAATGTTGGAAACTGCATTAAGCTCCACCCAATCTGATAATGTCGTGAGGAATTTGGTAGGGAAAGATGGAACGTCTTAGGAACTTGAAGAGCACAGGTCTGTTATCTATGATCTTCTCATGGTTTTTGTAATCCTCTCCATTTTACTTATATAGCTTGTACCTGATTACTGTCAGGCAATAGATTACATCTTGTTTAAGACTGGAGCCTCTTGTCATTGAGAGAACCATTGGTAGTTCTCCTGTATTGCTGTAAACTAAGGAGGTCCTTAGGTCCAGTCAAGGACAGAGGGTGGTGGCAGCAAATTATCCCAACCTAAAGTTGGTACCATAGCACATATGGTGACTACGTTATATTGATGGCCTCTAGTTATGCTCATCCTCCCAAGAGGAAACATTCACTCTCTATTCACTTATCAAAACCTTTCATAATTTATGTCTCTATTAAGTCACCCTCTCTTGCTTTCTTCAACAGAAAAGAGAGCCAGCCCATCAGCCCTTTTCAGATAAAAACATCCACACATCTTTGTATTTGATATAATCTTTGTGAATCTTCTTCACACTTCTGACAGTGCCTCTACATCATTGTTATAATATGATGACCAGACTTGCACACAGTATGCCAAGTCTTCTCTAAACAAGGTATGATACAGGTTGAGCATAATTTCTCTACTTTTCAATTCTATCCCTCCAGAAATAAAGCCCAGTGCTTGATTTGATTTTCTAATGCTCTTTGCTAAACTTTGGCATAACTTTTAGTTTTTTTACATATTCATTCACGGGATGAGGGTGTCGCTGGCTAGGCCAGTACTTATCGCCTATCCCTAATTGCCCAGAGAGCAGTTTAAGAGTCAACCACATCGCTATGTGTTGGGAGTCACATGTAGGTAAGGCTGAGAGTTTCCTCCCTTAAGGACGTTAGTGAACCAGGTGCATTTTTTCTGACAATCAATTCATTGTCACCATTAGAGCCTTTAATTCCAGATACTTATTGAATTCAAATTCCACTTTCTGCTATGGTGGGATTTGAACCCAGGTCGACATTACCTGGGTCTCTGGATTAACAGTCCAGTAATAATCCTACAAAGCAGTAGTGGTTGGTGTATTTGGACTTAGAGATCCCTTTATTCTTTTGTCTCATCTGGAGAATCCTAGATCTTAAAAATCATAATTAGCCTCCTTACTCTTCCTATTAGAATATCCCACCTTCTATTTATCTCTGTTGAATTTCATTTACCAATTCTTTGCCCATTCTACAAATTCATTCATGTCTTCCTATAATTTGTTGGAGTCCTCCTCAATGTTGACTGCCTACATTTCCATGAAAGAAAAAAAGAATTGTATTGTAGCCACTCAGGTAAACTGGATGTTCAGGGATTACAAGTCTAGTGTTGTGCTGTACATGGAAATCAGTAGGAGAAGAACAGGACTGTCACCTTATTGTTGTCTATTTTTGAAGTCTGCTTTCCTCTCTTTAACCCCATGGCCCTATCCCAAAATTTGCAATACCTCTTTCTCATCCCTCAGAATTCTGGTGTCTTTTTCTCTTTACAGATATCCATTTTGTCTTTTCCTGACCCCTTGTATGTCCAGTTTGATTCCTCTGTCCCATTCATTTCTCCAGTATTTGTCCCTCCTCAATGTGGTATCCAATATCTATTCCCAGCACAGATCACCGCTTAACCTTCTCATCTCTTTTGCCGTCATTGCACTTAATTGTTTTATGTTTCTTTCCTGTATCCTTAGCCATGTAATTCTTATATTCCTCTTGGCAATTACAGTACGAAGAGGAAGTATTTACATCGTTGCTGTAGTAACATCACCAAAATAATGACATAATCTGATGATCTGAGCTGATTTTTTTTTCTAGTAAATCCAGTTTTAATGAGTGCTGAACAGTAAGATCCCTTTGCTGAACAGATTGGCATCCTTTGATATTATCATTCTGTGCCCTGAGGCTGTGCTTGCTATTGAGTTTTCATGTGCTTGCCAGAAGGAGCCAGTGCAGATGGAAAGATTTGCTGTTATATTATCAAACTGCTGTAATTTCACAGAAATGACCTGCAGTGAGAAGCATATTTCGAATCTGATGCTCACTATATTTGTCCCTGGGGACATTGGCACAGTTGACTGCCCATTTTCAATTTTCCCATGACTCCTTCCTCTCTGTAGTCTCACTCTCCCAATGCCACACGTTGGCCAATGGTGAGGTGCGAGCATAACCCAATGCCAAGTTTTGCTGAATAATTGGTGAGGTCCTTCTTGTACTGTACAGTCTGCAACCCTTTTATTATCCATTGCCTCTGTGAATCTGACTCTGTGACGATCATTTAATTTGATGCATGTTTTATACCTGTATTTTTTTTTGTATTGCACCTCAGTTATTCCGTTTGTTCACCCCTACCAGCCAGCTCCGCAAGTTCTTCATTGCTAATCCTCATTTACCAGGAATCCCATCTGTTCGTTATTTAAATCTCTGCTCTAAACAGCTGTTATCCTAATACTCGTGTCATTACCTCAACATTAAAACTCTTCAATTGAATGTTGCATGTCTTGACAGCCTTAGCAGAGTGCCAGTTGAAACTGTCTACGCTATGGGGGTTTGTCAAACAATCCACAACTGCTGCATCCATGGAATCTCTGTGAGTGTGGCATACTCCATAGTATAGGTTCAATAGATAGAGGTCATAGAGACATAGTGAATAGGAGCAGGAGTGGGTCATTTAACCTCTTGATCTCACTTCACCCTGCAACTAAATCATGGTTGATCATCTCGCTCAAAACCATTTCATAGAATCAAAGAATCCTTCCAGTGCAGAAAGAGACCATTCGGCCCATCCAGTCTGCGCCAATCAGACCTATCCCCCAGTGTTATCCCCGTAACCCTACATTTACCGTGGCTAATCCACCTAACCTGCACATCCCTGGACACCACAGAGCAATTTAGCATGGCCAATCCACCCTAACCTGCACATCTTTGGACTGTGGGAGAAAACCAGAGCACCTGGAAGAAACCCACGCAGACCTAGGGAGAATGTGCAAACTGCACACAGACCGTTTGGAATCAAACCTGGGTCTCTGGAGCTGTGAGGCTACAGTGTTAACCACTGAGCTATTGCACTGCCCCACACCTTGTCCCACACTATCTCCTGATATCCTCAGTATTTAGAAATCTGTCAGTCTCTGTTTTGAACATACTCAATGTCTGAACATCCACAGCGCTGGACAGTAGAGAATTCCAAAGATTCACCACACTGCAAGTGGGGAAAACAAAGGTCTCATATCTCTGTACTGATCAGCTGGCCATTTTATTCTGACATATCTCCCTGGTTCTAGACTCCCCTCAGCCAACCACTCAGTAACATCTTTCCTGCATGTACCCTGCCAAACTCTGCAAGAATTTTACATGTTTCAATGAGATCAGCTCTCATTCATTTTACACTCTATAGAGAATATAAGTCTCCTCATCGAACATTCCTACCATCGCTTATGAATGGACCTCTCATATATTAGAGCTGATCTTTCTCTGCACCTTCTCTGTAGCTGTAACACTATATTCTGTATTCTGTTTTATTACACTGCTGTGCTTATGTAAGGAATGATTTGCCTGGTTAGACCACAAAACAAAACTGTTCACTGTATCTCAGCACATGTGCCAATAATAAATCAAAGCTTTGCAGTATTCCCTGTATGAAAGGTGTATCCTTCTTGAAGTAAAGAGTGTGTCAAGTTGAATTCAATAATTTGTATCAGAGATAGTAGGAACTGCCGATGCTGGAGAATCTGAGATAACAAGGTGTAGAGCTGGATGAACACAGCAGGCCAAGCAGCGTCAGAGGAGCAGGAAAGCTGCCGTTTCAGGCCTAGACCTTTCTTCAGAAAATGGGAGAGGGGAAGGGGGTTCTGAAATAAATAGGGAGAGAGGGGGAGGCGGATAGAAGATGGATAGAGGAGAGGATAGGTGGAGAGGAAACAGACAGGTCAAAGAGGCGGGGATGGAGCCAGTAAAGGTGAGTGTAGGTGGGGAGGTAGGGAGGAGATAGGTCAGTCCAGGGAGGACGGACAGGTCAAGGGGGCGGGATGAGGTTAGTAGGTAGGA
>NC_063364.1:22956626-22957029 GCF_021869965.1 Rhincodon typus | reverse complement strand
GGGGATAGGTGGGAGGAAGGACAGGTTAGGGAGGCGGGGACGAGCTGGGCTGGTTTTGGGATGCGGTAGGGGGAGGGGAGATTTTGAAGCTTGTGAAGTCCACATTGATACCATTGGGCTGCAGGGTTCCCAAGCGGAATATGAGTTGCTGTTCCTGCAACCTTCGGGTGGCATCGTTGTGGCACTGCAGGAGGCCCAGGATGGACATGTCGTCTGAGGAATGGGAGGGGGAGTTGAAATGGTTCGCGACTGGGAGGTGCAGTTGTTTATTGCGAACCGAGCGTAGGTGTTCTGCAAAGCGGTCCCCAAGCCTCCGCTTGGTTTCCCCGATGTAGAGGAGGCCACAACGGGAACAGCGGATACAGTATACCACATTAGCAGATGTGCAGGTGAACATCTGTTT
>NC_063364.1:22920043-22951626 GCF_021869965.1 Rhincodon typus | reverse complement strand
ACTGGCTCCATCCCCACCTCTTTGACCTGTCTGTCTCCTCTCCACCTATCTTCTCCTCTATCCATTTTCTATCCGCCGCCCCCCCTCCCTATTTATTTCAGAACCCTCTTCACCTCCCCCATTTCTGAAGAAGGGTCTAGGCCCGAAACCTCAGCATTCCTGCTCCATTGATGCTGCTTGGCCTGCTGTGTTCATCCAGCTCTACACCTTGTTATCTCTAACTTCAATAATTTGTAGACTGGCATTAGAAAAAATAAACTCACAAAATTTGCCTGATTATTACATAAAGAAAAGTGGTTCACTAATATCCTGCAGGTTTGTTAGACAAACTTAGATTGTTTTCACTAGAGCGTCCAAGGTTGACCTGATAGAGGTATATAGAATTATGAGAGGCATGGATAAGGTGGATAGTCAGAGTCTTTTTCCCAGAATGAATATGTTTAAGGTGAGAGGGGGAAAGTTTAAAGGAGATGTCTGAGGCAGGTTTTTAAGGCAGAGTTTGGTAGGTTCCTGGAACATGCTGCCACAGGAGGCGGTAGAAGCAAATAGAATGGGAGTGTTTAAAAGGCATTTGGACAGATACATGAACAGTCAGGAATAGAGGGATACGGATCATGTGCAGGCAGATAGGATTAGTTTAGAATAGCTTTATGGTATGCACGGATGTGGTGGACCGAAGGGCCTGTTCCTGCTCTGTACTGCTCTACGTTCTATGTAGGACGGGGACCATCCACCTTTACCATGTCAGGCCTTTTACAACTCTAATTCCACATAATGGAGCTAAATGCTCAACTGGCCTAGCCACAAGCCTTTCAGTTGTAACAACAATGCCAGCTTAGGGGCTCAGGGATGAGGTCCTTCAACATTCTAAAGGCAATTAAAGATGGCTGCTGCCATGGTTTTGCATCTTCACCACATATGAGGCCTGTGTCTGTATTGTAGTTATTTTATTCAGCCTGTTTGGACATTTATAACAGGGTAGGTGGGACTTGAACGCAGACTTACTGGCCAGACGTAGGGACACTACCCTTGTGCCACAAGAAGCTTGTATCGTAAGCCTCATTGAATCTGCATGAGCAATCTCAGTGAAAGTTCGTTTATGCATAGGATCTGATGTCTCCTCAAAAATTGCTAACAGGTTTGATTACTGTTAAAGTTATATCGACTTGCCATGGTAGTTTTATGTACCTTTAAGCTTTTGATGATGACTTTCTCCAAACTTGCATGCAACATTTCACGCATAACAGAAATCAAATTCCCAATAATCCTCTTTTTTTTTACTTAATGGTGGATATTAAATTTCCTCTCCAAGTCCTTCATAACGCCTAACCCTAATGATTCACTAAAGATATCTTCCAAAGTGTGGCACACCATCAATGGCCATCTTCTGAACGGCCCTATGTGGCCCCTGACCTTCCTTTTCTCAACACCTTCAGAATTAAAATAATTCTGCTTCCAAAATTTCTTGCTCTCTTCTCAAAAAGAACTAGCTATCACTTTGGGCAGAGTCCATTTCAATTTCCATGCGCAGCAAATGGAAATAAAGGGATTATTCAAAAGATATGCCATCTCTCAGTATTTCTGTGTCCCCTCCCATGGTGGTGCCTTTTAAATATATGTACTTATTGTCAAAATTAACATCACTTTGTGTCCTTCCCAAAGAGCCTTCTTTTTTTCATTCTCTAACACTGGCATTTTTAAATTTTCAAGGATTTCAGATTTGGTCCCTTTAGGACCAGATTTGGTTTTGAAGGAACAAAATTCTGATTGTAAAAACAAATAATGCTTGAACTACTCAACAGGTCCTACAGCCTCTCTGGAGATAGAAACAGAGTTAACAGTTCAGGTCCATTACCCAAATTCGCAAAGCTATTGGCAAGAGTTGATAGTAAACATATGAAGGATTTCCTTGATTCCAAGAGTATTCCTGTCTTCTCTTCTGTGTCAAAAATCCTTATGATCTGCATTGGAACTGTGGACTAGTTAGGGGGAGATTTTATCAGAGCACTCATTGCTAATTGCATTTTGACTGTGAGATTAACACCTCCACCTGCCAAAGCAAAGTATGTATTCACTCCTTAAAGCAGGAGTACCATCGCACAATGGGAAACTTGTGTAGCTCTGTGTTCCAACTGGCAGGCATTTTTAGCTGAGATAATGGTCCAGAACATTCTTAGGTAATCATACTCAACAGTGTTGACGACGAAGTTCTTGGCTTGCTAGGACTTTTAATCACAGCTTCACTTGCAGTTAGGGGAACATTTTAATTATTGTAAAACTACTGCTGGCGGAGAGGAATGTGAAAGTACCAAGACTAACAAGTTGGCTGTACCTACACGTTATATTGCTTTTGTGCATACTATTGAATGAGTACACTATTGAATATACATCAATGTGTACTATCCAATATGTACACAACTCTATGTCTGTGTGTCCGAGCCAATAAATCTGTGTGTATGATTCAGTGTTTTCCTGTACCAACTGAAGGACCTTCAATCTTGCCTTCACACCCTGTGTCATGCTGAATTCATAAGAACATAAGAACTAGGAGCAGGAGTAGGACATCCGGCTCCTCGAGCCTGCCCCGCCATTTAATAAGATCATGGCTGATCTTTTTGAGACTCAGCTCCACTTACCCGCCCACTCACCATAACCCTTAATTCCTTTACTGTTCAAAAATTTATCTAGCCTTGCGTTGAAAACATTCAGCGAGGTAGCTTCAACCGCTTCACTGGGCAGGGAATTCCACAGATTCACAACCCTTTGGGTGAAGAAGTTCCTCCTGACCTCAGTCCTACATCTGCTTCCCTTTATTTTGAGGCGATGCCCTCTAGTCCTAGTTTCACCTGCTAGCGGAAACAACCTCCCTGCCTCCACCTTATCTATTCCCTTCATAATCTTATATGTTTCTATAAGATTGCCCCTCATTCTTCTGAATTTCAATGAGTATAAGCCCAGTCTACTCAGTCTCTCCTCATAATCCAACCCTCTCAACTCTGGAATCAAGCGAGTGAATCTCCTCTGCACCCCCTCCAGTGCTAGTATATCTCTTCTCAAGTAAGGAGACCAAAACTGCACACAGTACTCCAGGTGTGGCCTCACCAGGACCCTATACAGCTGCAGCATAGCCTCCCTGTTTTTAAACTCCATCCCTCTAGCAATGGCAGACAAAATTCCATTTGCCTTTTTAATTACCTGCTGCACCTGCAATCCTACTTTTAGCGATTCATGCACAAGGACACCCAAGTCCCTCTGCACGGCAGCGTGCTGCAATTTTTTACCATTTAAAACATAGTCTATTTTGCTGTTATTCCTACCAAAATGGATGACCTCACACTTATCAACATTGTACTCCATCTGCCAGACCTTTGCCCACTCACTTAGACTATCTATATCCCTCTGCAGACTTTCAGTGTCTTCTGCACACTTTGCTCTACCACTCATCTTAGTGTCATCTGCAAATTTTGACATACCACACTTAGTCCCCAACTCCAAATCATCTATGTACATTGTAAACAATTGCGGTCCCAACACTGATCCCTGAGGCACACCACTAGCCACTGACCGCCAACAAGAAAAACACCCATTTACCCCTACTCTTTGCTTTCTACTGGTCAACCAATCCTCTATCCATGCCAATACATTACCTGTAATATCGTGCAACTTTATCTTATGTAGCAGCCTTTGGTGTGGCACCTTGTCAAATGCCATATCCGCAGGTTCCCCATTGTCCACCATGCAAGTAATGTCCTCAAAGAATTCCACCAAATTAGTTAAACATGACCTACCCTTCATGAACCCATGCTGGGTGTTCCCAATGGGACAATTTATATCCAGATGTCTTGCTATTTCTTCCTTAATGATAGATTCAAGCATTTTCCCAATTACCGAAGTTAAGCTAACTGGCCTATAGCTACTTCTTTTTTGTCTACTTCCTTTTTTAAACAGTGGCATCACATTGGCTGTTTTCCAATCTGCGGGAACCACCCCAGAGTCCAGTGAATTTTGGTAAATAATTATTAGTGCATTTGCTATTTCCCCCATCACCTCTTTTAGTACCCTGGGATGCATTTCGTCAGGGCCAGGAGACTTGTCTACCTTTAGCCCCATTAGCTTGCCCAGCACTGCTTCCTTAGTGATAATGATAATTTCTAAGTCCTCACCTGCTATAACCTTCTTGCCATTAGTTTTCGGCATGTTATTTGTGTCTTCCACTGTGAAGACCGACACGAAATAACTGTTTAATGTCTCGGCTATTTCCTCATTCCCAGTTATCAAATTGGCCTTCTCATCTTCTAAAGGACCAATGTTTACCTTCGCCACTCTTTTACGATTTACATATTTATAGAAACTTTTGCTGCCTGTTTTTATATTTTGAGCTAGTTTACTCTCATAATCTATCTTACTTTTCTTTATAACTTTTTTTATGGCTTTCTGTTGGCCTTTAAAGATTTCCCAGTCTACTAGTTTCCCACTACTCTGTGCTTTTTTGTATATATTTTTTTTCAATCTGATACTTTCCTTTATTTCCTTAGACATCCATGGCTGGTTCTGTCTTTTCCTACAGTTCTTCCTTATCATTGGAATATACTTCTGCTGAGCACTGTGAAAAATTGTTTTGAAAGTCCTCCACTGTTCCTCAATTGACCCACCATAAAGTTTTTGCCCCCATTCCACCTTAGCTAACTCCTTCCTCATTCCTTCATAGTCTCCTTTGTTTAAGCACAGGACATAGGTACTGGATTTAACCTTCTCACGCTCCATCTGTATTTTAAATTCGACCATACTGTGATCGCTCCTTCCGAGAGGATCCCTAACTGTGAGATCATTAATTATTCCTGTCTAGATCTGGGATAGCTTGCTCCCTCATAGGTTCCATTACATATTGTTGAAGGAAATTATCACGGATGCATTCTATGAACCCCTCCTCAAGGCTGCCATGACCGATCTGGTTTGACCAATCGATATGTAGATTAAAATCCCCCATGATAATTGCTGTACCATTTTTACATGCATTAGCTATTTCTATGTTTATTGCCTGCCCCACCACGATGTCATTATTTGGTGGCCTATACACCACACCTATCAGTGACTTCTTCTCCCTGCTATTCCTAAGTTCCACCCAAATGGATTCAACATCTTGTTCAGTAGAACCTATATCATCTCTCACTACCACCCTGATATCATCCTTAAAAATCAGAGCAACACCACCTCCCTTACCTTCCTGTCTGTCCTTCCGAATAGTTTGATACCCCTGGATATTTAACTCCCAGTCATGACCATCCTGTAACCATGTCTCTGTAGTGGCCACTAAATTGTACCCATTTGCCATGATTTGCAACATCAACTCATCCACCTTGTTTCGTATGCGCCGAGCATTCAGATAAAGTGCCCTTATGCCAGTTTTTGCACCTTGTTTTTGGGTCCTATTACCTCCATTACTAACAGCTCTTGAGTTCTCCTTCCCTTTATCTTTTTTCCTAATTTTCAATGGAGTTGAAGCTTCCTTGTCACCTGCTAACCTGCTGCTTTGCCTTACATTAATTGTTATTCTCCCTCTACGCTCACTTCTCCCTTCTGCCCTACTTACTAGTTTAAAGTCCTATTAACCACCCTATTTACCCTTTTCGCCAGAACACTGGACCCGGCCCTGTTCAGGTGGAGTCCATCCCAGCAGTATAGATCCCTCCTGTCCCAGAACTGATGCCAGTGCCCCATGAAAAGGAAACCCTCTTTCCCACACCACTCTTTTAGCCACGTGTTTATTTCCCTGATCCTCGCCTCCCTATGCCAATGTGGCTCAGGCAGCAATCCAGAGATTATGACCCTTGAAGACCTGTTTTTTAATTTTGTTCCTAGCTTTTCATAATCCCGAAACAGATCTTTTTTCCTAGTCCTGCCTATGTTGTTGGTACCTACGTGGACCACAACAACTGTATCCTCCCCCTCCATCTCTAGTATCCTCTCAAGCTGGTCAGAGATATCTCGCACCCTGGCACTGGGCAGGCAACACACTATGCGGGATTCTCTATCCTGCTCGCAAAGGATACTGTCTATTCCCCTGATGATGGGATCCCCTCCAACTACAATCTGTCTTTTCACTCCCCCCTCTTGAATGGCCTCCTGGACCATGGTGCCTTGGTCAGTTGACTCATCCTTCCTACAGCCCTGTTCCTCATCCACGCAGGGAGCAAGTGCCTCATACCTGTGGGACAATGTCAAGGGCTGCGGCTCCTGGCACAAAATTCAAGGATTTGTAGACTGGCATCAGGAAGAAATAACTCTCTATTTGCCAATCTTACCTGTCACATGAGGCATGGTGACCCTCCATCATTAAACCACCATCAGTTGTCTCTCTCTAATGAGAGAGCAGCCCTATGGTCCAGGAGGTCTATGGCAACTTTACCTTTCTATTAATGGACATTTACCTGTTTGCACCAATGAATGTGTGGTGTATTTTCTATCCACAGATAGATATCAACAGAGGCTTGCAGTGTGCCATCGCTTTGTTTTATACCTCACTGTCGGTCAGAACTGGAATTTGATTTTTATATTCTATGTTTAATATATAGCAATAAAATAGAAAGAAAGGCACCGATCATTGAGATAGAGAATGATGTGAAATGAGAGAGAGAAAAAAAGCACTTTAGTAAGTTATCTCCTTCATAATCCACAGTTGTTGTCAATGAGTTATATTGGAAAGGTCCTACTCATAGGTTTTGTTAAGCCGTACAGTGCAAATTGGTTTTTAGTAATACTTTAACTGTTGTTCAGCTCACACATCATAGAACTGACATTGATAAATAAAATCTAGTTGACTTAGAGGGCACAAAAGTCCCTTGAAGCTGGTATTCACATGGAGAAGGGAATTGTGTTTCCTGTGCTTTTTAACATGTAGAAAGCAGGAAACATAGGAACAAGTGTAGGTCATTCAGCCCATCAAACCTGCTTCACCACTCAACTAGATCATGGCTGTCATCTACCCCAATGCTACGTGACCGTACAATTTCAGTCTTTAACCAAACTCAATTAATTGAACTTCCCCAGCCCTTTGAGTTTGAGAATTCTAAAGATTCACCATCCTCTGAGAAATTCTTCCTCATCTCAGCCTTAACATACCTACTTCTTAGAGTCACAGAGTGACACAACATGGAAACAGGCCCTTCAGCCCACCATGTCTATGCCAACCAACAAACACCAAACTACACAAATCCCATTTACTTGCACTTGGTCCATAGCCTGCTATGCCCTGGTATTTTAAGTATTCGTCTAGATGCTTCTTCAAAGTTGTGAGAGTACCTGCGTCCACCACCTTCGGAGGCAGTATGTTCCATATTTCTACCACCCTCTGTGTGAAAACTCTTTTCATTGGATCTCTTCTAAACCACTTACTCCTCACTTTAAACTGGTGGTCTCTGGCCTTAAAAGTATCTACCATGGGGAAAAGATTCTCACAATCTACTCTGTCTATGCCTCTCATAATTTTGTATACCTCAATCAGACTCCCCCTCACTCCATTGAAACAATCGCAGCCTATTCAGTCACCCCATATTATTGAGACTTTTAAGCCCAGGCATCAGTCTGGTGAATTTCTTCTGCACCCTCTCCAGTGCAGTTACATCCTTCTGATAGATTAGCAATCTCTTATTTTGAGATTTTGTCCCCTGGTTTTAAACTCAGCAACCAGGAGAAGCATCTTATCTACATGCTCCCTGTCATGTGTGCTCATTAAGATTTTGTAATTTTCAATGAGATCACCTTTCATTCTTCGAAACTCTGGAGAATACAAATCCCTCAGTCTTTCCTCATCCGACAGTCCTTCTATCCCAGGAATCAGACTGGTGAACGTCCATTCACGGCAAATCCATCTTTCTTTAGATAAGGAGACCAAAACTCTGATCTCAGCAAAATTCTACACAATTGCAGCAAGATATCTTTACTTCTCTAGTCAAATCCCCTGTCAATAAGGGCCATAAACGATGTGCCTTCCTAATTGCTAGCAGCAACTGCACACTAACTTTTTTAATGATTCATGGACAAGGATGTCCTGGTCCCTTTGCACTTCTCACCATTTAGGAAATATTATGCCTTTCAATCTTTCAGTTAGTTCAGTTAGCTGCCTGGCTGCTTTTCAATTCTGAGTGATGCTGACAGTGTGGATTCAATTCCTGCACCAGCTGAGGTTAGCGGGAAGGACTCTCCTTCTCAATCTCACCCCTCGCCTGAGACGTGGTGGCCCTTAAGTTAAAACCACCACCAGTCATCTCTCTCTAATTAGAGAGCAGCCCTGTGGCCTGGTGGATCTATGGTGACATTATCTTTACTTTGATTCAAAATGAACTCAGATCAGGTCAACATCTCTCGTGGATTTGACCGCTACCTTTTATCTCCTGAAGAGATGAAAGAATATTCCCAGAAATCAATGCCATAAGAGAATTCATTGGATGTTTCACAAGTATAAATAGAAACCATTGACTTTGATGATCTTCCTCCAAGTACAAAATACATTCACTGTTAAAAGACACTGAAGTGTGAAAAGTCACAACAGAAGGTGGGAGAAAGATTCAGACAGTAATTAAAATTATTCTTATTTGGAGGATGATTTAACATTTTCTCTGGGTCACGTTATAATGGTGGTCATATTTGCTTCCTTTAAGAAAAATAACAAGGAGAGGTAAACCGCAACAAGCAAACAGACAGTTTTTTTTTCCAGAGCCAGACTCATTCCCATTAGACAAGAGAAGGGAACTCAGCTGAAAGCCATTGGACAGCTGTAGTCACTGGAGCATGAATGTGCCTCCTCATAACCCTTTGAGAAGGAAACAAGGATCATCTCTCTCAAGCCTCATTCCATCTTCAGGCTTACCTGTGAAACAAATCTCTGACCGACCAGCTAAGCTGTCAAAGCTGCAGAATGATCCCTGCAATTTCAAAGCCTTCTCTTCGGACAACATAACTAGACTACAAAACAGTAACAGACAAGCACTGAAACAGCGACTGAACATGATTCCATTTTTCTATTAGTTGCTTTTATCTTTATCTGTATCTAGTTTTGCTGTGCATGTTTAAGAGAGTTGGAGAGTATGAATAGGATGTAGCTTTCAATAGTAATATCCAGAGCCAGGGTCTGAAAAATAAGCTTACCTTATTTCAATTTGTAAACAAAAAAAGCTTGCTGTTAGGTTAGTTAAACTCCAAAGGTAGGCAATGCATCCAGATTCAAATATATTGATCACAGGCAACTGTGAGGAAAGACCTTAAAACAGCCTGTGCCATATATACAGTGGGTACCCTCCTGTGAAGGGTGCACGTGGCCTGTAGTTTGCATGAGAACTCTCTTGTTCATTCATGGATTCTTAGCATTGTCTGCTTTTAAGAACAGCATTGTTATATTTTTCCAGATGACCACTGCTGGCACCTTATGTATATTTGTCACCTCTACCAGTATGTGCTACCCACTCAGGGTGGTTTGAGTTAGTTCACTGCCACCTCCGTTAGTTTTGTTTGTTCTATATACCACATAGGGTATGTATGGAAAAGGAACTTTTCTCAGATAATAAGGTTTATTGCGTGTTGCGACAAGTGCACCTAGATTTGATGGGGTTAAATTTCTAGGAGCTGCTCCCTCTGAAAACTGGAATAGAACTTATTGCCTCCATCCACTGCATGTGTCACATCAGCATGGGTGCAGCCAATATAACATGAACATTAACCCCTTTAGAACTATTACCTTGTGTATCAAGTATATATTGTAGGATGCCTTGCTGCAGTTGTACGCTAACTGACCTTGGAAGGTCATTCTATTTGTCATTACATTTGGGGGCTTTTCTGTCACTTGTGTATTAGATTATTTCAGATCTTTCATCTTAAAATACTTTCATCCAATAGTTCCAACTTCCCACACTTTGAAGAGTGTCTATTCTTGCATCGAGATCCAGATAAACAACCAATAATGTGCCCAGGAATTGAAGCACAAGCTTTGTGTCAAAAATGCATTTAGCTACAAGGCTATGACTCCAGACTTTTGGTGCAATAGAACAATGCAAGGTCTACAACATTAAGAAATTCATATGACTCAATGAGTAAGTCATATAAAAGGTTTTGTATTTATGTAACATTATTTGGACTTCACAGCCTGTAGCCAATCTTTGATTTGCATATGAATCTCTGCCTATTCTATCTAATTCTGTCTCCTTCTCTATTTCTTTCTCCTACATGCATTTATCCAGTTTTCCCATTGATGCATCAATGCCATCCACTTCAGCTACTTCATGTGGTTGCAAATTTTCCACATTCCAACCATCCTCTGAGGAAAAACTTTTACCTGAGATTGATATTGAATTTATTCTTGGCTATCTATTATATGATCCCAAGATTTGGATGTTCCTTCTTCCCCTGCTGCTACCCTATCAACACTGTTAATAATTTTAAGGACTTCTAATAGGGTACCACCAACCATTTTTGAGGGCAAAGAATCTGCACATGAAATGCTTCTAAATTGATATTCTACCTAACTGCTGTGCTTAATAACATAATAAAGATTGTCATACACTAAATAAACCTTGATGTATTTTTGAATGATGTACATGGTGATCTTCCACTTGCACGCACATTGGATGACGTGCTGTGAAATGAAACTTTGCTACACTTTCTCTATCCTCCCCCAGGTAAGAAGCCACTCTTAGAATGAGCAGATGGTTAGAGTGTAAGAAAATAGAAATGTGTATGTGCCCCAGTTTCAGATACAGTTTATGTATGTTCCCTGTGTCAGGGTACAGATTAATGATATTCTCCATGCTGAAGTACAGAATATGTGCCAGACCTGCTGAGCTTTTCCAGCAACTTTGTTTTTGCCCCTGATTTATAGCATCCGCAGTTCTTTTGGTTTTTTTTTACAGAATATGTGCACTTATTATGTTGGAATACAAGGTACAGTGTATATGTTAGGTACATTACTTGTATATTTACTATCGTAGGTGCAGACAATGCGGCTGATAGGCCTGATTTTATTTATATATATTCCTCAATGTTGCAGATTGTGCCATCTGGGAGGATTCAATCTGAATCTTGAAGCACACTTGTGAAGTGAGTGAGATTGCTAGTTAACTTTAATTAAAAATGTCCCTTCAATTTGGACTTTGATTCATGAATATTTGATGGGTTGATACTTCAAGGGAAAAGAAGAGAAGCCAGGCTGCTGCTCATTAAAGACACATTAAAGAGAGCCTGGTGATGCTGAGGGTAGAGTACTTTGAATTCTAGAGACAACATAATTAATGCTCTGCTTTGTCACCCCACCCCCCCAGGTCTCCATCGCTGTTGGACTTGCTGCATTTGCCTGTGTCCTCCTGCTCGTCTTGTTCATAATGATTAACAAATATGGACGCCGTTCCAAATTTGGAATGAAGGGTGAGTAATGGGATGCGAGTTCCCGCCCTGCCCACTCCTCCGGTTTTATGTGACTGGGTGGGAGTGGGGAGGGGAGTTGATGGTGAAGGGAGGAACAAGGATAATATGACAAATTTATCACTGCTTATAAGAGGATGCATGAACAGTTGGGATTGATGGACAATTGTTTTGATTAGAACTTTCTCTGTTGATTTGTTGACCTCCAAAAGGTTGTTGAATACATTCGATGAATAGCTAGAATTGGTGAAGCAATGCGAACACTTTCTTCAGGTTTTGCTTGAAGCAGGGTGTTGGTGAATTGAGACAAAACTGTCAAAATGGAGATCTCAGTCACCCAGCACACAACCCCTCTTCAATGAATGAGCAAAATCTTGGTCAATTGAAACCCATCAGGAGTGGGTTTATTAGTGTTCTTTGTTTGTTTGGATCAGTCATGTATCTGGAATAGATCAGTTTTATTTTCCTGCTGCTGTTGCAGTGCATCTATTTATATCCATAAGGCCGCTGCTGGTTAAAAGATGAGAGATTATTGAAGGAGCAGTCCAGAGTTGTTACTGGCACAGCAGTGTCTTTGCATATTATAATGGAAAATGAGTCAATGGCAATTCTTTCTACAGTTTAGTGATTGTTCAGTAACTTGGTATTCCCACCAGATCCTCATGTTAGAAGGATGCAATGATTGAATTCTATCATTAGCTAGAACTTCCTTGCAGCAAGATTCCATGCTGGAATTACTGGTTTGCTCATCTCATCCTTTGACTTAAACCAAGCCGAATATGTATTGAATCATTTGTGTGAATGCAGTATTTTTGATTTTTTCGTAAGTCTTCAATTTGTAATGTGATCAGCATATTCAAAATATGTCATTAATGACCCTGATTAACTAGTTGTCAATTAGAAATTGAGATAACTATCTCAATTGATTTGATTCCAGTTGGCCACTCAAGCAGTTGGCAGGCTGAGCTGTTCTCAGTTGACTAGTTGAGTCATCTCCATTGACCACTTAAGTTTTTTCCTATTGACCAGTCGAGCTGTTCCCTGCTGACCAGTTGACCTGCCAATATGGCTGATTTACCAGGGTTAGCAGCGTCACATCACACATTAATGAAATCCCAAAATCAGTTCACACTAATTAAATGACATTATCAACCAATCAGATTGATGGAACAATATTACTATTTGCTTATGGCTACACATTTCTTGGTTCAGCCTCCATCAATATTTTGCTTTGGGAATTTTATCAGCCCCCACTAAAAATCAGGCTTGGCTTTACCTTCAATTCACGGTGAGTGTTTCAGCTTTTCTCCATTCTTCACTGCGCTTTGGCAATGATCCTGCTGCCTCCAGCTAACGCACTCTTAGAAATGGCCCTAATCCCGATTCCTCCAGTTTTTGATCCATTGCTCTGTGAGCCTCCATCCATTCTTGCCTGCCTCAATTACCACCCCAGTATTCCAATCATGGAGCCTCTGCTGTTTCATTTCTTTAACCATGCTTTCCCCGCAACAGGCCATTTTGATATTGCAAACTCCCCCACTTCTCCCTTTCCCACAGAGAAACTTTCCTAATCAACCTGCCCAGACATTTTAATCCAAATTTCTGGAGCAGGTGGGATTTGAACCTGGTTCTCCTGACTGAGAAGTAGGGATGCTACCACTGTGCCACAAGAGACCACAATTTGCCCTGTAGCTTTCCTACATTGGGCATCATTATAGGGGATTCACTAACAAGCTTGTAATTAATTCATTATATAACATTAGATCTGAGTGTTGAAGAAAAGATAATAAAGGGTCTTAACCAGTAAATGTGAGGCTTCTTTTTGTATAAACTGCTTTGCACTTAATTATGTTAACATCTGAAAGTTTTCAAATCAGCGCATCACATAGTATTACTATTTTGTCTCCTTTTTCTCTGTAACTTACTGAGGCTACATTGTGCAACATTGGACCTGATAATAACATCTACTTCAGATTCTGTGGATAATGCATGATGAATATGTCAATGATGATGTAAATGATACTGGTTTGACATTGCAGCAGAACGGAGAGACATGATCGAGACTTTTAGAGGTGCAAAAGAGAAACACTGCCCTCGATGCTGCATTCATTGCGTACATAAACAGTTTTCAGGACTTGCTGAGAGAGAAAAAATATTACTCCAAGGACGAAGGATGGATGCATGGGACTCAGAGTAATGCAGGATAGTGTAGTCTTTAAATGTTGCACAGATGTCCAATCCACAGCAGAACCCAGAGTTGGCAGAATGCATGAAGGGACAACCATGCAGCTTAAGTCCATCGGAGAGTCACAATCCGTAGATACAGCTGCAACAGTCCAAGACATAGTCACAACTATGTTCTCTCAAAGCAATCTCCATTCCCACTGATCTGTTTTGAGCATGTTGCATTATTCATTGTTATATTGGGGTGTGCAAAAATGGTGGCATTTGTTGAACTTTAGCAAGAGTCAAGTAGATCTTAACAGTTACTTAGGATCCTGTAAATTGTTATGTTCTTATATTGTTAAAAAATGGCAGTAAATTTTGCCTGAAAGACTAGTTCCTAATAGGCTGGTGTGATTATTGGCTCATGATTGCTTAATAGATTAAATATCAAATTCCTGTTGTGTGCTTTAATCTTTCAATCACATCAGGCCTTCCAAATTTCTGTAGCTTCTTTCAGTCAAGCAATTGCTACACCTCACATCCTCTCAGTTCTCTTCTTCCAATCTCTTGTATACTTTCACTTCATTTTACCCCCACTGTGTCTTCAAAGGATTGCATCCCTTAGTCTGAAATTGTTTTCCCATACCCCTCCCTTAGCATGCTCTTTCAAACCTTCTCCTCGACTGAGTCTCTAAGCCACTTCCTGTAACCTCCTCTAACTTGATTTTTTTTAATGCCTCTATGAAGCACCTTGGGAAAGGTATTTACACTAAAGGTGATATACGCAAGTATGTTATTACTGATGTTGTGGAAACTGAGCCTAATTGTGTGGGTGAAGCAAAAGAAGCTCTGGCCCAGAAACATCAGGCATAAAGACAGTGCATAAGGAAAATAGGAATGCTCTCACATGTAGTGGCTCAATGACCCAAGATTGACAGAACTGAATCTCCACGACTTGCTTTGCAAATTAATGTTGCACGCTGCCCTACCCACTGTAAGGCAAACTTTGAGAAATGATTGTTAGTCCCTGAAGGGAAGGCTTCATAAATGTACACTCCTTTGATCACAGGGATGAAAAAAACTGTCTGCAGTAGCATCTGTGTCCTTCCTTTCAGCGTTACTGAAATAAGGTGACGTACTGGTGTTATGCTGGATTTAAGTCCTCATACAGCTCCCAATATTGCATTTGACATTTAAGCTGTGGTCACACTTGACTGTGCATAATACAAGGACGGTTTGAATGGTCGATATAATGGGCCATACTAATTGACCATGTTTGACTACTGATATTTGGATTTAATTACCATCATTGAATCAAAGTGCATCTTGTCTTTTCTGTAATGTGACGGTTTGTTGCTTTTCTGCCTCCTTGATGATAATCTTCAAACATGAGAATGACTTATTGGAGAGATGCGATGGTGCAGTAACACAACAATGCCTTAAAATTCAGCTTGTCCTCTACATAAAACTCTGCTTCTGGCTAAAGAATGAAAACTGATGTACAGAAGTTTTCAACAGTGACATGTTTCACGTTTCCTTGACTCAGAATAAGGAACTGAGCATGGAGGTGGGGGTGGAGGTGGGGGGTGTTGTGGGATTTCCAGCAAAAAAGAAAATATTTATTTTCCTGACAGACCAACAAATGTGATAACTACCACTTTAAGGGCATGACTAGTGGGATAGGTAGAAGTTGATTAGCCACTTCATAGGACACAGTGACAAAGGTGACCCTGGAAATATTGTCTGTGGAAAAGCATCAGCCAGGGTAAATACCAGTCTTAAAAATGTATTGTACAGTTTTGGTCAAGTAGTTTTGACATGATAGAAATATACTGGTTGAAATTTCCATTTGGAGTAAAACAGACAAGTTGTGAAAGGAGGTTGAATGTTTGTGCTGAATGTGGAACAAGCTCTGAACAGAAGGATTCACTCCTGCTTCATAAAACAATAAATTTGCTCCTACAGATATGTTTGTACAAAGTTGCTAACGTGGTTGTGAACTTCTCCCAACCCATTTGATCAGTGGAAACACTAATTTTGTGAACCACCGATTGGATTGTTTCAAGAAAAGTGTGAGGTATACCCACTCTGTGGTGGGGCGAGGTGAATCTGTATACTGTCTGCTGGGGCTGGGTCAGTGCTGTGTACTCACTATCTGTTGGGGCTGGGTTAGTCTGTATACCCACTGTCTGTTGGGGCTGGGTCACTCTGTATACCCACTGTCTGTTGCAGCTGGGTCAGTCTTTATGCCCACTCTCTGCTGGAGTGGGGGCTGGCTGAGTGCAGTGTACCCACTCTCTGCTGGGCCTGGGTCAGTGCTGTATAACCATGCTCTGCTGGAGCTGGGTCAGGGTAGAGTACCCACTTTCTTCTGGGGCTGGGTCAGTGCTGTTTACCCACTGTCTGCTGGGGCTGGGTCAGTGCAGTATACCCACTCTCTGCTGGGGCTGGATCAGTGCAGTATACCCACTCTCTGCTGGAGCTGGTCATTGCTGTGAACCCACTGTGCTGAAGGTGGATCAGTGCAGTATACCCACTCTCTGCTGGAGCTGAGTCAGTGCAGTGTACCCACTCTCTGCTGGAGCTGAGTCAGTGCAGTGAACCCACTCACGGCTGGACCTGGGTCAGTGTTGTTTCCCACTCTGCTGGGGCTGGGTCAGTGCTGGTAATATTCATTGAGTATTATTGCCCCATCTTTGCTCGATTATCTTTTCAATGCTGTGTCAGTGATATGAGTTATTCTTTTTTTTCTCCAGACAGCCTTGTTAATTCAGAATGAGCCACTTATTTACATCAAAGAAGGATGTGATATGAAACAGTGTCACCCTTGGTAAATAGATAGTCAGAATAATGGAAGAAACTTTCAAAAGAACATCCATGAAATTGAGATGAGTGTCACTTAGATATACAGTTTTTCACATTACAGCTTCAGCTGCTAGCTGACTAGCTATGAGTTAGAGCTCTGGCTTTTAAATATTTTGCTCCTTGTCTTATGGTGGAGGAGCAACTTAGCACTGACAGAAAATAATTTCAAAAATAATTTTAGCTGTATGATACATCCCTTTATAAAGGGGATAGCACAGTAATGATACTGGTTCCTCATTGGCCATTCTTTATGTGGTTACCATGGGGCCAATCACCATTTGATTTAATACTGTAGCCCTGATTTCAGAAACAAAAATGCTTTGGCTGGCATTGGGAATCTTTCTGACAGCAGAAAAAAGGACATGATTTAAACAAAAATTGCAACGAGACTACCTGTATGGTGCTTATTTATTTATTATGAATATTGCAGGGAGGCAGTGTCTAAGCTGCCACCTTCCCTGTGTTATATACTGACCAATGGCCTTGCTATCATGCCCCTCTTGATTTCATGATTTCCTCTTGGTCTGTAGTGGATTGTGTACACTGCAGACTGATCCAGTACCAGCCAATGGTTGGGACAGAGTGCTAGTAATCCTCCTTTCTACTCTGGAAATGATAAACTTTTACAGGTTAGACAGCCCCTGGTGGGACACAGCAACAAAAATAAATCCAAATGGTTAACAGATATCTACAGAAGTGGAATGGATACTTAATAAATCAAAATAACAATATACTTGGTGGTGATCAATGTTCCTTTTCAAAGTGTCATGGCAGATAGTGGAATTTGAATTCAATAATAATCTGGAATTAAGAGTCTAATGATGACCATGAATCCATTGTTGATTGTCAGGAAGAACCCATGTGGTTCATTAATGTCCTTTGGGGAAGGAATGTGCCATCCTTACCTGGTGTGGAATACATGCGGTTGACTCTTATGTGTCCCCTTGGATGAGCAATAAAGTGCTGGCCTAGCCAGCAACACCCTCATCCCGTGAATGAATAAAAGAATCTTTCTCATGCGTGTTTCCTTACTGATTAAAAACCTGTCTGTGTCAGTCTTCAATAAGCCTTAAGCCAGCCTGAACATACCTCTGCAGTAAGGAATTTCACGGATTCACTTTCCTCTCAGAGAAGTAAAAGTCCTCCTCATTTTTGTGATTGTAACGAGATCAGCCAGGTGGACCTTATAGAATATGAGTTCCCTGATTGGGGCTGTTAACCTGGTCCAATCAGGGAGCCCTGGCTGACAGATATAAGCAGGAATGTCAGAGGTTCTGTTCAGACTGAGAGCTGGCTCTGAGGAAGCTGGACCAGTGACAAGTACTATGCACACGTAAATGAAGGATGGCTTGGTGATGGGATACCAGCTTCTGTAGAGTTATTTTACTCATCTCTGTCCTAAATGGGCAATGTACCCTTACACTGAGATAATGTCTTCAGGTTCTAGAATCTCCGACAAAGGGAAACAATTTCTCTGCATCTACCCAGTCATATCTCTTAAGAATCTTATATGTTCCACTAAGGCTTCCTCACATTCTTCCAAACTCCAACAAGTACAAGCCCCAACTTACCCACATCTGCATACCCAGGATCAATTTGTGAAAACTTCTCTGTACTGCCAGCATTTCCATCTAAAAGCGCAGTTATATAATTAATACAAGAATAAATAATACAGTAGCTTACACCAATCTTGAGTTGCTTGAGTGAGCTTTGGTTTACATATTCAGTGATGTTTTTAGTTTGAAATTGACAGATACAATGAATACAGAGCTTTGTGCGATATATATTATCGGTTCATATAGAGCACTGCTCGTATTCCTCTTGTAGCAACTACTCACTTAACACTTTTTTAGACTCTCCTTATATCTGATTTTGATTTGCTTTAGATAAAAAAAAAATAACAACAACTTGGCAAGACAACCTAACAGCAATAAGCGATTGGAGATTGAATGGGCCTGAAAATGACTGATTGAAGTGTTTTTTGTGAAGGGATGTTATAAATCACAGGCATCCTTCCCCAGCCCAGACTGTCTCTTCTCGACTGTTCTCAGGATATGACAGGGGATGGTAGTTTGACTTTGAGAACTCAGACTCAAAAGATCTCTGGTTCCAATCACCTCAGTTCTACACTAATAAGGTCGCCCTTCCATTATTCTTTTTAAAACCTGACCATTTTCTCCTTCCTTTCCCGGTGGCATCAACTCAGTTCCACAGATGATTGCGCAGCTTCAGATCTCTCTCAGGAGGCAGTTCTTTCTGTTGGAGGCTGACAGAGAATACAGGGAGATATTCAATTCTGGGTGGCAGCACAGCTGAATCCCAATCTGATTTTTCCAACATTTCAGAAGCTGATTTTTTAATTTTTGTTCGCCCAGAGGCAATGTATCCAAATGTAACAGCCTTACCTATGACCTTGGAGCTGTAGCATCACGCTGGGAGCACGGTCAATATTTTTGGCTTATATCTGTCCACTTTGTCATTTTCTATACAAGCGGACCTGCTTTGGACTGTCAGGATGTGGGCACATCCTATCTTGTACTTCACTGAAAATTCACTCTGGGTGGGAATAAATCTGCCACCACATAACCATCATCATACATAAAAAATGTGGTGTACACAATACAAATGTATAATGGAAAAAAAAGTCCTTCGTAAGATGCTGCCAGTGTTCTGAAGTGATTTGCTTTAAAACATTGTTGTGTGTGACAACCTTTGATCATTTAACAAGATGGGAAACAATGCAGAACGTGATTATTGCTACAAGCCAGCAGCACACCTTCCCAGCTACCAGCAGGAGGCACAGAAATGAGCATTGATTGAGGAAGAAAATTGCAGGTTTATTACAGCACAGGGCAGACATTGAAATACAAATATTCAAAGTGTTTTTCATTTGAGCAATGTGCTCAGGAATGGTTTGTGCACAACTTAAATGTTACCCCCGCCTCAAAGTTGCATGTAACACAGGGATTATCAGTCAACTGTGACTTCAGAAGTGTAGACCGAAAGTTCTTTTCTTTTGCCTCTGTTACAGCACGGTGGCTCAGTGGTTAGCACTGTTGCCTCACAGCACCAGGGACCTGGGTTTGATTCCACCCTCAGGCAACTGTCTGTGTGGAGTTTGCACATTCTCCCCGTGTCTATGTGGGTTTCCTCCCACAGTCCAAAGATGTGCAGGTTAAGTGGATTGTCCATGCTGAGTTGCCTGTAGTGTTCAGAGATGTGTAGATTAGGTGGGTTATAGGGGCATGGGTCTGGGTGGGATGCTCCAAGGGTTCCGTGTGGATGTGTTGGGTCAAAGGGCCTGTTTCCACACTGTAGGGATTCTATGATTCTACCTGGCACCATTCCAGTTTCAGCAGAAGCCAAGGGCTATTTGCTCAGGACATTGGGGTGGGGTGGGGGCTTGGGAGGAACCATGCTGTCTCTTTTGTTTGGGGGTCTGCCACCAATTTTTGCTCTCCTTTACAAATTGGTTGCACAGTTGCTATTTTACAAGGCTGTTCTGATCCAGAAAATTGAGCCAAATCCAATACCCACTCATTTGCATTTCAAAGTCCAGCAATCTCCACTACCTTCATTCGTTACGTATTCCTGGGGAAGTATTCTGATAGAGTATAAATTGGGTTGGTGAAGGAAGTGAAGTGGTATGGCGCCAGTTTAGTGTCAATGTTGAATTCTGGGTATCAGGTCTTTGTGTTGAATTATAAAGCTGGCCATTTTTCCTATTCCATATTGCTTCAAGGGATGCGTTTTAAACATTGTAACTGTACCCACATCTACCACTTGCTCCAGAAGTTCATTCCACACATGAATCACTCTCTGTAAAAAAAAATGCCCCCTCATGTCTTTTTTAAATCTTTCTCCTATTACCCTAAAAATATGCCTCCAGTCTTGAAATCCCACACCCTCAGGAAAAGACACCTGCCAGTCACCTTATTCATACCCCTCATGATTTTATACAGGTGATCTATAAGGTCTTTCCACCTCCAGTGAAAAAAATCCTAGCCTCTCCCTTATAACTCATACCCTCCATTCCTGGCAACATCCTGGTAAATTTCTTCTGGACCCTCTCCAGCTCAATAATATCCTTCCTGTAACAGGAAGACCAGAACTGCACACAGTATTCCAGAAGAGGCCTCACAAACATCCTGTACAACCTCAACATAATATCCCAACTCCTATACTCAAAGGTCTGAGCAATGAAGGCAAGCCTGTTAAATATCTACTGTCCACCCTGTCTGTATGTGATACAAAGTTCAAAGAATTATGTACCTGAACCTTTAGGTCTCTCTGTTCTACAACACTACCTAAGGCCCTGCTTTTAACTGTATAAGTCTTGCCTTTGTCTGTTTCACCGAAACACAATATCTCTCATTTATCCAAATTAAACTCCTCCTGCCACTCCTCAGCCCAACGATCTACTTGTTCAAGATCTCTTTGTAATCTCAGATAACTTTCTTCACTGTCCACTATACCACTAATCCTGGTGTCATCTGCAAACTTACTAACTGTGCCTTCTATATCCTCATCTAAATCATTTATATAAATGACAAACAAAAGTGGGCCCAGCACTGATCCCTGTGAAACACTGTTGGTCACAGGCCTCCAGTCCAAAAAACAACCGTCCACCATCACTCTCTGTTTCCTGCTGTTTAGCTAATTTTGTATCCAATTGGCAAGCTCACCCTGTATTCCATGTGATCTAACTTTACTAATTAGTCTACCATGCAGAAACTTGTCGAAGGCTTAACTGAAGTCCAGGTAAACAATGTCTATTCGCTCTGCCCTCAGTCTCCTTTGTTACTTCCTCAAAAAAGCCAATCAAGTTTGTGAGATTCGGTTTCCCTTGCACACTACAATGCTGACTATCCCTAATCAATCCTTGCCTCTCCAAATGCATATTGATCCTATCTTTCAGAATCACTTCCAGCAACTTACCCACCACTAAAGTTAGGCTCATAGGTTTATAGTTCCCAGGCTTCTCCTTACATCCCTTCTTAAACAAAGACACAATATTAGCCACTCTCCAGTTATCTAGCACCTCACCCACAGTTATAGATGATGCAAATATTTCTGCAAGGGTCCCCACAATTACCTCCCTAACTTGCCACAAAGTTCTGGGATGTACTTGATCAAGTCCCATATGGTTATCCACCTTTATATTTCCTAAGACCTCCAACACTTATTTTCTGTAATGAGAACTGTTTTCAAAGCATCAATATTTATTTCCCTGAGTTCTTGAGGCTCCATTTCTTTCTCCACAATAAAACCTGACGTGAAATATTCATTAATATCTCTCCAATCTCCTGAAGTTCAACGCAGCATGGTGGCTCAGCGGTTAGCTCTGCTGCCTCACATCATCAAGGGCCTGGGTTTGATTCCACCCTCGGGCGACTGTCTGTGTGAAGCTTGCATGTTCTCCCCGTGTCTGCGTGGGTTTCCTCCGGGTGCTCTGGTTTCCTCCCACAGTCCAAAGATGTGCAGGCTAGGTGGATTGGCCATGCTAAATTGCCCGTAGTGTTTAGGGATGTGTGGGTTATAGGGGGATGGGATGCTCTGAGGGTCGGTATGGACTTGTTGGGCCGAAGGGCCTGTTTCCACACTGCAGGGATTCTAAGAATAAAACAAAGATGGCCTCTTTGATATTAAGGGGCCCTACTCTTTCTCTAGTTGTTCTTAATGTACTTGTAGATTCTTATAATTATGTCCTTGAAGATGTGGGTCTGCAGTCACATCAAGGCTGAACAGTGTAGGAATGGCAGAGTTCCTTCCCTAATGGGCATTAGTGAGCCAGACGGATTTTTAATAAGACATACTATGGAATTCAAATTCCCTTCTCCTTGTTCACCCACCACCTTCATTCACATCCCTCAGGCTCATTATGTCACCAAATGCCATGGGCAATACCTAATGCATCCAAGTTCTGTTGGGTTCAAAATGTGCCTGAAATGATGGATGTTTGAGGAATATTACCATCTATGTGTGCAGATTCTGAGGTGCATCTTTGAGGATATACAGCAACAATCAGAGTAACTCGAGAATCTGTCGCAGTTAGCAGCAGGGTAGGTAACCCGCTCAGTAGAATTGGGTGCAAACGCTCTCGCTGCCCAAACCTCACCGCCTTAAACTGAGAAATTGGCAGGGATGAAAAACGTAAATTGCTGTAGAAACTCAGTGGGTCTGGCAGTATCTGTGGAGAGAGAAAGCTGAGTTAACGTTTCAGATCCATGGCTCTTCTTCAGAACTTGCAGCACCTTATTTTCCACTTGGGGACCCCGCACCCCTAAGGTCTCAATATTAATTTTAGGGCCTGAGCACCTTTTCCCATGTCCTTACCCCAATCCCCACATACCAGGCCCTGTCATCACATGGGCTGCTACCACAAACAACCCATTGTCAGCTTCTAATGACCCCCATTAGCAGCTATTCATTCTCCCAGGCTGGCCTTTACCCATTCCTTTGTCTGCCCAAATATTGTTCTCCCTGTCTGAGCTACATCTCCACGTATCACTTACTCTTCCACTTGCCCCCCACCGCTGCTTCAGCACATAACACCAACCTTCTCCCAGCTACAGTCAGTTCTGAAGAAGGGTCACTGGACCCAAAACATTAAGGGTCTAGGCCCGAAACGTCAGCCTTTCTGCTCCTATGATGCTGCTTGGCCTGCTGTGTTCATCCAGCCCTGCACCTTGTTGTCTCCAAAACATTAACGCTGCTTTCTCTCACAGATGCTGCCAGACCTGCTGATTTTCCAGAAGTTTCCATTTTTGTTTTTAATTTCTAGCATTTGCAGTTCTTTGATTTTTTTTGGTAAGTTGGCAGCGAGCAATTGGTGCCCCCTCTGCTATAGAAACAGATCAGATCGGATCTGATATACCAGCCTTGAGACTATGAGAGATGTGGTGTTCAGGCTGCCACCTCTAGTAATCTCACTGCTGCCTTTTGGCTAACAATTCAAACAGCAAAGATGCAGACATGTGGCCCATTGAACTGGTGACTCCTGGCAAAGACCTCGCTGATGTGCTTCTGATTTGCTTGTGAGGCAGAACATCAGGTCCCCAGAGATAAATTCCAGATGCTGCACAGGTGCCAGTTTCTAAGAGAGGAAGGTCATCTAAATCTTAAGAAGCAGATATAGTACAGGAGCAATGAGCTACATCTTATGATGCAAAACCATAGGATGAGCATAGACTGTAAAAGGACCATTAAAACGATGTGGACTTTCCGTGTTGGTGGGACTTTAGATATTAAAATGCAGCTTGACAGTATAAATCCTCACATCAACATGATGGACGTTTTGACCTCAGTTACCAAACAACAATTTGTGAAGGTTCATGATAACTACCATGTGGCTGATGGTAGATCCCCAGGGTAGGCAGCAGAACAGACTGATGGGCATGTGACCGATAGAGTCATTCAGACTCGGCACAGTAACGCACTTCCAGTTCCATTCACCCATCACCCTGAATTGACTGACCTGTTCCCAGTTCATATCAACTTGACTTTAACATTCTTCTCAGTGTCTTTAGATCCCTCTATGGTGTCCCTCCTTCCTATCTCTGTAATCCCTCCCAGCACTACATGATATCTGCATTCTTCCAATTTTAGCCTCTTGCATGTTCCTCATTTTAATTGCTCCACCATTAACAGCCATGCTTTCACCTGCCTAGGCCTTAATCTATGGAATACCTCCCTTAAACCTTCCTGTCTCTGTACAGCTCTCTGCTCCTTTAAGACACTTTGTAAAACTGAGCACTTTAGCCAGTCTTTTGGAATCTGACGTGATATCTTGATATTTGACCCTGGCATAAAATGTTGTTTGATAATTCTCCTGTGAAATTCCTCGGGACGTTTTAGTGCTGTAAAGGCATTATATAAATGCAAATTGCTGTTGTGTGAAATGAGCAGTGGAGAATCATCAGCCTGTTTTATATCTCTCCTGATCTTTCTCTTGAAGTCCACATAAACCTTACATCAAAACTGAAAATGATAGACTCTTGCTGCAAGTACATTTCAAGGACATAATTGCAGCATCCCTATCACTCGTGAGACTGTGCAACTAAATAATCCAAACTGCTTTCAGTGAGAGGAAAGCTCCTTTCTCTCGCTGATATTACTTGCGTTTTGCCTTTCGTATTTCAGATTGCTAGCACTTGCCTCTTGGCTCTTTCTCCCCCTCATTATTCGTTTTTCTAATTTGCTTTCCTCTCACTCCTGCTTGTAAAGGGTGGACCATATACCACATTCCCATTCACTCTGATTGTAGCTGGGATGCCTTTTCTCTGTGGATTTCAGGACGAGCCCTTAATTGAGCCTGTGCTTCTCCTCACTATGACACTTCCTGTATTTTACCTGCCAGGCATCAATCAACCACCACATTCTGTTGAAAGGCAGCAGTGTATGCTTGAAATCTTATCGTTCACTAAGTGATCTGTCTTGTAAAAGAGCACTTTTTTTTATTAGAGACAACAAGGTGCAGAGCTGGATTAACACAGCAGGCCAAGCAGCATCGTAGGAGCAGGAAGGCTGACGTTTCGGGCCTATTACACATCTAACATACTTGCTGTTAATTGGGTTTCGGATGTAGCCAGGGGATCTGTTGAAAATAGTGATATAAATGAGTTGTGGGGGATGCCTTGGATTAGTATCGGTCTCATTGACAATTCACCCATCCCACGAATTCATCACCTCTTGTTTGACTTACTGCCACACACGGACGAAGCAGAATGTCTCATCTAACATTTTCGTTTCGGTAAACAGAGTTAATTAGAAAAAGATTAAGTGGATTGCAAGGTCTCCAAAATAGAGGGGAGAGAAATGAGATTGCTTTTTGGAAAATGAGTTCATTAAAGTGAAATTATTAGTCTCATTCTCCGTGGCGACTGTTGCATCCATGCAAATGTATTGTTATATATCACAGCACCCTATCAGGATCCAGCCTTCAGAGATCATCAGTAGACCTCACTGGGAATTATAGACTCATCAAGTGTTAGTGTGCTGCAGTACATCTTTGTTTGGACTCTGACACAGACAGTTACATTGGATTTTGATTCAGGGTTGCACCCATTGACTTTTCCTGACTGTTGGAGACTAAGCTCATTCAGGAGCAATAAATGTCTCTTTCCCATTGGAATGGGTTGGAAGGGCCATGAGGAGACAGAAGGGAGATGGTCACACTGTTGTGTTCACAGATGTGTGATTTATGTTTGAAGGAAGCATGTACAACAGGTGAAGAAAATGAAACTTTCAATGTGATATCCCTCAGCCTTACTCACTCTATGGTGTCCAGTCAATATCACCCTTCTACATTACCCTGCACTTCAATTGAATTTGTAACACCACTGAGTCTAGAAGATTGAAGAATTATCCAAACCTAGAATATTCAATGTGAATTTGAAGAGTTTCCATGCTGCTAGAAAAGATTTATTACTTTACTATAATAATAACAGGATAATGTGGAAATATTGGCCAGATCTGGCAACATCTGTGGAGAGAGAAGCAGAGTTCTTTAGTAAAGGATTTTTGATCAAAATGCTAACTCTTTCTCTCTTTCTCGTTTCTCTTCTTTCTTTCCCTTCTTTTGCTTCTTTCTTTCTTTCTCTCTTTCTCTCTGCCTGTAGATTTTGCCCTGTTGAGTGTTTCCAACATTTCATGTTTTTTTTTTCTGTTTTCCACTATTCATGGTACTTTGATTTCATTACTTGACATTGCAGTGGTCTTTATGGAAAGTATTATCACTGCATTTTGCAGGATTCTAGCTTCATTGCAAAGTCTTTGTTAAGATTGTTTATTGTTTGGATTCCCAAGAACATTTGGAAAATGCAAAAGTGTTTTAGTCAATGGAATTGTCTGTGTTATGGTGTTGCCGTTTTGGAGTAGTTTCAATAACTCTGGAAATTACCTCCTTATGGGACTTATTTTAACATATTCCATTGAACTACAATTTCTACTTATGTGATTTTAATTGTTGGAGGTGATAAAACAGCAAATGTTCCTGAGACTAATGCAAATACCCAAACACCAGTGATGATCATACCTCTAAATAATCATGGTTATGTGTCAGGAGGAGTGTATGTTTCATGTGATGCATGGAGAGGTTACTGGAACTGCTGATCACTCCACGAAGCTCAGTATCACACAGATATCCTCTCTGATATTGCCACAAAGAATGGCATTGTGTTGTCTTGCAGTTCCTTCCATCTGCTGCACATCTTTGAAGATGCTTTGCAATGCCTTCAAATGATTCTGTTATTTTAATCTTTTCACAACAGGATCCTGGGGTTCATTATGCAAATGTTCACCCAGGCATTTTCCAACAGCCATTCAGATACATTTTTTTTATTTATTCACAAGATGTGATTGCCACTGGTTAGACCAGCATTTAATGCTCATCCCTAATCACCCAACAGGCAGTTGCAAGTCAACCTCATTGCTGAGGGTCTGGAGTCACAAGTAGGCCAAACTGCGTCAGGATGGCACTTTCATTCCCTAAAGAACATTAGTAAACCAGATGGGTTTTTCCCGACAAACGACAATGATCATTATTAGACCTTAATTACAGATTTTTCTTCAATTCAAATTCCAACATCTGCCTAGGTAGGATTTGAGCTCGGATTCTCAGAACATTATCTGGATCTCTGGATTAATAATGTAGCGATAATGCCACTAGGCCATTGCTTCCTGTTGGTCAGCGAAAACTATCTGTGGGCCTGGGTCTAATAAGAAGAGTCTTGTAGAATAAACAAGATGTAATTTATTGCATCTCCACAACTGTGTACAAGTCCTAAGAATAGTTTTAACATTACCTCAAAGATAATTGGGGTCCTTGCCTTTGGTTTTGTCTCTCACAAGATCCTTCTTGATTCTCCCGTCAAATCCTCATGTCATCATTGTGGGTGACCTTTACTGCACTCAATCAAGTAGAAACCCTTTCAGAGTGTTCCAGACCCACATACAACAATATTTACCAGTAAAAGAGGATGGGTGAATTGGGATATTGGAAAATTTCAATTGGTCAGTGAATAGAATGTTTAAAAATATTCAGTCTCTTTTGTGATTTATTTCTTCAATTGAGGATCTAAAAAACAAAAAATAATTAGATAAGATTAACACATTAACTGTAGATAATACCCCAAGTGTGATCAAGACAAACTTGGAATTCATTGAGGAATAAATTCTCTTCATGATATCGCTGTCCCTCAAATAGCCTTCCAAATGTGTCCCTTAAAAAAAGCACGCTAAACAAAAGCTTGCTAAAAAAAAATTGCTCATAAAATGTAATGTTTAGGTTATATGCCTGACCTGTAACTTTTATAATTTGAAGATTAAAACCTTATTTTTCTGGCTTGAACCTAACTGGCAAAAATAAATCCTCTTACTTGCAAACTTACTCTTCATAATTTACTAATTGTTTCAATTTTCTCTTATTGCCCACTTCCTGCTTCCCAGTCACCACCTCTCTCAACTTACCACTTTCCTTCCCAACCCTCCCAGTCACTTCTTTTCCCTTGATCCCTGACATTTCTACTCAGTGCTTCTAACCCCAACACTCCTGTTCACTGCCTTTGCTATGAATAAGCGTAGGAAGATGCGTGGTGAGACAAGAGGAAGTGAATGAGAGAGAAAGGGTCAGGGAGAGAAATTGTGAGCAGGAGATGGTCAATGGTCTGTAGGAAACACAAGTAGTCCGAAGGTCAGTTAACAAATACTGCTCAAGAAGTAAACTCAAGGCAACGATGGATGCTCCTCAATATTGAGTCAAGTTGTTGTCACAGATCATGTTGGACATTGTAGTTCTATACAAGTGTCACATTGTAAGATTTCCTTAAGGATCTGGATTTATCTCCATAATAATCATTCCTGCCTCAGTGGAGGGGGAGCTTGTGTCCCTAATTGCTTTTCCTTTGATCCCACTGAGGGTCATTACCTATGATTTGGGAACCTCTTCTATAACCTCTAAAGTGTTTTTCTCCAGTCTGTTGACCTTTTAATTGACTGGCCCCATAATAAGTTGAGAGAAAGTCTCGTACTATCACGTCTACAGCAGCAAATTATGGCACGCACAATTTCACTTCCAGATGTTGGGTGGATGACATGAGATTGGGTATCCTATGTAAAACCCTGAGATGTGCAGAAAAGCCAAATTCCAAAAGTCCCAGACCAGGTACAAGACTCTAGCCTGGTACACTGCAACAGTGTGGGGGTGCATCACTGTTGAAGTTGCCAACTTTTGAATGAAACGTTAAATCTATGCCGTCTTCTGCCTTTTGGCGCTTTTTCTGAGAGTGGAATTATTCCAGATATCTTGGCCAATATATATCCTGCAATCGACTACATAAAAACAGACTATCTGATCACTCTCACATTGCTATTTATGGAACCTGGCTGTGTACATTTTGCCTACCACTTTTTCTGCAGTATAACAGTGACCACACATTGGCTGCAAAGTACTTTGGGCCATCCAGTTGTCATGAAAAGCACTATATAAATGTAAGTATTGCTGTTTTGGACATGGCTTCATTAGTGACCAAACGCCGATCAGTGGAGGAGTCATGAACGAATTTTGAATCAGACCCTCTTTAGAAATGAGCTGAAGTGACTTGCAGCAGTTCCTGAGTTGAAAAAGTAAAAATTGAGAGGCCCATGGATAGCAGGAGGCTAATCCTTTAGCTGCCGAAAAACTAAGAAGCACATTTTGAGCCTATATTAATTAAAATAAAACAGACCCAGAATTAAATGATCGAATAGGATAAGTTTCTATTTGTAGAATTTATGATCCAAACCTAAATAAAGATCTAAATCCAAATAAAGATGTCTAAGGTATTTTCAAATTTCCTTTTTCCTTCTATCCTCTCCTAGACTCCTCAATCAAAGAGTCTGTTTGGAGTTTAGATTGATGTTGATGCTTCCCTGTGAATGTAGTGAAACATCATTCACAAAACCTACATGTTCTACTATTTACTGAATATTTAATATTGTAGAGAAAGCAATTGAACAACATTTTCAAACTCATAAGATTTCCCAGTCCCTGTGGAGACTGAAGAGAAGAAATTAGGGCTCCCTGAACAAACTGAAGAAAGGTAGATTCATTGAAGGAGAGAAGTGAAAATTGAACTCAGAACCTGAGGGGCTTTTGCGCTGTTTTGTTGTAGCCTTTCTCTGCTGAGGTGAGAATGAGAACACTTTGTCAGAGCAAAGGCTTAAACCTGCCATTTACAACAGCTTTGTTAGCAAAGTGTAGCAAAAGGGGAGGCGATGGCCTAGTGGTATTATCTCTGGACTATTAAGCCAAAGACCAGGACAATGTTCTGGGGACTGGGTTCAAATCCTGCCATGGTAGGTGATGGAATTTGAATTCAAGAAAATATCTAGAATTAAGAATCTAGTGATGACCGTGAACCCATTGTCGATTGTCAGGAAAAACCCATCTGGTTCACTAATGTCTTTTAGGGAAGGAAACTGCCCTCCTTACCTGGTCTGGCCTACATGTGACCCCAGACCCACAGCAATGTGGTTGACTCTTAACTGCCCTCTGGGCAACTAGGGATGGGCCATACATGCTGCCTGGCCAGCGACGCCCTCATCCCGTGAATGAATAAAGGAAAAAAAAAGCTCTTCAGCTATTGATATCCAGGAGTACACTTTACCCTGTGGTTTTCCACTGCTTGCTCTTTGAAGGAATAACAGTTCTGTAGTGATTGTAACAAGGTTAGCCGAGTGGACCTCGTAGAATGAATTCCCTGGTTGGGGCTGTTAATCTGGTCCTATCAGGGAGCCCTGGCTGACAGATATAAATAGGAGAGTTTAAGATTCTGTCCACTCTGAGAGCTGGATCAGTGTCATGGAGCTTCCATGTGTAAATAAAGGGTGGCTCGGTGATGGGACACCAGCCTCTGGAGTTATTTCAGGTTCTGTAATGAGGGAAATTCAAGCACAAGCAATATTCAAACATCAAAATGCCTGAACAGGCAGTTTCTGGTTGGACAAACTGGACATTCTACATGCTTTCAATTCTGTCCTGACAGCAGGATTGAATTGATAGATAAGTTAACTTTACTGTCATGATTTATGTGGCTATTGCAGAAGTTCCTTTCTGCAGTTGTTGGCTGACCATAATCTGTGCTTTTCCAATTATTGATCAGTCACAGACTATTTACTCTATATTCAGTGATCCATCAAAGACTGTGTGCTCTATATTCAACAGCATGTTCATTTCCTTTGTGTTTTTTTATATCCACTCTAACAGCCTCAGTTTATGATGAGCAATGTATGGGATTCTGTGTTAGCAGCCACCTGCGTAACTGAGCCTCACGTCTCCAGTGAATTGGAATACACCGTCTTTGTCCAATGTCAAGTTGAATATAGAGAAACTAATAGTGTCTGTATGTCTAAGCTAGCAAATTTACATTCTGGGTCATTTCTTTGAATGAATCTCAGAACCAGCAATAAATATTTGAGCAGAGCCTCGACCAGACAACGTGGGCAGAATTTATTGTCGTCCTCCATGGTAAGTTTTGTAGTGGGGCATTTAATTGGGTGGCAGGGTATTGGGTGAGGATCCTGCTACCTATGTCCCTCACTCCTGTCCTGATTCAGTCCAGGAAAGCTCATGGATGATCATCCTACCCCACCATTGAAAGAAGCTCAAAGATGAGCAATGGCCACTGAATGGCCCTGTCATCCTATCCCAATGACAGATGAGGCACTTAGTGTTTAGGAAAGCAATAAAGTAAGATCTGTCCGGGTATTTGGCGGGATTGTGCAAGTGGTGGGGCGGTGGAGTCTCCAAAGACACTCGGTGTGTGTGACAGACAGGCAAAACATCAGAAAGGGAGTGGCCCAATGAAAGTCAGCTTCTTGGCTTTACTGCCAACCCTCTTTTCCATTCCAGCCCTCAGCTACATACCACATCCCACATCCCACTAACGCTCTCCCATTCCCCACCACCACCACCTCACTGTGAAGCCTACTACAGGAACCCCTCCAAAAATCTCTTACTTATGGTCCGAGCCCCTGGAAATGCTGAGTTTCAGCTGGTTGTATTGCTGCAGGAGCCATTAACTCCCTGGTGGCACAGCTAAACAATTAAGCAATTATGGCACTGTGTGTGTGTGTGTGTGTGTGTGTGTGTGTGTGTGTGTGTGTGT
>NC_063364.1:22915999-22919943 GCF_021869965.1 Rhincodon typus | reverse complement strand
TGTGTGTGTGTGTGTGTGTGTGTGTGTGTGTGTGTGCGTGCGCGTCATTGCCATCGCCATCCCTGGCATCCTTAATTGTGGGGAAGGCCTTCCACTACCCTGTTGAGTGCCTTATTTGCAGATGGAGCAGCAGTCCTTCCAGAAAAGAGGTGACACATGCCTGTCAAGCTGTGGTGAGATTCCTTTCACTGATGTTAATTCCTACCCAGCAATATAACACTGTTATGACCTTTTGATCAAGAGAAAGGGGTGAATTTACTTTGTAGGATCACATTCAAGGCCGTAAGTCCTTGGTTTTTAAATATTTTAAGATAAACGTTTCTCAGTGCTACTCCCAAATGGTGCTTGAAAATGCATTTGTTGCAGAAGGAAAATATGTGGTAATCGTTTTGCTTCTAGCTTGTATAGGTAGTTCTCCGATAACACGAGTTACGTTCTCATGTGACCTTGCACGACAGAAAAACGCCCTATAGAAACTCGCACTAAAGAAAATTGCTATAGAAAATCACGTTATAGGGGAATCGCTATATTCTGTGATGATGTTCTACTCAATTATCTTTGCTACCCTTTTCAAAAGATTGAAACAAGTTCGCATTATCCAAATAACGTCCACTGTTCATCAATTGCATTACAGCCAATTTGCATTAATGAAACATGCGTGATAGCAGAACAATATGTTCTTGAAAGTACTTTTTTCTCTCTTGAGACCCTTCTTAAGACCCACTTCTTTGAGTACATTTTTGAACATCCTTCATAATTTTGATTTTGGGTAATAAATGTAAAATTTTGAAATTGGGAGAAATGTATATCAGGCAAATCTGTTGTCATCCTAAGTCTCCAACAATGACTCCAATAGTTGCTACTTGATTTTGATTTTGTTTTGTCTGATTATGTTTCCACGAAGACTCCTGGGATGTTTTTCTACATGAAAGGCCTCATACAAATACGGGTTCTTGTTTGATTGACTAACAGTGTACCTGAATTTCTTTTTAAATATCTTCCTATTATTTGTACCTGATGTGTAAAATCGTTGCCCATGAATATGAGAAAGCTTCACCTTCCACCTTCCTTCATGAAATTCCAAGTGCAATTTGGAACAAACTGCTCACACAAAATTCTTACCTGTTGAATTCCTGAGTCTAGATGCCCTGAAGCTGCAAGTGCAGGTTAGCATTGTTGGAAAAAGTGGCCTTTGTAATGTTCTGGAAAGTAAATCATTCTATTGTCTCACACTTATTGCTGATGTTATAAATTCTGTGATGATGTTCTACTCAATTATCTTTGCTACCCTTTTCAAAACATTGAAAGGATAGCACAGGGAAACCATAAGTCTTTGTCAAGTGCTGAAGGCATTCACTTTTTGAGCCATATGTGCTTGGCACAAAGAAGGAATTCCACATCACCCCTCCCACATGATTCATTCCCCCTCCTCCCCACCATCTTCTTGTACGTTACACCTCTCCCAGGCCCAGTGGAGGGGGAACCTTTTCACCAGCGAGTGGGGAGCCTGTGGAATTCTCCACCACAGAAGCTGGTTGAGACCAAAGCATTGAATATTTTCAAGAAGGAGTTAGATATAGTTCTTAGGGCTGAAGGGGTCAAACGATGTGGGGAGAAAACAGAAATAGTGTATGGAGTTGGATGATCAGCCATGGTCACATTGAACGACAGAGCAGTCTTGAGGGCTGGTCAGCCCACTCCTGTTCCTGTTTCCTTTGTTTCTAAAAGGCAAGGAGGTTCGCGTCAAACCAGCATCACCACATGTTCCCATGTTACCATTTTTTGTATCCATTCCCTCATCTGCATTTCTTCTATCTACATCTTGCCAGGTGTTGCCAATCTGGCCAGGTCCCTACAGGGTAGGGCCGAAATAAATGAGGAACAGACACATGCAAAATTTAACATCTTAACAGAAGAAGTGCAAAAGAACAGTTCAAAATCCAAAACTGTGTTTGATAATGACTGCAATACTGCATTTCCTGTATTACAGAAATATGCAACATCTGTGCAACCCATTTCCCCTATAAGAAGGTCATCACTTTGCAAACTAACGATGCCCGTAAGTTCTGCAGTTTTCTTTTACCCCATTGGCTCTTTCAGAATCACACTGCTTTTGCTAATTGACCATCAACATTCAGTATTCTGTTATAAACTCTAGAAAACTGAACCGCACAGAGATCATGAAGATCCCAGTACTGCCTGATTTTCTTTACACTTTGGTTAACACCATAATCCAACACTCGGCAGCACACGTCTGCTTCGCACTTTGCATCAGAATTGAGAAGACGAAGGCTGCAAATTTCCAATAGCGCAATGATGGTGTGATCACCAAACATGCCAGAGCTCCATTAATCCGGATTCCCAAGCTAACATGGAAACGTTAAAGATGTGGAGTAATGTATCGGAGAATCAGATTGAATTTACCATGTTAGAACGGCTGTAGGGCTACAAAAACAAATGAATTGGTTCTTGTCACTTAGCGCTGGAACACGAATGCATTCTGCAAACAGCTTGTTGCTGGACCTGGTTTCTCTCACCCAGTTCCATCTGTTGGGCCTGAGGCTGACCTCACTCACACTTAACTATTTAGCAAGCAATTCATTTAACAAAGAATAAGTGAGGTATAGTGACAGTGTAAAAGTGGATTCGTTCCGCCACCTTGTTACAGGTTTCCCCAAGGGATCATTGGCACCAGACACATGCCAACGTTAATTAAAAAACATCAGAGGCAAAACTTTAGGATGTAAGTTTCTACGAAATTTGAAGGTAGTTTGTACTCCAGTTTATTCGTTTCAGGCCCTCAAAACTCTGCAGCCTGTTGTACGATGACATAGTTTCCAGACTATACAGCCCTGTAACTTTGAGACAGTTACTTTACAAGCACGACTTAACATACTGGCACAAAGACATCAGTTAGGCTCGGTCTGCAGCGGAGTCAGTGTGATCAATCAGATACTTGTGAGTAATGTACATGTACATTCCAAGTACAAGCACAGAACCCAGACTATTCTTGTGCCAGCCTACAATATTGTAACATTGTTGATGGTGTTGTAAATAAAGATCAAGTAATGTGACTCAACAAGAACCTAGTCTTCACAATGTTTGCTACAAGGGCTGACATATAGGCACCTGCCAATCATATCATGGTGACAGTACTTGGGCACTAAAAGCCTGGCACTGCAGCTAGATAGTGGCTGTAAATGATTGCTAAAGGCTGAAAAGATAACAGCAGTGTGGCATTCATGAAAAGCTAACCATCAACCATCAATCTGTCTAAGTCCATGGCTGAAGCTACAACTACAACCAAAACCAAAGTGCTACAAAACAAATGCCAAAACCCTGTACTGAAGCACCATAAATACTCCCTCTCTCTCTTTTAAAAATGGACAGGTCCAATTTTATAAAGTGCTAATAGGATAATCCCAACCTAAGAAAGCAATCCTGGAACAAAACAAAACATGCATTGTCCATATAAAAGAAATCTTACCTATGTCTGAGACAACAAGGTGTAGATCTGGATGAACACAGCAGGCCAAGCAGCATCATAGGAGCAGAAAGGCTGACATTTCGGGCCTAGACCCTTCATCAGAAATGGGGGAGGGGAAGGGGGTTCTGAAATAAATAGGGAGAGCGGGGGAGGCGGAAAGAAGATGGATAGAGGAGAGGATAGGTGGAGAGGAAACAGACAGGTCGAAGAGGCGGGGATGGAGCCAGTAAAGGTGAGTGTAGGTGGGGAGTTAGGGAGGGGATAGGTCAGTCCAGGGAGGACGGACAGGTCAAGGGGGCGGGATGAGGTTAGTAGGTAGGAGATGGGGGTGCGGCTTGAGGTGGGAGGAGGGGATAGGTGGGAGGAAGAACAGGTTAGGGAGCCGGGAAGAGCTGGACTGGTTTTGGGAAGCGCTAGGGGGAGGGGAGATTTTGAAGCTTGTGAAATCCACATTGAT
>NC_063364.1:22897826-22915899 GCF_021869965.1 Rhincodon typus | reverse complement strand
TGGTTTTGGGATGCGGTAGGGGGAGGGGAGATTTTGAAGCTTGTGAAATCCACATTGATACCATTGGGCTGCAGGGTTCCCAAGCGGAATATGAGTTGCTGTTCCTGCAACCTTCAGGTGGCATCGTTGTGGCACTGCAGGAAGCCCAGGATGGACATGTCGTCTGAGGAATGGGAGGGGGAGTTGAAATGGTTCGCGACTGGGAGGTGCAGTTGTTTATTGCGAACCGAGCGTAGGTGTTCTGCAAAGCGGTCCCCAAGCCTCCGCTTGGTTTCCCCGATGTAGAGGAAGCCACACCGGGTACAGCGGATGCAGTATACCACATTAGCAGATGTGCAGGTGAACATCTGCTTGATGTGGAAAGTCTTCTTGGGGCCTGGGATGGGGGCGAGGGAGGAGGTATGGGGGCAGGTGTAGCACTTCCTGCAGTTGCAGGGAAAAGTGCCGGGTGTGGTGGAGCTGGAGGGGAGTGTGGAGCGGACAAGGGAGTCACGGAGAGAGTGGTCCCTCCGGAAAGCCGATAAGGGTGGGGAGGGAAAGATGTCTTTGGTGGTGGGGTCGGATTGCAGATGGCGGAAGTGTCGGAGGATGATGCGTTGGATCCGGAGGTTGTTGGGGTGGTACGTGAGGACGAGGGGGATTCTTTTTTGGTTCTTATTGCGTGGACGGGGTGTGAGGGATGAGGTGCGGGAGATGTGGGAGACTATGTCTGGATGTTTTTTGATTTTGCCATATTCTTTTTCTGAAATAATACAATTTTTTTTAAAAAGCCTACATAGCATCATGATTGTTCCTTTCTTTTCTACAAAAACAACCCAAAAAAACATGGTGGCACTTGGCTGAGCCTGATCAGTGTTTCTACCCCATAAGCTGATTAATGTCAAAGGCCCAATAATTCCTCCAATGGCCCCTAGCCAGACTTTCGAATAACCAATCCCAGACTTTGTGAATAATTCCAGATACCAGTTTTGTATCTCAGACAAAAGACTTAACTATTTATTAAATACACAACAACTTTAGTGGGGGAAAAATTAAGCAATAAGGGAAGTTTCCATTCATCAAAGGGAAAAGCGGGTTCTGAAGAAGGGCCACTGAACCCGAAATGTTAACTCTGATTTCTCTCCACAAACGCTGCCAGAGATTTTCCTGTAATTTTTATTTTTGTTTTGGAAAAGGGTGCATGTTGTATTATGGCATTGATTCCAGACCAGACCAGACAAGCCTGTACCTTTTAAGGCAGTTACATAACATCACAATGTATGACGTTCTGGTATCTCATCTTTAGTCACTTTCTCAGTGTCATCGAGTCAGTGTGGTCAGCCAGTTATGTATATATAGTGTATAGTCACATCAGTAAGCACAGAACATGAAGCATGCATGCCTGTGACATTGGTCAGTGACCTCATAATATTTGCAATAGTTAGTGTTATAAATAAACTTCAAGATATCTGATTCAACCAAAAATCTTTTCTTCATATACATGTTACACAGTATAACATATGAAAACCCACATCAGAGCTTCTTATCTTCCATAATCTGTAACCTACTTTAAATAAATCTTATGTAGATATATATATATGTATATAAAAGGTGAGCTTGCTCTCACCTATTCACTGTAATGTGGCTTTCTTTTTTTTTACCCTTCTCAAACTTGATGGTAGTACATATCATTACAGATTTCGGCTTCATGGAGAAAAAAAAGTGCATTGGGATTTTCCTTTCATGGTTAGGAGTTAAAACTGTAGTCCAGTAATGACAGGCAGTGACATCTGCATGAACTCATTTGAAGTCAAACAATTACATTCACCGATCCAACATTTAAAAAGGGAAGTCCATAAACCACCAAAACACCAAATGCTGTTTGGCACTACTACACAACAAATGTCACGTACAAGTAGTGTATCTCAAATCCAGTTACCAAAAAACCAGAATTATCCAAAAACCAGACATCTTTCTTGTCCATTTTAATAGAGTTTTAATATGTTTTATTTTGAGATTTTCTAAAAAAAAAACGTTACTTTTGGATGCATGACACGGTGTGGCTCCACACGAGTTCCCTACTTTGTGCATTGCTCTATCCGAGGATCCCTGACACCATCCAATTTGACCCAAAGTCTAAACCTCCTGACCTGAAATTCAGAAATATCAGCAAATACAGCGTGATCTCAGTTCCAAGGGAACCAACAGCATTTGAAAAACTGTAGCTGTTTTATCAAATAATTGAAAAAGGTTAAAGAACTGGCTAAATTAGTTCACATACAAATGACCAAGAGGTCAAAATTAACCAGTTACATCTGGGATCCTGGTACATCTAGGAATTTAAATATAGCCCAGTGTCCTCCCTCTGCCAAGTGTTCTGTGTACCATGAATTTTGATAATCACAATTCAGTTCTTCACACAACTGCTGACAAATTAGCTTACCTCGAACTGAATGAAAGCACTTTGAATTATTGAAGTAACTTCCAACCTACAATTGAGTTAATTGATTATTTTAATCAACTGATGCTTTTATTGTGCTAAAGCCTAATTTTGAGTTTATTTGAGGTGCAGAGCTACATGAAGCACTGAATTATTGCCAATGATGGTTCTCTGTGATATAGAGTCAGTCTAAAGTTCACTCTAACTGAGAGTACAGAGCTTTCTCTGTCATTGAGATTAAATGCTATCGAGAAAGTGTAAAAACATGAGGTTGCAGGGATGATGAACAAATATATAGGTAAAGGTAAATTTCCATTGTCCTATCAAATCATAATGCTGCTCTGTCACTAGACAGAGATAGCTGCTAATGGTTTTTACGTAAGGGTCTCCATGCCTCAGGTGAGGGGAAAGGTTGAGAAGGAGAGCCCTTCATCGTAACCTCAGTCAGTGCAACAATTGAACCTGTACTGTTGGCATCACTTTGCATCACAAATTAGCGATCCAGCCAAATCAGGTAACCAACCCCCTACAACAGATACAGAATGGATTAAGGACCACTGAATCCATTATGTCCATCAGTATTCTTGGCTGATTGGCTTATAATTACCCTCACGACCAGAAAAACAGGATAAATCATGCAATCTGAGATCCATTGTGTTGCCACTTGCCATTTAAGATGGAAGATGCTTCATGGTGTGATGCTTAGACAAGATCCTTGGGCACTTTACCAATGTTTAACCTACATCCATATTTTGTGACGAACTAGATTTTCATTTTCCACACATACCCAAAATTCTAGAGATTGCTGCCCTCATTTATGTATTTTGGAATGCTTTCTCTGAAAATGCACATTGCTCCCCTTTCCCCTCCCCCACGCTCACCACATCTTTTACCAACAGCATTCAGGACAACCAGACGAGAGGACTTTCTGGTTGCTCTGTTACTGAACTGGTGAAAGTATCACAATCTATAAGTCCAGATCAATGGGGTTAGGTGGAACGTTCCAACTGATTTTCATTATGCACATCGATGTGACTCTGGAATGAGAACATGTGATGTTCATGACTTTGATTCGAGCCTTTTAAAATTGGTTTTCACTACAAGATGCACATCAAGTTATTACCGATGGGAATTGTATGACATTTATAGAGCAAGGTAGCGCAATGGTTACCTCACCAGACCAGTAATACAGAGGCTTAGGCTAATTCAAATCCCTTCATGGCACCAATGGAATCTATTTGATACAACTGTACAGGCCATTGTTGAGATCACATCCAATGTACCATGTACAGTTTAATTTCTTTGACTTGCATTCGAGGTAGTTCAGAGGAGATTCACTGTGTTGAATGCCAAGATGAAGGAGTTGTCCCTGAACAATTTGGGACTATACTCATTGCCATTTAGAAGAATGAGAGGTGAATTTATTAAAAGATATAAGATTCTAAGGGGGCTTCACACAGTAGACAAGAAAGGGATGTTTCTGCTCAGAAATGAATCTAGAAATCGTTGGGAGGGGTGTTTGTTAGATTATCACATTGTTACCAGATCAGGCAAGCGTGTACCTTTTAAGTTATGACACCACAACATGTAACATTCCATTGTAAAGATATCTGCCTCTCCTTTAGTAACTGTCTCTATGTAAAGGTGTCAGTGTCATCAGTCAGTTGTGTGAATGTGTACTAAATCAGTAGGTGCAGATTCCAGAAAATGTGTTTCCATTTGTGATATCAAAGCTGCATCAAAGCTGTGTAAGTAGTTAGTATAGTAAATAAACTTCCAGAGATCTGACTCACTTGGAACACAGTCTTCATGGTATATGTTAAATGGGCTAACATGTAGAAAACCATGAAGAATAACAGGGAGTTCCATTCCAGAATAAAAGGATCACCCACTCAAGAGAGGGAGGAGGGATTTTTTTTTCATCTGAGCAGTTCATTGTTGGAATTCTCCACCCAAGAAAGCAGAGATGACAAAGTCTATGGGTATACTTAAAGTTGATTTAGACTGACTTTTGAACTGTAAAATTATCAAGGATAATGAGGGGTCAGCAAGAAAGTGCAGTTGAGGCGAAGATCAGATCTCACTGATTGATGGGAGTGGTCCAAGGGGCCGTATTGACTATTCCTACTCTTATTTGTTATATTATTGGAACTTGAATCACACATCTTTTTTTTAACTAAAATCAATAGTGCTCTCCTGAGAGGTCATCTGTTGGTGTTTATTTATTTTTGCGAATATTTAGACAAAATAGCTGTTGGTGCCTACAAGGGGAAGCATTAGATTACATTGTCTGAAATTGTTTCTCTGATTCTAAAGGTTCATTTGAGTTAGGAGATGAGGCTATAAGAACATATGAATTAGGAATAGGTGTAGGCCAATCAGCCCCTCTGGCCAGCTTTGCCATTCAGTAAAAGCATGGCTACTCTGATTACTCCACATTTCCACTTACCCGCGATAACCTTGCACCCCCTTGCTTATTAAGAATCTATCCACCACTGCCTTGAAAATATTCAAAACTTTCCACCTCCTTTTGAGGAAGAGAGTTTGAAAGACTCACCATCTTCTGTGTGGAAATATTTATCCTCATCTCTGTCTTAAATGGGCTACCCTTTAGTATTGGACAGTGAGCCCAAGTACTTGACTGACCTACGAGGGGATATGTCCTTTCCACATCCAAACTGAGAAAACTTCTCAGGATCTTCTATGTTTTAAAGAAGTTGACTCTTACCCTTCTCGGCTACAGTGGATACAAGCCTAGCCTGTACAACTTTTCATATGTTCCAGTGTTTGCCACAACTGAATTTTATGTTTGGAAATGATTGTCCAGTCTATTTTTTTTTAATATGTTATCCTACAGACCCTGAGAAAAATTGACTGTAGTTGGTTTCAGCTTATGTTCTGGTAAGAACCCGTTTACAGTTACCACGCTGCCCTTAATTCAGCACAAATTAGCAGATAGCTGCATTAATTGATAGCTTCACTCAGGGAGACCGTACAGATGGCTGGTGAAGGCAATTCGAAATGTCATATTTGACACAGCAGGGAGCTGTTTATCTGAAGTTGTATTTCTGGAATATATTTCCGAAACCATATGTGGGAAGCTCTCTTTGTGTATCCGATGCACTGCGTGTCATTCCTGGGAGTGTGCAATGTGGGCAACATGCAGGAAGGAAAAACTTAAGGCGTGGGGTTGGGGGGGGAGGTGTGGAATGTGTGGTACACCTCCGACGTCTAATATAGAAGGAAAATAGGATGGAGACTGAGAGGTGCCTTTCAGTCTGCTGTGTGGAGGAGCATTGCGACTGTCTGAATCAACATGTGTAAGACTGGCCACCAGATTCTACTGACTGTTGCTCTCATCTTTTGAGGGACACACCACCCTATTCACGCAGAGGGTGGTGCATGTATGGAGGAGGTGGTGGAGGCAGGTACAATTAAACATTTAAAAGGCATCTGGATGGGTATATGAATGGGAAGGGTTTAGAGGGATATGGGCCAAATGCTGGCAAATGGAACTAGATCACTTTGGGATATCTCATCTGCATGGACGAGCTGGACCGAAGGGTCTGTTTCGTGCTGCACATCTCTATGACTCAATGATGGAAGTTAAATTGGGGAAAGATAAAGGACTTGGATTTTCACTTCAGGTTTCTATTTTGAAACTCTTTATAGATTCAACACAATATCACGCTGAGTACATCTGGGAGGCCTACCTTAACCAGTATTTTATTCCAATTCAAATAACAAAGGTGATGGATTTAGAAAACTAAAGGGAATAACTCGAATAGTTGAATATCTCCAGTGGTGTGTCATGGATTTCTGCGATCACATTACAGGAAGCTGATTCCAGTTGACTGCAGGGGAATCACAGAACTACTGTGACACAGGGGAGGCCATTCAGCCCATTCATGCCTGCACTAGTTCTAATACCTAATGCCAACCTCTTGCCTTTTCTCCATATTCCTGAGCATGATTTCTTTCCAAATAACCACCCAATGCCCTCTTGACTGCCTCAGTTGAATCTGCCTCCGAGCAGTGCATTCCAGACCTTAACCACTCGCTGAGTGAAAAAGTTCTTTTTTGCCACATAACCCTTGCTTTGTTTGCATGTCACTTTAAATCTATACCCTCTTGCTCTCTTTTCTTTTACGACCAGTAACAGCTTCTCCCTAGCTACTCTATCCAGCCGGCTCATGACTTTGAAAACTTCCATCAAATCTCCTCTCAGCCTTCTCTCAGTGAGAACGGGCCTAACTTCTTCAATCTATCCTCAATATTGAAGTTTCTCATTCCTGGAATCATTCTTGTAGATTGCTTCTGCCCTTCTGTCCAGTGTGCTCACATCTTTCCTATAATGTGATGTCCACAACTATAAACAACACTCCAGCTGAAGTCTAACAAGTGTCTATATAATGTTACACATTTAAATTTATGAGTGAATACTAAAAGTGCTTTATTTTTCTCACATGAGATAACTCGAATGATTTTGGCAACCATTTGCCGGTTTGTGGATCAACGTACAAGTGGGAAATCTTTTCCTGGAGTAAAACTTGTGGCCATTGTTTTCGGAAGTAGAATATTGTAATTAGAAAAATAATATTGTTCTTATGTCACTAATTGCATCTGTCAGACACTCATCTTGCGTATCACTAACTGATTCCAAAATTCCAACAAAAAATAATTCCCATGATGCACAAATGATCTATTAAAGCAAGTGGTAAAATTCATCTTCTAAGTAAAACTCATTAGAAATATGTAGTTGACAGTAGACGGTGTAAAAAAAAAACAGGCATTTAATCTGGTGCCATGGAAGATGAATGTCATATTTGCTTCTCACCTTTTCTGAGCAGTTTGGTAACACCTTTTGTCTTATTCACTTGTGGGAAGTGGGGTATGCTAGCTGGCTAGCCTTTATTGCAAGTCCTTAGTTACCCTAGAGAAGGTGGTGCTGAGCTACCTCTTGAACCATTACAATCATGGGCTGTAGGTTCACCCACAATTTCCTTAGGGAAGGAATTCCAGGATTTTGACCCAGCAACAGAGGGCAGCACGGTGGCTCAGTGGTAGCGGGTGGCACGGTGGCTCAGTGGTAGGGGGCAGCATGGTGGCTCAGTGGTTTGGGGGCAGCACAGTAGCTCAGTGGTTAGCACTGTAGCCTCACAGCGTTCGATTCCAGCCTTGGATGACCGTCTGTGTGGAGTTTGCACATTCTCCCCGGGTTTCTTCCAGGTGCTCCGGTTTCCTCCCACAGTCCAAAGATGTGCAGGCTAGGTGGATTGGCCATGCTAAATTGCCCATAGTGTTCAGGGGCGTGTGGGTTATACAAGGATGGGTCTGGGTGGGATGCTTCAAGGGTCGGTGTGGACTTGTTGGGCTGAAGGGCCTGTTTCCACGCTGTAGGGATTCTATTCTATGAACAGTGAAGCAACAGTGACATTTTTCCAAGTCAGGATGGTGAGTGGCTTGGAGGGGAACTTGAAGGCGGTGGTATTCCCAAGTGTCTGCTGCCCTCATTCTGGATGGAAATGGGTTTGTCTAAGGATCCTTGGTGAATTTCTGCAGTGCACCTTGTAGATTGTACACACTGCTGCTACTGAGCGTCGGTGGTGGGGGGAGTGGATGCTTGTAGATGTAATGCCAATCAAGTGGGTTGCTTTGTCCTGGATGGTGTCAAGCTTCTTGAGTGTTGTTGGGACTGCACTCATCCAGGCAAGTGGGAAGTATTCCATCACACTCCCCACTTGTACCTTGTAGATGGTGGACAGGCTTCAGGAAATTGGGAGGTGAGTTACTCGCTGCAGGATTCCTAGCCTCTGACCTGCTCTTAGAGTTACAGTATTCATATGGCAAATCCAATTGAGTTTCTGGTCAATGGTAACCCCCCAGAATGTTAACAGTGGGCAGATTCAATGTCGATAGCATCATTGAATACCAGAGGGTGGTAGTCAGATTATCTCTCATTACAGATGGTCATTACCAAGCATTTGTGGGGCACGAATGTTACTTGCCACTTGTCAGCCCAAGCTTGGTTACTGCCCAAATCTTGTTGCATGGACTGCTTCAGAATCTGATGAGTCATAAAATGTGTTGAACATTGTGCAATCATCCGTGAATATTTTCATTTTTGACCTTATGATGAAGGGAACGTTATTGATGAAGCAGCTGAAGGTGTTTGGTTCTTGGACACTATCCTGAGGAACTCCTGCAGAAGTGTCCTACAGATGAGATGATTGACCTCCCACCCAACTACAACCATCCTGTGATATTGCCAAGTCTGATCCAACCAGGGGAAAGTTGACCCTTGATACCCATTGATTGCAATTTTGCTAGGTCTATTTGATGCCACACTCAGTTGAATATGGCCTTGATGCCAAGGGCTGTCACTCTTACCTCACCTCTAGAGTTCAGGTCTTTTGCCCATGTTTGAACCAAGGCTGGAATGAGGTCAGGAGCTGAGTGGCCCTGCCACATCCTCAACTGGGCGTCACTGAGCAGGTTATTGCTGAGCAGGTGCTGCTTGATAGCACTGTTGATGACACCTTCCATCACTTTATTGTTGATCGAGAGTAGACTGATGGGACGGTAATTGGCCTGGTTAGATTTGTCCTGATTTTTGTGTGCAGGATATACCTGGACAATTTTACATATTGTTGAGTAGATGCCAGTGTTGTAACTGCACTGAAACAGCTTGGCTAGGGGAGGCACAATTTCTGAAGCACAAGTCTTCAGTACCATTGCTGGAATGTTGTCAGAGCCCATAGCCTTTGCAGTATCCAGTGTCTCTAATCGTGTCTTGGTACCACGTAGAGTGAGTTCAATTGGCTGAAGACTGGTATTTGTGATTCTGGGGACAACTGGAGGCAAGCTTCCACAGTATGGAGCATCAAGTCGTAATGAGCAGACCACGCAACAAACGAAAGGATGAATTTACAGTAAAAGAAAAATCCAGGCTGAAGGAATGGAAGGAACAAATCTGCACATGAACAATTCCTGTACTGCAGACTTTTCCTAAGCTGAACACAAGGAGTAGGAGCAAACATAAGGCTTACTTTGCTTACAAGCCTACCCTGCTGTTCAGTAAGCTCATGGCTGACCTGATATTGCCCTCCCTCCTACGTTCCTACTTCCCCATATCCCTAGACTCTCCTGTCATTCAAGGATGAATCTCAGCCTTGAATATGTGCACCAGCTCAGATCCATAGCTGTGCAGAGTTCCAGTATGATTCACAGGTTTTCTGGAAGAAGGAATTCGTTCTCATCTCAGTCTTAAATGGGGAATTCGGAAACTACGTACCTGAGTGTTCTACATCGAACCAACTTCAGCTGCTTCATGATTGATGTTCATTCCATCTTCAGGTCAGACATGCGAATGGTCACTGCTGATTGCTCAATATTTAAATGAACAGGAAATCTAACTGAAGTTGTTTTTGAGAATGTTATTCCTCCTGAGAGGATCTCGTGGCGATAATACCAGTGTAAACCAGAGAGTGAGATCAGAGGAGTTTCAGAGAAAGTAAAGTTATGGTAAGTTAAAGTAAGCTGAAGGTCGAGTGGGGCAGTCCAGCCAAGTGGAATGCCCTGGTGGTGGTACTGGTAGTGTTAATGTTGGACCAAGACATGTGCTCCTAGACTCTATTCAGGAAAATTCCCTACAGCAATGTGTGTCCATTCCAATAAGAAGGGAAGCACTGCCAGGCTTAGTTCTTGGGAATGAGCTGGGCCAAGTAGATCCAGTGGCAGCTGGGAAACATTTGGGGGACAACGATTATTGTATTATAAGGTTTAGAATGGCAGGGAAATTAACATTGGCTAATCCAACGTAAGAGTAGTTAACTTTCTGAGCACTAACTTCAATGGGGCTAGAACAACTGGGCCCAATAGACTGGAACCAGAGGTTGGTGGTAAAATCTGTAGCTGAACAAAATGTTGCCTACGAAGTGGTGGATTGGAGACAATCAAGGCATATTCTCCTAAAAGAGAAATGGAGGACAAACAAATTCAGAGCTCCCTGGATGACAAAGAAAATAGAGGACAAGCTAAAGAAAAAGAAGAGTTGGCATGATTAGTGTCAGGTAGTCAATGGAATTGATAACCAAGCTGAATAGAGATAGTTTCGAAGGGAGGTGAGAAAGCAAATAATAGAAGCAAAGAAGATTATAAGAAAGGATTGGCAGCCATCCTAAAGGGAAATCCCAAAGTCTTTCATGGGCACATAAACAGTAAAGGAGTAGAGCCAATGCAGGACCAAAAAGGGGATTTGCACATAAAGGCCAGAGGCTGAGGTGCTAAGTGAATATTTTGCATCTGTCTTCACCTATGAAGCAGATGCTGCCTAGACCATTTAACAAAGAAACTTTGTCACTTGGAGAGTTTAAAATAGCTCAGGAGGCGATATTGAATAAGCTGTTGGTACTTAAAGTTGGTAAGTCACCAGGGCTGGATGGGACACCTCCAAGAATATTGAAGGATGTGAGAGTAAAAATTGCAGAGACACTGAAAAAGTTCATTCATTGTTTCCTGGATTGAGAGGTGGTTCCAGAGGACTGAAGAATTATAAAACATTGCACCCTTTGTTTAAAAAGATTGAAGAGATGAGGCCAGCAATTACAGGCCTTATTAGTTGAGCTTCAGTGGTGAGGAAACTGCTTAGAAACAATTAGTTGAATTGGAATTATTAATCACATTGGAAAATGTGCGCTACCTGGGAAGAACCAGCATAGATCTGTGAAGGGGAAGTCATAACCTGACTCACTTGCCTGAGTTTTTCTGAAGACATAACCAAGAAGGTTGATGAGGTCAAGGCAGTCTATATGATGTAAATGGACTTACAAAAGGCATTCAGTATGGTGCCACACAATAGCCTGGTGATAAACATTACATCTTGTGGAGTAAAAGGGTCAGTAACAACCTGCGTACAAAATCGGCTCCAGAAAAACGAAGGCAATTCATCATGTGTGTATGTTTTTTTTAGGCAGGAGGAAGACCTGCAGTGCTGTTTCTCAGGGGTCACTAGGGACCTTTGCTTCTTCTAATACATATAAATAATCTATGTCTTGTGTACAGGGAACAATTTCAAAGCTCGCAGATAACACTAAACTTGAGACCATTGAAGACTGTGAGGAGGATAATGTTAAACTCCAACTTAACTATGGAAAGAAGCTGAGTAAGGTTGTTTTCTTTAGAGCAGAGAACTTTGAGGGGCGACTTGATTGAGGTGTATAAGATTATGTGGGACATGGCCAGGGTGGGTAGAAAGCGGCAGTTCCTCTTAGTTGAAAGGTCAGTAATGAGGGGCCATAATTTTAAGTTGAAGGTTAAGCAGAAGATTTAGAGGGGATTTGAGGGAAAGCTTTTTCACCCAGAGAGGGGTGGGAATCTGGAATGCACTGCCTGGGAGGGCAAGAGAGGCAGGAAAACTCATACCCTTTAACAAGTACTTTGATGAGCACTTGAAATGTCACAACATCAAGGCTATGGGCCAAGTGCAGGAAAGTGGGATTAGTGGGGATAGGTTGGCGCAGACTCCATGGACCAAAGGACCTTTTCTGCACTGTATAACAGACACAGATCACATTGGAAGGATACCTAAATTACAACAGAGTAATTGGGCAAAAATGGGACAGTCTGGACAAAGCATCAGTTTGAGTGAAAATTCAACTCCACTAAAGATGTAGAAGGATCCAGCGAAGCAGAAGTCCCATCCGAGGTGCCAATTTGCTCCTTTGTGGAAGGGGCTTCTGTTGAAGGTGTTGACATTTCCAATTATTCCATGGATTCTGTTCCCTCTTTATTTCCCTTCTCAAGTACCCGCCCTACACTTCTCCGCCACTCGGCCATACTTTTAAGAGGCTCCTTACCTCCTTGACCAAGCTTTTGCACATTTGCCCTGATATCTCCATGCATGGCACAGTGTTATATTTTACAATGCTTTGTTGAAGTGCCGAGGGATATTTTATTATACCAGAGCAATATAAAATGATACAATGTTGTTGTTCTCCAGCCTAACTGTGTCATTCTGAGTGATAGTAGAGTCCTTGCAGGTTCCTGGTAATGCCTGTAGATTCCTGCTTCAACGATATCTGTTGAGTCACATTATACCTGTTGTGGGTAAATTGACAGGCTGTGGTGGTGAATTCAACCCTGTCTGAGATATTTGATTTGATTTGATTTGATTTATTATTGTCACATATATCTATGAAAAGCTTTATTTTGCGTGCAGTACAGGCAGATCATACCATACAAACTGCATTTAGCTAATAGAACAGAGTGAGGAATACAATGTTACATCTCCAGAGAAGGTGCACAGAGTGAAATCAACACTAAATTTAAAATTTGAGAGGTCCATTCAGAAGCCTAACAACAGCAGAAAGATATGCTATTCGTACATTTACGTAAACTTTTATATCTTCTGCCCGATGGAAGAGAGTATAACCAGGGTCGGTGGCGTCTTTGATGATGTTGGTTGTTTTCCCAAGGCAGTGGGAAGTATAGATGGAGTCAATGGATGCAAGATTGGTTTGCATGATGGACTGGACTTTGTTTACAATTCTCTGTTGTTTCTTGTGGTCTTGGGAAGAGCAGTTGGCACACCAAGCCGTGGTGCATGATTGTGACCAGAGTGGGGACTGCTCTGCTTGCGTGCCAAGTCCTTCCCCACCCAAAAAAAGAACTCAGGCAGAACACTAGTGGCTGCTCAATGTTTGGATTTAACTGAGAGACCCACAGAAGAAAGACACACCTCAAACCAACATGACTGCACCCCCCCCACCATCCCTATCCACCTACTGAGAATACTGCCTCTCCAGCAAAGTGCTGCTGCTTCTATCATTCACTTTGTAGGAGGAAAGAGTTTGTGCACTGCTGTCTCTGACAGTTCTTCAGATCATGATTGTTATTTTGAAGAATGATAGTTTAGGCACAACTGTACAAATTGGCAGGTGCTCTTTTCTATCATTGCAAACCGATTTGCTAAATAGCAACTCATTTTTACTTTCAATTCACATTTACTCTCTTCCCCCCCCCCGCTCCCCACCTCACCACCCACTCAAAGAAAAATCAATTAATATTGTTCTTTTGATATGTAGATTTACTGGTAAATTTGTAGAAATGAGTTATTGAGGTTGTATTGAATTCAAACCAACTGTGTATTGTTAAACAGTGTAGCAGTGTACTAGATACATGTAAAAGTTGATGAGGAACTATACTTAAAATGCTGTCCATTTTTTACCTCCCCTCAATCCCTCCCCCTTCCCTCAGTCACTGATGCAGCCTCTCTGTACCCTCAGCAATCTCCTGGATCAAAGCTATGGTGAGAGCAGTTCTGAAGTTCTGCTGACTTCCTACTGGGAAGTGACCCAACCCTATCGAGCAACTGCCAAGGCAAATGTCTTGTATTGGGGAACCAGTGACAAGCAGAAACTCTCTACGTTGGGCAGCCAGGTTCACTCAGGACCCTTGTGAATGGAAGCTGACACACCAAAGAGCATAAAGAGGGCCCTACCTGTGGGATTAAGGGTGGGGATCACAAACTGGCTCTCCAAAAAGACGTAGTTAGATTTTGACTAACAAGGGAGTCAATGGTTATCAGGGGTTGGTGGGAAAATGGAGTTGGGGTCATAATCAGATCAGCCATGAGCAATCTGGGATGGGGGTTGTGGTGGGGAGGCGAATGACCTATTCCTGCTCCTAATTCATATTTTTTGTGTAGAGATAGAGAAGAGTGAAGCTTTGATTTAAAAGTTTAAATTTGAGGAGTTGCTGGACCAGGGATCAACATCGATCAGTAACCACGGGGTTGATAACTGAATGGGATTTGGTGCCAGTTAGAATAAAGGTGACCTAGAGATTTGGATCAGTCCAAATTTGTTTAAAAAGTCCAAAGGCAGCCAGGGGAAAATGGGAAGAGTCAGATTGAAAAGCACAGAGGAGTGATTCGATAATCTGCTGTGTTAAGGTAGGGGCACAGTGATGGAAGGTGTTAATGAAGCCAGAATTGAAGATAATATGGGGCCAACGGCTCACTTCATGGTCACCTTGGATGATGAGACAGGAATTTCAGGGCTATTTCGATCAGCCTGTGAGCTCGTTAATTTTTAGAGTGCTACCTTTCATTAACATCAGTTTGGTGTGTGCCCTGTCAGATTATTGGCTGTGTGGTCTGCTGAGGTATTAGAAGCAATGACTTTAGAAGTGTTGTGCAATGTTTGTTGTCTAGTGGTCTTTAAACGATTTTGTGGATATATTTATTTATAAACATAGAAGATAGGAGCAGGAGTCGGCTATTTGGCTCTTTCAGCCAGCTGTACCATTCAGTCTGATCATGGCTAATCATCCAACTCAGTCCCCTATTCCTGCTTTCACCCCATACCCATTGACCCCTTTAGCCCTAAGAACTATGTCCAACATCTTCTTGAGAACATTCAACGTTTTGGCTTCAACTGCTTTCTATGGTCATGAATTCCACAGGCTCACCACTCTCTGGTTGAAGAAATTTCTCCTCATCCCAGTCCAAAATGGCTTTAGACAGTGACCTATAGTTCTGGACTCCACGGTCATTGGGATACCCTTCCTGCATTTACCTGGTCGAGTACTGTTAAAATTTCATAGGTTTCTATGGGATTCCCACCTCATTCTTCTAAACCACGGTGGATATAGTCATAATCAATCCAATGTGTCTTATATGTCAGTCCTAGTGTCCCAGGAATCAACCTGGTAAATGTTGATACCCAAATACCTGTGGGGTATTTATTCATCTTAGGATGTCAGCTGTGGGAGGCAGTTTCAGTGTCAGAGGTCTGGTCCTCCTGGTCTGCCACTGGAAGACCATCTCCATCCATTGGCCAGGCTTTGGTCACCATTGGAGGCTCTCCTCTTCTTCCCTACAGTAGCAACCAACTTCCTGTTCCTTCAGGGAGTGGTCCCCACTCCCAAGACCTTTAGATTTCAGAGGCTGGGACACTACTACTGTGCCACAACAGTTCCCTGGGTGTGTTTCTTTATAACCATTTTTCTATATCCACAAGTACTATCACACACACAACTGAATGACTTTCCCACCACCAAATCATCTTGACATTTTTTTTTGTTTTTAAACTATTAACCACCAGCAACAATCATCCATGCAGCCAATTAGAAATTTACATGCATCATGGGAGGCTTTTTTAAAAAAAAAGTCCTATTTTCCTAATCAACCTGTTCAGAGATGTTATTACACACCTCCCCGTCGAGGGATAGGATCTCTACCACTGTGCCAGAAGAGGGCCTCTCATGGGACAAGTCAGAGCAGCCTCAGGATATTGATCTTAATTGGTTTTTTAATTGTGTTAAAGGCTACCCACTAGCTGCCAATCGTGACCTGGCATCTACCAAAATGAGCTAGAGGTGGCAACTTGCTCCAGTAAGAATTTTCCAGTCCTCTTGCCTCTATGAATCCAGGAGTCTGCCATTTAAGACATTAAATAATATTTAGTTGTTATATTGCACAATTTATTATAATATGGAATATAGAAACAGAATTTAGGAGCAGGAGTAGGCCATTAACCCCCAAAGCCTGCTCTGCCATTCAATATGTTCACGGCTGATCATCCAACTTGATAATCTGTCCCCACTTTCCCCCCAATATCCTTTGATCCCTTTAGCCCTCAGTACAATATCCAACTCCTTTTTGAAATCAAGAACAAAAACAAAGTTGCTGGAAAAGCTCAGCATGGCTGGCAGCATCAGTGAAGAAAAAAACACAGTTAATGTTTCAGGTTTGGTGACCCTTCCTCAGAACTGGGATGGGGGGAGGTGATGGGGTAGGGATTAAACAATAGGATAGAGCCTAGAGAGAGAGAAGAGCAGTGGACAGACAAAGAGTTGATAACGATCAGGCTGGGAGGGTGAATAGTTGTTAATGGGGTCTTTTAGTGACTAATAACAGGGGGTGTGTAATGGCAGGCTATGTGATAACAAGGCCTGGTGTGTGGGGTAGGGGGCAAGGACATGGGAGAGTTTAGGCCCTAAAATTATTGAACTCGATATTGAGTCCGGAGGGCTGTAGGGTCCTCAAGCGGAAAATGAGGTGTTGTTCTTCCAGCTTGTGTTGAGCTTTGCTAGAACACTGCAGTAAGCCAGAGGCAGAGATGTTGGCCAGGGAGCAGGGTGGTGCATTAAAGTGGCAGGCAACAGGTAGTTCAGGGTCTTTTTTGCGAGCAGAACGTAGATGTTCTGTGAAGCGGTCGCCAAGTCTACACTTTGTTTCCCCAATGTAGAGGAGACAACATTGTGAGCAATGAATGCAGCAGACTAGATTCTGGGAAGTGCAGGTGAAGTATTGCTTCCCCTGGAAGGTATGTTTGGGCCCTTGGATACTGGGGAGGGAGGAGGTAAATGGGCAGGTGTTGCACCTTCGCCGGTTACAGGGAAAGGTGCCGTAGGGCTGTGGGGGGGTGTTGGGGATGAAGGAAGTGTGGACCAGGGTGTCCCGGAGGGAATGGTCCATGTAGAAGGTGGAAAAGGGAGGGGAGGGGAATATATGTCTGGTGGTGGCATCTTGCTGGAGGTGGCAGAAATGGTGCCTGATGATCTTCTGGATGTGGATGCTGGTGGGATAGTGGGTAAGGACAAGGGGAACCTTATCACTGTTGCGGGTTGGAAGAGAAGGGGTGAGGATGGAAATGCAGGAGATGGGTCGGACCTGGTTGAGGGCCCTGTCGACCACGGAGCTGGGGAATCCTTGGTTAAAGAAGAAGGTGGACATTTGGGAGGCTCCCTTGTCGAACTTGGCTCATCTGAACATATATGACGGAGATGGAGGAACTGAGAGAATGGGATGGAGTCTTTACAGGAAGTGGGGTGTGAGGATGTGTAGGCCAGGTAGCTGTGGGAGTCAATGATATCATCGGTGCTGCTTCCCTCTCTCATCTGAAATTGAAAACTTCATCAATTTCGCCTCCAATTTCCACCCTGCCCTCACTTTCACCTGGTCGACCTCTGACTCCTCCCCTCCCTTCCTCGACATTTCTGTTTCCATTTCTGGGGATAGACTGGCCACTAATATCCATTACAAACCCACTGACTCCCACAGCTACCTGGACTATACATCCTTAGCTGCCCTTACCTAACATCCCACAAGCATCCACATCCAGAAGATCATCAGGCACCATTTCCGCCACTTCCAGCAAGATGCCACCACCAGACACATATTCTCCTCCCCTCCCTTGTCTGCCTTCCTCAGGGAACTTTCCCTCCAAGATACCCTGGTCCACACTTTCTTCACCCCCAACATCTCCCCACAGCCCTCCGGCACCTTCACCTGTAACCGGCGAAGGTGCAACACCTGCCCATTTACCTTCTCCCTCCCCCGTATCCAAGGCCCCAAACATACGTTCCAGATGAAGCAACACTTCATCTGCATTTCCCAGAATCCAATCTACTGCATTCGCTGCTCACAATGTTTTCTCCTCTACACTGGGGAAACGAAGCGTAGGCTGGGTGAACGCTTCGCAGAACATCTACGCTCTGCTCGCAAAAAAGACGCTGAACTACCCGTTAGAGTAGTAGGAGCTGCAGATGCTGGAAAATCCAAGATAACAAGGTGTAGAGCTGGATGAACACAGCAGGCCAAGCAGCATCAGAGGAGCAGGAAGGCTGACGTTTCGGGCCTAGACCCCG
>NC_063364.1:22866444-22897426 GCF_021869965.1 Rhincodon typus | reverse complement strand
CTCTGAACTACCTGTTGCCTGCCACTTTAACACATCACCCTGTTCCCTGGCCAACATGTCTGTCTCTGGCTTGCTGCAGTGTTCCAGCGAAGCTCAACGCAAGCTGAAAGAACAACATCTCATTTTCCGCTTGGGGATCCTGCAGCCCTCTGGACTCAGTATTGGGTTCAATAATTTTAGGACCTAAACTCTCCTATGTCCCAGCCCCCTACCCCACACACCAGGCTTTGTTACCAAATAGCCTGCCATTACACACCCCCTGTTGTTGGTCACGAACAGTCCCCATTAACAACTATTCACCCTCCCAGCCTGAGCGTTATCAACTTTTCTGAAGAAGGGTCTAAGCCCGAAACGTCAGCCTTCCTGCTCCTCTGATGCTGCTTGGCCTGCTGTGTTCATCCAGCTCTACACCTTGTTATCAACTCCTTGTCTGTCCAACTGCTATTCTCTCTCCTTAGGCTTTATCCTATTGTTTACTCCATACCCCATCCCCCTCCCCTTTTCTCTGCATATAAATTGACGTTTTCCCAGCCACTCTCAGTTATGAGGAAGTGTCACTGGACCTGAAACGTTCACTCTATTTTTTCCTTCACAGATGCTGCCAGACCTGCTGAGCTTTTCCAGCAACTTTGTTTTTATTCCTGATTTACGGCATCCGCAGTTCTTTCGGTTTTTATTTTGTCCTTTTGAAATCATTGAATATTTTGTCTTCTACTGCTTTCTTTGATTGCCACACGCTCACCACTGACTGGGTGAAGAAATTTCTCCTAGTCTCAGTGCTAAATGGTTTACCCTGCATAATACCTTAGATCTCTGCAAAAGTGTAACCAAAATGTGAAGCTTGGGTCACATTGTGTCTGATTATACTGCTTTGCTTTCCATGTAAACCCTAATATTTCCAAGATGCGAAAGATTGCTTGTGGCTTGAATCTTCAAATAAATAATCACATCAAACGTAAAGACGAAAGATTTGCAAAAAGTATTAACTTCAGATTTCCTGGAGAGTTCACGAGAGTGACTGAAGGGAAGATGGGATTATTTTAGTGTGAATTGACACAGAGTTTATGAAATTGCATGAAAGCCTTTGGGCTTTTGATTGACTGTGAACTCAGTTCACACTGTTTGATGTGAACTAACAACAAACGTGAGAACTTGATTTACGCATTAGATGTGCTAGAGGGTCAGATTTACTCGTGCTTGTCCAGTGACCCCTGAAGACGGTAGTCAATGAGGTTGATTGGTGGGCATGGAGGTGTAGCAGAGAACCATTAAATAGCAACATCCCGTTTCCCAGCCGAAAGCACGTGCAGAGAAAGTGGCACTGGTTAACGTTAGAACATAAAAAATAGGAGCAGGAATAGACCATACATCCCCTTCAGCCTTTTTCCACCACTCAGCATGATCATCCCTGATCTTCTGATCATCTGTGCTTCCCTGCTCATTCCCCATATCCTTCGATCCCTGCGTACCCAATAATCTGCCTGACTCAGCCTTAAATGTATTAAACAATCAAGCATCCACAAATGTCTGCAGTAGAGAATTCTAAAGCCTTTAAGTGAAGACATTTCTCCACATCTCTGTTGTAAATGCTCGGCATTATCCTTGAGCTGTCACACTTTGATCTAGATTTCTGAACCTGGCAGCAACAGTTCCGACTGCAACCTACTGTGGCAAATGAGGAGTTCAGAGATGAGATGCAGTGCCACAACGATGTCACCCGAAGGTTGCAGAAACAGCACTTCATATTTCGCTTGGGAACTCTGCAGCCCAATGGTATCAATGTGGACTTCACAAGCTTCAAAATCTCCCCTCCCCCAACCGCATCCCAAAACCAACCCAGCTCGTCCTCGCCTCCCTAACCTGTCCTTCCTCCCACCTATCCTCCCACCTCAAGCCTCACCCCCATCTCCTACCTACTAGCCTCATCCCGTCCCCTTGACCTGTCCGTCCTCCTTGGACTGACCTATCCCTTCCCTAACTCCCCAACCACACTCACCTTTACTGGCTCCATCCCCGCCCCTTTCACCTGTCTGTTGCCTCTCCACCTATCTTCTCCTCTATCCATCTTCTATCCTCCTCCCCCTCTCTCCCTATTTATTTCAGAATCCCCTTCCCCTCCCCCATTTCTGAAGAAGGGCCTAGGCCCGAAACGTCAGCCTTCCTGCTCCTCTGATGCTGCTTGGCCTGTTGTGTTCATCCAGCTCTACACCTTGTTATCTTAGTTCAGAGATGAGGGTTTCTTTTATAAATTGATGTGCAGAAACTGGCCAGAATCTGTTTCTAATCCCCCAGTTTGCCCCCACAGAGATGGTGGTGAACCACCTTCTTGACTTGCTGCTTGAGCATGTTGTTTATAAAGATTCTGATATTACTTAGGCTTCGGCATTTACAGAGAGCAGTTTGGAGCCAACCACTTTTGCCGTGGGTCTGCAGTCACGTTTAAGCCAAACTGGAAAAGGTTTTGTAAGGATGCTAATAAACTGGAAAAGGTGCAACAAAGATTTACAAAGATGTTACCGAGACTGGAGGGGTTGCATTATAAGAAGAGGCTAGATAGGTTGGGATTTTCTATTCCCCTGGAGTATTGGATGCTGAGGAGAAACGTTATCGAGGTTTATAAAATCATGAGGGTCATAAATAAGGTGAATAGCCAAGGTCTATTCCTCACAGTGTGGAGTTCAAAACTAGATGGCATAGGTTTAAGGTGAGAGGGGAAAAGGTTTAAAAGGGGCCTGAGAGGCAACTTTTTCACACAGAGGAGGATGCATGTATGGAATGAGCTGCTACAGGAAGTGGTAGGGGCAATTACAATTGCAACATTTCAAAGACATTTGGACAGGTACATGGTTAGGAAAGATTTAAAGAGATTATGGGCCAAACTCAGGCATATGGGATTAGTTCAGTTTAAGAAACCTGGTCAGCATGGACGAGTTGGGCCAAAGGGCCTGGTTTCATGTTGTATGACTCTGTGACTCTATAAAAGTTTCCATAAAAGGCTTTGTATCTTTCCATCTTGTGAAAAACTTGGAAAAGTACGTTAACTAATAAGACATTAATGAACCAGAAGAGTTTTTATGTCAGCCTGATTGTTTCATGGTTACTGATACCAGTTTTTAAAAAAAGATTCCAGATTTATTTCATTCATTAATGTTAAATTTAAATCATCTGAATTTGAGCTCTCCAACTGGAAAGATAGGATTTGAATTCACGTTTATAAATAATTAGCCCTGGCCTCGGGATTACAATCCAGTAACATAAGCAGGTGCTACCGTGCCTGAGAGTAAACAGGATTTTCTGGCTGTGTTTTAGTGTCTATCCTCCATTTATGAAGCAGCTCCTCAGAGATTGAGAATCCTGGAATAAAAGCTGATAGCTGAACTCTCTGAACTCTTTCTGTCCTCGCCATGGAACCGGAGCTCCTGGGGCTAGTCTTGGACTTCAGCTGTGGAGAGTCAGTACTCACCAATCAAATGGGCATTCTCTGATTTAAATTACTTCCGACAGGACTGCTATAAGAGTTCAGCTCCAAGGGAGAGACACTGTGCTGTCTGGAGAGGAGATGGAGTGTTGCAGTAAAATGCTCAACATCAGGACCCTCATTAAAAATTCAATCATTCTCACAGCTGTTTTTTAAGCTGCAGTTTGATTATGGAGTTACTCAAACATTTCCGTTTTAACAGCAGTATCACAGATAGCAAAATTAACGCTTTATGAATTACCATTGAACTATAGCTATGCATCCATAAGCTCCTATGACTGAAAATCCGTTAGAAAATAGTTTGTATGTTGATAAGCCGCCAGCTACAAGCCTGTCCTGGTAACTATTCCCGAATTTCTGCTGTCATATTCTTTCTGTATTCCTCTCCCACATCTTGCTGCTTTGCTATTTATTTGCAAATTCTGCCCCCGTTCTTGCTATTGTGTGCTGTCAGAACATTCCACTCCTGTGTTTTGTCCTTCTGTTGTGTTTATCCGATCTTGAGATACTTTCCCTGGGTTCGAACTCTGTTTGTGGCCTCAGTATGCTGTCCTGCTGTCATAATCCTCTATTCTCTTCACCTATCCCTCCTCCTCATAGAGGTTGTTAGACCAGAATTTTTGCCGTATTAACAAATAGTCCTCACTTTAGAATATTGATGAGAACAGTCCTGTGAAGCACCTTGGAGAGTTTTATTACATTGAAGATGCTCAATAAATGAAGATTGTACACTCCCTGACAGGATATCAGAGCTAACCTGATCCATTCGTAACTTTCACACCCCACCATCCCACTCATACCTGTAATGGTCACTGGTTAGCAAGTCAATCACAGAAACTTTGGCTAGTTATTTTCCTTCATAAACCAGAGGAATGTCAGTGTTAGGAATACAGGGTTATTTTAAGGTTAGCGAGAGCAGCTCCACAGTCGATTCAGAGCAGGGTGTCATTGAGTGTCATTGGTTCTTGTGTCACAGTGGTGGCATCCCTATTTCTGAGCCAGGAGTCCTGGGTTCAAGTCCCACTTGCTCCAGAATAACTTCTCTGTATCGGTAATGGTCACACTCTGTGCAGAGGTGGGAAGGCAGATGAGAGGATATCCTCCTGGGGCTACTCTTAGTCCTGGCTAAGATAGCCATGAACCGGCCTAGGCAGTGAGCTGTGGAGGGAGTCAGCATTCCCAACTGCCTGCCTCTCTTTCCACTGCTTTGTTTGAATCAAATGTCTGTGGAGAGGGAGTGCACAGTGTCCACTGATATCCTGAAAGCTTTTTGAGAGACGTGGAAACCATGAAGCTACAGTGCATTATTTCCCCCACTTTTCATCCTCTGTTTTTGCTTTAGTTATTGTGATACTGTCGCTGGTGGGCAGATTTCATTATCTGTTTAATTAGTTAATTGGGTGATTTAGTGGTGAGTTTTATCAAAATAAAAATAAAGAGCTGGGTTCTGTCTTTAATTGGTGATGAGATATCGTGTTGGTGGGTTTTGTAACAGAAAGAGCTGGGTCTTCGCTGCCATTGATGGATAATGTTTGCAATTTGTTAATTGGGTATTTTGTAGATTTGGTGATGGGTTTATTTCATGTTTTTTAAAAAATTGTCTGGGTTCTAGACTATTGGTGTTTGGCTTCTGGACAGGGAAGAGGTCCAGAAGGGAATGGTGGAAATTGGTGTTTGTGCTAAACCATAGATTTATAATAAAACCCTTATAGATCTCCTAAACTATTTTAATGCATAATTCAACATATGGACATCAGTCTGTGAAACAAGGTCATTGGAAGATGAGATTTATTTTCTTCTTTCTTTTGAAGTGTGTTCTGGGCATCTGTATCCAAACTCTGTAACCCAGAGTGTTGTCAATTGTTAAATTTAATGTACAAGAATGTGAAATTTAGTGATGGCTACAAGAGCATTTCCAAATCAAATTTCTAGAGTGTGGATTTTTGAGAGAAGCAAAGAAAGAGAGAATAAATTTACATTTATTTCTTCCTTTTACTTGTCACACCTTTCACGTCCGTAGATAGCAAATTACTTATGAAGTGCAGTCAGTCTTGCTGACAAACATAACAACCCATTTTCATACAATAATCTCACAAAGCAAAATCAGGTAAATGTGCTTTAATCTGTATTGATAATTTTGGGTCCAGGGATGAATGTTGCCAGGACAATATGAGAATTCCCCTGCTTTTCTCTGAAGAGTGCAATTGAACCTTTTGCATTGCCCAAACAAAAGCACCATGTCTCTGTTTAATGTTTTAACAAAAAGTTGGCATCTCCAACAATGCAGCATTCCCTCCATAATGTACTGAATGACCACTGAGCCAAGTTGGCACTGTAAATAAGTGAAGCACTTTATAAAAGGGACATCCATTTTAACCAACCATCTCTGAGGTAGGAGCCCAAAACAAACCTGAGAGTGAGCATTAACAAAGTGAGATGTGATTTTGAATAATCTAAAAGAATGCAGCTTCAGTTTTACACTTGCATTTTGTGTTTGTGCTGAAGGAGTGATCCTGATCAGACCACTACCGTGCTAGCTTCAGATCCTGGGGGATGCAGCATTCAAGTTAAAAACTGGCATCACCACCACTGATGAGGTGCCACAGCCAAAATTCTCAAGGCCAATTGTTCCACAATCATGAGGTAGAACATCTAAGTCAGTCTCCCAAATAAAATGGCTAAGGTTTTCACAAGATCACAAGACAGTTGCAGAAGAGGAAGGCCAAGTAGCTTGTCTTAACTCATCTGTCCGGAGAGTTCCATCTGTCAACACCCTGCTCCTTTGACTCTTCTTGCCTTCCCTGTTTAGCATCAATCATTCTTATTAATGTTAAAATAATTCTTCAATAATTCCAGACCATCCGTCCCTATTATTGTCTATGGATCTTTTGCACAAATAGTTCATTTCTTGTGCGAAGAGATTTTGGGTTCTTAGTCCTAAAATTAACTTTTAGTTCATGCAGGCTATATCCTTTGTCGAACTCCTGCAATTTAATATCTATAATTTTCGCTTGGTCTATTTTTTGCACAACACGCTTACTGTATTGTATATCTCCCAGGCACCCAATTAACGGGCAGCAAACTTCAAGTTCCTTCAGTTTTATTTGGTAAGAATTAACTTGCACGGCTATGGGAACAGAACAAAGGAATGAGCCACAAACAACAACAGAAACGTTAACTCTGATTTCCCTCCACAGATGCTGCCAGACTTGCTGAGCTTTTCCAGCAACTCCTGTTATTGTTTCTGACTTACAGCATCCGCAGTTTTCTCAGTTTTTTTTAAAAGGAATGAGCTATGTTGGCTGTCCTTTTAGAGACCAAGCCAAATTGATCACTTTGGTTCAATATGATTCTACAGTTCTCTAACTCAGATCCTTTTGGAAACTGTTGTTATCAGACTTGTTCATGGGATGTTGGTGTCACTGGCTGGGACCGCATTTGTTGTCCATCCCTAATTGCAACGGAAGAGGTGGTGGCAAGCTGCCTTCTTGAACTGCTGCTGTCCCATAGTCTAGAATGATAGAATTCAGCTCCTACACGTAAGAATAGGAGACAAATGCTACTACAACTGAATCATTGCATTTGTGCAAGAAAAATATCACTGCAGGTGGGTATACTTAATGCCAATCCCACTGAGTGCAAATGCCAGATTAAATCATACTTGAAGCTTCGAGCGCAGTCTGTTCAACAGCTATCCTTATTCCTCAGACACTTAACTTCAAGTATTATCCAGACCAACAGAATGACAGTCTCCGTTCACACTGTAGGATGCAATGGCTTGTCCTGCAAGGTTTGTACTGATTTTACCATCCCTAATGGTAGGTGTGGCATGTGAAAAAGAAGCAGCCCTTGTGCTCACCTTAGTTAAACAGCCACCTGTATTAAACAGCTGATTGTAGACAGGACAGCAACTGAACTCAGTAATTGAATTCAATAACAGTCACCTCTGGGACCAGCAAACCATCTGCCAGTGTAGCCAGGCCTTACTTACAAAGTGGCAGGTTAGCATCGTATACAATGAGACCAGCATTGTCACTCCAATTAATTTTTGCACAAAACTGTCACTAAATCGGGATTAGAGCAGAAAGCATCATTTGTTTCTTGGATTCAGAGGCTGTGTGCATGAATGACTAAGCTTAGACTCCAGTGAAATTTCAATTCGACACACTGAGCCCAATAGAAGTCTTTCCTTTTCTGCTAACTGAGAAATTATTTGAGAAAGATGATGCATTCTGCATCTTAGATACAATTCGGAGCAGCATTTTGTCTCCGGTTGTTGTCTTTGTAAAACGTGCAAATTTGTTTTGTCCCTTGGAAGAATCTAGTGTTGAGCGTTTATGTACAGAAAACTGCTGCTTATCAATTGATAGGATGAACTTCAAGATTATGAAAGAAATTGACAGAACTGATCCGGATAATGTGTTGACAATGGTTTTGGGTTTAAATCTGACTATATACATGAGTAAATGGGATTAAGAAATAAAGACAATGCAATCCCCTTTCATGCTGCAGATGCATGGTTTTGAAAACATTACCCGTGATGAATATTGAAGTTACCAACATAATTGGGCTTAAGAAGGCATTGGGTGTGTTGCTGTGAGAAGTCGGGCAGATTCTAAAGAGAAGGTGGTGTTGACCTAGGAAAGGTTTTCAGGCTTGTTGAGCCCAATAGTCTTTTCCTCTTCTGAAATGTCCTCCATTTTAATGTAACAGTATGGTAACATTTGTTTGTTGCACCAGAATTACATTATAATCAGGCTAATCTATATATGCAGATTAGATAAAATTAACATACTCTTTAACGGATTCCAATCCCTAATGGTGTTTGCAGTTACAGAATAAGGCACTTTACTAATTAAGCTCATTTAAATATAAAAACAATGTCAAATTACCATATTCCAGTAATGTGGTTTTGCTTCCAAGACTTTCAGAAGGATCATCAAGATAACTGAAACTCATTCAGGCCAGAATGAATTTGTATCACTTGTGCAATTATGACCCCTTTCCTTGTTGCTGTGCTATTGGTTTTTTTTAATGGGCTGTAATCCAGCCTAGCTCTGTCTCACAAAAAAAATTGCTTCCATTAAGTAGTTGTGCTTGTAAGGTAACTGGCACAGGCTTCCCTCCGTGGCAGAGTGCTACCAACAGACCTCTGGATTTAATAATGCTTTCAATCACCCATTACAAATGGGTTTGAATTACCTGTGAATGGCCAATCCACACAACATGTTCATGAAAATAAGCGAGGAAAGCAGCGACAGTAACATCAATAGTCAATGGAAACGATCCATTGCTTGCTCGCTTGTTATATAAACAGAAATAAGTGGCTGCCAGCAAATAGATGGAAATGGGCAAAGGACAAGGAAAGAACGCAGGGAAATGAGTGTAGCCTGAGTAAAGTAAGAGATAAAGAATGCCTGGCATTTTGATGGCCTCCCTCTGTCTAACTTGTGGAACAAGTGAGTATATTGGAAATGTTTTTGCGATGTAACTTTCTCCAATAAGTCAAATAGATAGGACATAATGATTATAGATCTATTTTTCAGAGCAGGAGAGATAGTGCCAGAATCTATTTCAAAGGGCAATCCGATGGGGTGGCACGGTGGCCCAGTGGTTAGCGCTGCTGCTTCACAGTGCCAGGGACCCAAGTTCGATGCCAGCCTCAGGCAACTGACTGTGTGGATTTGGCAGGTTCTCCCCATGTCGGTGTGGATTTCTGCCAGTTTCCTCCCACGGTCCAAAAATATGTGGGTTAGGTGGATTGACTATGCTAAATTGCCCCATGGTGTCCAGGAATGTGCAAGCTAGGTGGAGTAGCCATGTGAAAGGCAAGGTTACAGGGATGCGGCAGGACAATGGGTCTGGGTGAAATGCTGTTCAGAGGGGCGGTGAGGACTTGATGGACCGAATGACCTGTTTCCACATTGTAGGGAGTCTGTAATTCTAATGATTCACATGAGCACAGTCTTGTGAGCTTTGTATGTGTCTGTGTCTCTATCCATAGAGGTGTTCCTGTTGTATCCATTGCGATACAGCTGTTGGAAGTGTTGCAGCTCTTGGTCTGTTTGGACTCACTTGTGTCTTCAAATATTCCATGGGCCAAATAAATAAATTAGTCCTGGCTACAGAGATAGCAGGAACTGCAGATGCTGGAGAATCTGAGATAACAAGGTGTAGAGCTGGATGAACACAGCAGGCCGAGCAGGAAGGCTGACATTTCGGGCCTAGACCAGTCCTGGGTACAGGTGATTTTGGGGTAATGTCGTTTGTACAAAAGTAAGACAGAAAAATTAATTGGAAATAATTTACTTTTTTAAAAAAGGTTTGAGAATGACAATCAGGTAAATTTTTCATGAGTGCACTGCAGTGCTTGGAGCCTGGGTAGCATCCTTAGTAATGAAAGAAAAGCTTACATTATAAATCACCTTTCACAACCACGTGATAGCAATCCACTTCACAACCAATGAAATACTTGTGAAGTGCACACACTGTTAGAATGCAGGAAATGCGCAACCAATCTGCACCCAGGAAACTCCCAAAACCAGTAACATGATGCTGACTGCATATTTTGTTGTGATATTGATTGAGGAATAAATATTGGCCAGGAAACAAGACCACTCCCTTGCTCCTCTTTAGAATAATGCCATAGGAATTATTTATTTTCACCTAAAAGACCAGATCACCCTAACACTTCATAGAATCATAAAATCCCTACAGTGTGGAAACAGGCGATCGGGTCACACCGACCCTCTGAAGATCATCACTGTAGCCCTGCATTTATCATGGCTAATCCACCTAGCCTGCACACCCTAGACACTCCAGATCAATTTAGCATGGCCAATCTACCTAACCTGCACATCCTTTGGACTGTGGGAGAAAACCGGAGAACCTGGAGGGAACCCATTAAGACACAGGGAGAACATGCAAACTCCACACAGACAGTTGCCTGAGGATGGAATCAAACCTGGGTCCCTGGTGCTGTGAGGCTACAAAGTTAACCACTGAGCCACTGTGTCACCCCAAGCTTCAGCCATAAAAAGGCACCACCAACAGCACAGCATTCCCTCAACTAGATTATTGTGCTCGGGTCTCTGGAGTGAAATTTGATCTCATCACCTCTGACTCAGAAGGGAAAGTGCGACCAATTTTGAGTTATTGTTGACACACCAATATGTTTAACATTGAAACCATGTGACTACATTATGGTTTCACATTTCTTAAAATGTATCAAGGTGTAGAGTATCATTTTATAGTTAATGACTTAAATAGAACAGTAAGAGAAGTGTAAGGGACAATATTTGTGTGGTGCATTAGGATCTTGTATAGGCTAGATCAAATAAGATTGGCAGGTTTCCTTTGCATTCCCGTCTCTTCCCCCTCTAATCAGACCCTGAGGTATGTCTGGTTTATGGGTTTGCTGGTTCCTCTACATCTCACTGTCACAAATGGCTAAAGAACGTGGCCCAGGGAGTCCGGGGAAACAAATGTTTCCCATGGACCAAATCAATGGAGCCTAAACCATGAAACATCCCACAACAGAAGTGTTGGCAATGTTATCAGTATGTGTGTTTTGTAATTCAGCCAGTTAAAACCAGATTAAAAGTTGAGAGGTTGAAAACCTGATGTAGCATACTGAAATCCCTCAGAACCTAGAGGGCAGTAGCATGTTGTTTAAACAAATCCAATGCTCTGACAAAGCAGGAACGTCAGACTCTGGAGAATTTCTGCTCAGTTTACCAAACAATTGCTTCAGTACTTAGTGGCATCAGCAATCCAATCTTCTTTAAATACACTATAAACATGTTCAAAGGGAATTTACTTTTGTGCCTACTTGTCACAGTCTAGAGAGTCTTCTATTACTAGATGACAATCTCAAAGAGTTGTGGCTGTGAATTGGAAGGCCCAGTTTTGTGTCTCCCAGATGCTCAAGTTGTCTCTAAAGACTATATCTTTCATGGTGTCCCACACTGTGGAGCAACCCCCACCATACTCTGCTTGGTTCCACTTCACCTTCTTTCGCACTGCATTGAAAACAGTTCTTTATGTAACGAAGCATTATTTATTGGTGAATCAGGAGAATATTTCTGAAAGCAGATTTCTTCACGAGAGACTTGGGAATCACCATATGAAGCAACTGCTTAAAGACCACCCAGGTGAGTTATTAGAGAGGACAGTAAGCTTACAGACTGCAGACAGCTGAGGTTTGGCAGGTGGTGGGAATCTGCAACTCTCTGCGATGTAAGGGTGTAAGAGGCAGAAACCATCATAACACTTAAGATTTTAGATGTGCACTTTGTAATGCCAAGGCGTACAAGAAGATGGACTGAGTTCTGGAAATCATAGAATCCCCACAGTGTGGGAGCAGGATATTCAGCCCATCGAGTCACACCGACCCTCCCACGCCATCCTTGCATTTTCCACCCTAGACACCATTGGCAATTTCGCATGGCCAATCATCTAACCTGCACATCTTTGGACTGTAGGAGGAAACTGGAACAACCAGAGGAAACCCACACAGAAACAGGGAGAATGTGCAAACTCCACACAGACAGTCACCCGAGGTTGGAATCGAACCCAGGTCCCTGGCGCTGTGAGGCAGCAGTGCTAACCACTGAGCCACTATGCTGCTGGGATTAGAATGGTTAGGTGCTTGTTTTTAACTGGTGTAGACTCAATGGACGAAAGAGCTTTTTTTTTCTGTGCTGTAGTCCTCTATGACACCAGACCAAATATTTCATCATTCATATTCATTAGGTGATTGGGTGGGAAGTGGGAAACCTGTCTATTATATATTGTGTTGGGTGCTTCTAAAATGCTAACTTGATCTTTCTCTACAATGAACAATTTATTTTATTCATTCAGGTGGTGAGGGTGTCACTGGCTAGGCCAGCATTTATTGCCCATCCCTAATTGCCCAGAGGGTACTTAGGAGTCAACCACATTGCTGTGGGTCTGGAGTCACATGTAGACCAGACCAGGTAAGGATGGCAGTTTCCTTTCCTAAAGGACATTAGTGAACCAGATGGGGTTTTCCCTCCGACAATTGACAATGGATCCATGGTCATCATTAGACTTTTAATTCCAGATATTTATTGAATTTAAATTCCACCAACTGCTGTGGTTGGATTTGAACCCAGGTCCCCAGAACATTACCTGGGTCTCTGGATTCACAGTCCAGTGATAATATCACAAAGCCATTGCCTCCCCTGTAATATATCCCAATATATAACCCAATATATCCGCTGAACACTTTCCACGGTATGACAAACACTCATACATTCCTAGTCATCTTGGTTCTCACAAATTTCTCAGTTTGGTTTAGCAGTTAAAGCTTTTGCCTCTGAGTCAGAAAATCTTTTAAACCCCAAATCATCACTCGAGCACATAATCTGGTCTAATACTACATGAAGGAGTACTGTGTATTGTTTCAGATTTTGCAGTCTTTCTGATCAAATGTTAAAATAACACCTCATGTGTCTGTTCATATAGATAAATAACCCTATTTATATGAGCACTTAGCTCTGAGGAGTTCCCCAGTATCCTGGTCAATCAGGGAAGGCAGTGATATACTGGTATTCTCAGTGAACTTAATCCAGTACCTAAGGCTAATGTTCTGGGGACAGCTGATGGTGAAAATTGAATTCAGTTTATAAATCTGGTATTGAAAGTTAGTTTAATGGTGATCACCATTGTCGATTGTCATAAAAACTCAACCAGTTCACTAATATCCTTTAAGGGAAGGAAATATGCTGTGCTTACCTGGTCTGGTGTCCATGTGACTCCAGACCCACAGCAATGTGGCTGACTCATAATTGCCACCATTTGAGGGATAATCAGGATTGGGCAAGAAATGATGGTCTGGCAAGTGGTTCCCACACCCAGTGAATTAAAAAAAACACAAATTAACTCCTCAACAACATCAAAATGAACAAGGTAGATCATCATTTATTTCATTGCAGTTTATAGGATCCAACATGGAGCAGATTGCCTGCCAAATTTGCCAAATTAATAGCAGTGACTGCATTTCAACCCTTCATTGTGAAAGGATTTGGATTTTCTCAGGATATGAACAGTGATGTATACATGCACTAACTTTCTTTCCAGAAGAGTGCAACCTCAAAGCCTTCTGATAGAGTAACTCAATTGCCTTATGAGCACAAACTCTGAGGCCAGTCTCTATGTGGGGCATAAAGTTCAAACATCTTGTATAAGATGGGAACTTTTTTTTTACTAACTTTCATATGTGGGGTGCTTTCTCTGTATTCTTCATACTCATGCATTTTGTTTAATAGCAATTAGATACCCTGGGTGGCACGGTGGCTCTGTGTTGACACTGTTGCCTCACAGCACCAGAGACCCGGATTTGATTCCATCCTCAGGCGGCATGTGGAGTTTGCACGTTCTCCCCATGTCCATGTGGGTTTTCTCTGGGTACTCAGGTTTCCTCTCACAATATGAAGATGTCCAGGCTAGGTGGATTGGCCATGGTAAATTGCCCCATAGTGTCTGGGAATGTGCGGTCTACTTCGATTAGCCATGGGAAGTACAGAGTTACAGGGATAGGGTAGGAGGTGGGTCTGGGTGGGATGCTGTTTGGAATGGCGGTGTGTACATGATGGGCTGAATGGCCTGCTTCCACTTTGTAGGGATTCTATGAATTGTATTTTAGTTTTACAATTCAACTTGTTTGAACATCTCTGGGGCAGTTGAGAATTGAAATTCTTGTCTATTTGTCGAGGCCCGACTTTTATAGCAATTGGTCTGTAAACATTTGGAGAAAATTAGCTTTAATTTCTGACTATTTGGATTTTGCGCATTCTGAAATGAACCTTTTATCCTTTTTGTTGCTTTGTGTCTGCTGTTTTGACTAAAATGTGCACTAATTAGAGGAGAAACAAAAAGGATTCCAGTTGGTTGAATTTGATAGATTTGTAACAGAGATGGCGTTCTTGTTGTCAGCAATTTTGACTTCATGTACAGAGCTTTGCAGAAACCCCATTGCAGCCCAATGATCTGATAGGTGCTGTGTTAAACAAAAATGAATGGGGCAGAGGTGGGGCAAAACTTAGACATTAAAAGACAGAATGGATCAGGATAAGAATTAACCAACAGAAATGTGTTTATAAATGTGATGTACGCTGCATAACAGTTCCAGGTTACCGATAAAGTTGAGTCAGAAGTAGCTGCTGCCAAATACACCCTGATGGGTAAACAATGTAGAAAAATAGTTCTTTTAAACAGAATGCATTAAGAAGCTAAGCATCCAACTACTTTAAGAGCCTGATCAGAGGTGTTAAATGACAGATTAGACAAAGCAAGTGGCGAAATGTAGAGATTAGTAGGCCATGAGCTGCCAATCATTATGAGCCGTCTCTGTTTTCTTTCTCATTCTCCTTTATTCAAGTGTCATTTTTGACTTTATTATATAGTACATGATATGATGGGTCAAAGGTCACCTGCTGGAATCTGTTTTTGTTTGTGATTTTCTTTTGATTTGACGGATGGGATTTTAAAAAGAACAATGAAGTTGAGCATTGAACCCCAGGCAGTATGCGTGGGACACTAGAGCGTTACCTTGGGCAACCGACAACTTTCTGTTGGAAAATTTGCTGAATACAATCCCTGAAGGGAAGTCATATTAAGTACAATAATCAGATTGCCCTTTGCTCCACAGAGGGGAGCTTCACACACAATGATCAACAGGACCTCTGTTCTACCTCCAAGATAAAATACCTGACTCAAGTAAGTCAATTCACCAGCAATAATTTCAAAAAGTAAATTTTATATTAATTCAGATGAGGATCCATGCCGAACCTTTTCTAGTGTGAGCACAGATGGTGCACAGCTCCAATTCTCATTAAATTTTCACCATGGCATTAATGAGGTAGACTTCAGTGTACACAATTCCATCAAACACCCCCAAGTCAGGCTCAACATGGGTTAAATACAAAGTGAAGACCCCTCTTCATTGTCAAATCAAATATTCCCAGGTCTGGTACAGCAAGGGTTAATTGTAGAGTTTAGCTCCCATAACACTGTCTTATTGAATACTACTAGACCAGAGACCAGTGCTTTTTATACACTTTTTAAAAAAGACTACTGCCTGATTTATAATCACAACAAATGTGGAAATTTATCACTTACATGTTGTGTGATTTATTGGGGAAAAAAAACTGCCTTCAGATGAAGGCAGGGAAAATAGGCACAAAAGTTTGACACCAGAGCAATTTGAAAACTTTTGAACCCTAAAGTCTCTGACTGACGAGTTTGTGGAATCATTTTTAGGGCAGTCAGCAGCTAGTAGTGAGTTTGCTGGTTTCAATGTTTCCTGTGTGTGGCACTGTGCCCAACAGCAGCCGCAGTTCTGTTTTTGTCCCTTCATTCTTGGCATGTGATCTTCGTTCGAGCATGGTTCTTCAGACCTTTGTACAAATTCAGGCCAAAGCATCTGGGTTACTTTAAAACAATATTTATTCACAGACTCTACACGATGGTAAGGCTACAGAGCAACACGTTCAGAGCTGTACAGGTTCCAACCTTCTAGCAGAATGTGATCACACGGTGGCTGTGATCACAGTTACAATTACAGTTACAGCCTAAGAGGGAGGTTTATCTACATATTCAGCAAACCTTATGACAACAGCCCTGACTGGCAATTTATTGCCATCTTTAATTGCCCTTGAGAAAGCGACGATGGGCCTTCTTGATCTCAAAGGCAAACCACCCAATTCAGCAGCAGTTGTAGAAAGGCTGTGGTATGACAGGTTATATCACTTATCGTTGTTGTGACCTGGAGTATCTTTGTGGTTTGAGTAAATCTGAGGTGAATATTTCACCAGCTGTCTGCTCGCATTTCTGGCAGTGTGTGCCTACTTAATGATCTCTCAGTGCGCCGACGTTTACAAATCACGATCGTCTGTCTCTTTGTACATGATAATTAGTGAGAAAAACCACTCTTGGTTACAAAAGCAAAGTACTGTGATCTGACAGCGTTCAAAATTCGAACCCATTTATAAACAGGTGGGAGAAAGAAACAAAATGTTGAGGGAAATGTATGCCACAATAATCAAAAATCCAATTTGTTTTTCCCAGTGTTTCTGCTCTGGAACTGGCAGGGTTCCCAACGTGAGAAAGATGGATTAGCTCAGGCTTTGTAGAGTTTAGCAACTTCTTGCAGTTTAATCACAAGCTTGCCTCTAGTGATGGAATAAAGAATCAATTTCCAGCATTGCTCAGTTTCCTGGGGGCTCACCGCAGTTTCTATAAATAATGTGGGGTAGAAAACAAGCTGTTGCTGATGACTAGCTATTTGGTGGTTCAACTGGACTGAGCTTGTATTATTGCTTGCAATAATTTAGTAGAAGCCAGCACGATCTACAGAGTTCTGTTTATTTCGAGCAAGTAAGCTTAGATCTCTTTGTGATTTGAATGATCTGAATCTGGTTAAATTGAGCGTTGTGGACAAACCGGGAAATTGGAGCTCAATAAGGGAACTGTGTGCATCACAGTCCTGGAGGCCAGAATCAGAAGCCCCAGTGGGAAGTCTGGAACCTGAGTACAAAATGTTGTTGAACCAAGTTTGATTTTGCAAATCCCTCACAGCAATTCATGGGTAGGGAGTGGGAAGACCTCTTCTCAATCTGTACAATGTCTTGTTCAGGACTGGAGTGTAATGAGTTGACCCCAGACTGTAAAGTCACCAGTCTGCAAGGCTCTGTTCAGGGCTGAACAGTGAATTGTCTCGTTCCTGGCAAGGTATAGTATTATTTACAAGCCCGCAATATCAGATTTCTCATAGTACCAATTTGACTATATTTGTGAGCTTCCAATTGTGAATGAACATGGATTTCAAAAGCAGGCCACAGCATTGTAGATCAGACTTTACATAATGTATGCGAAGAAGAGGTTGGCTAGCCCAATAATAAAAAAAGAACTGCAGATGCTGGAAATCAGAAACAAAATCAGAAATGGCTGGAGAAACTCAGCAGGTCAGGCAGCATCTGTGAAGAGAAAGCAAAGTTAATGTTTCAGGTCCAGTGATCCTTTCTCAGAACATTAAACTTGCTTCCTCTCCACAGATGCTGCCTGACCTGCTGTGTTTTTCCAGCAATTTCTGATTTTGTTTTGGATAGCCCAATGATGTCTCTCAAGAACTGTACAAGAACTAAACCCTGCGAAATAACTTTGACAGAGGCCAGTATCCCATCACCAAGTCACCCCTTACTTACATGTGGAAAGCCCTTGACATCGATGCAGCTTCCTCAGAGCAGGTTCTCAGAGTGAGCAGGATGTCTGATGCTCCTGTTCCTATCTGTCAGCCAGGGCTCCCTGATTGGACCAGGTTAACAGCCCCAATCAGGGATCTTATATTCTGTGAGGTCCACCTGGCGAACCTTGTTACAATCACTGCACCTTGAAGATTGGAAGAACAAACAGTTACATAAAGCATCCCTTTTCCACAGTACACTCGGTATCACTTTTCCAAATTGACACTGATTTTCCATTTTCATTGCTTTTAAACTGGTTAAAAGATTTATGACTTGTTATCACTCGTGTTTTAGACAGAGACAAACATCAATTATGAGGCAGTGCCAGTGTGCTGTCTTCCAATCCACCTTCATCCTGTACCAAAATTAGCATCAGCCTCCTCCACCCTCCTACGTTTTTAATTAAGTAGCTAATGGGCAACTGACCTATATTGCATGCTGCCCGTGCCATAATACAGTTGGCATAGGTAGGCAGGTGGGTATGGGCAGGTCACTTTTGAAAAAGGCTTTTTGAAAAGTAGTAAGGAAGAGGGAGCTAGCATACCAGAAGATGGTCGCCCTTTGTGTACAGCGGGCACTGTGCCTCCAGTTTATGTTTCGCCCTCCCCCAACCTCCCCAATCCCTCCGAATGCAAACAGGCCTGACTGACTTGCATCTATATTCAGCTCTTCCTGGATCTGCTCACAATCCCAGCAACACGATCTACTGATTTCCTGTAGTGCAGGGATTGCTAGAGCTGTGACTGAGAGGTGGAATTCCCACTCTCAGCCTGTTTCGGCTACTGGCTACTAGCATGTTATGACTGCAGGGCAGGTTTCTTCAGCTATGTCATTGCTGTGTGTTGTCACAATTGCCAATTGATCCCTCTTTTCCATCTCCTCCTGTCAATCCATCATCTATTCCCCTTTCCATCCCACTGTGTTTATGTCTCTAGCCACAGCGCCTTTCTATCCAGTCTGGAGCCTTCCACTTCTTTCTAACAGTCCCATTTCCATTCTCACCTCACTGCATTTCCTTTCTCCACAACAGATGACTGTCCCACTTCACCCTCTTTGCAACAACATCCTTCAATATTTCCATCATCTTCACCAACAATCTGATGTTCTGGCTCCTGCCTTTCTCCTTTCTTGTTACTCCATAGAGCTGTCTCAGCAACTGTGTCTCACTAGTATGCAGTCTTCATGTTATGGATGTTGCCCAAGTTTCTGCACTGTCAACAAGGCCGGCCTCTCAACTATCCTTTTTGTTCTAAAACTCACAATTAATCAAATGAATTACCCCTGAAACATTAATACTGTTCTTGTTACTATCCAGAAATGTCTGATAGCTTATGGAGACATAGAGTCGTAGAGTTTTCAGCATGGAAATAGACCCTAAGATAATAAGAACTGCTGATGTTGGAGTCTGAGATAACACAGTGTGGAGCTGGAGGAACATAGCAGGCCAGGCAGCATCTTCCTGCTCCTCTGATGCTGCCTGGCCTGCTGTGTTCCTTCAGCTCCATACTATGGAAACAGACCCTTCTGTCCAACTCATCCATGTCGACCAGATATCCTAAATTAATCCAGTCCCATTTGCCAGCATTTGGCCCATATCCTTCTAAACCCTTCCGACTCATATACCCATCCAGATGCCTTTTAAATGTTGTAATTGTACCAGCCTCCACCACTTCCTCTGGCAGCTCATTCCATACACACACCACCCTCTGCATGAAAAAGTTGCTCCTTAGATCCCTTTTAAATCTTTCCCCTCTCACCTTAAACCTATACCCTCTAGTTTTGGACTCCTCTACTATGGGGAGAAAACCTTGCCTATTTACCCTATCTATGCCCCTCATAATTTTATAAACTTCTATAAGGCCACCCTTCAGCCACCGACTCTCCAGGGAAAATAGCCCCAGCCTATTCAGCCTCTCCCTGTAGGTCAAACCGTCCAATCCTGGCAACATCCTTTGTAAATCTTTTCTGAACCTTTTCATGTTTCACATCTTTCCTATAGCATGGAGACCAGAATTGAATGCATTATTTTAAAAGTGACCTTATTGTGCATCATAATGAACAGATTTTTTTTTTTTTTTTCAAATTAAGTTCAGTTCCTAATTCTGGTTTGTGCCTGTATAGGATCCTCTTCATTTCCAAGAAGTGACAGTTTTACACTACTCTTGACTTTGTTTTATGCTATAACTATCAAAGTTATACATGCAGTAAATGAACAAGTGAATAAATGATAGATATTTGACATATAGTTTCAAGATATAGTTGTTAAATTGTGCTAAGTCACTGTAAACTTTGAAGGTAATGAATATTTTGTACCACTGTTCTAAATTAATTGCAATCAATCTCTATTTTTATCCTCCTCTCATCATCTACTGTTGTTAACCTTACCAAATAATCTTTAAAAGCTTTCAGTTAGACTGTCTTTGAATTCTTCATCATATGCTCATTGATTTAAGCTGTGAAGGCTTTTAAATACTCATAGAAACTACTGTCAGGTTTTCATTAATTTGACATTTTGAAGAAAAGTCATTTAATCTCACAGGATATTCTTGTTTAAACTCTGCAATTTAGTTTTTGCCCTAAGTAATGAGGCAAAGTGATGGTGATGTGGTATTGTCACTAGACAAATCTTTCAAAGATCCTGATAATATCCTGGGGACATGGGTTCAAAACCCACCACAGCAGAGGGTAGAACTTGAATCCAATTTGATGAAGACCATTGTCCATTTTCCAAAATGACCTTTAGGGAAGGATATGTGTTATCCCTATTTGGTCATTTTTAAAAATTCAGTCAGGGATGTGAGCATCACTGGCCAGGCCAGCATTTACTACCATCTCTAATTGCCCAGAGTGCTGTTAAGTGTCACCCACATTGCTGTGGGTCTGGAGTCGCGTGTAGGCCCAACCAGGTAAAGACAGTGGTTTCCTTCCCTGAAGGACATTAGTGAACCTGATGGCCAAAAGTGACTCCTAATTGCCTCGTGAAATGGCCTAGCAAATTGCTCAGTTGTACCAACCTCAAAATAGAAATGAAAGGTGGACCAAGTATGGACAATGACAAGTTCAGCCCTTTCAACCCTGCAAAGTCTTCCCTACCATCATCTGGGGATTAGTGCTATAACTAGGAGTGCTGCGTCACAGGCTATTCAAGCAACAGATTGACTTAGTCATACTCACGGAATCAAACCTTACTAACAATGACCGAGACAAAACCATCACCATCCCTGGCTAGGTCCTATTCCAAAGAAAGACTGACCCAACAGGGGTGGTGGTACAGTGGTATACAGTTGGGAGGGAGTCCTCAATATTGATTCTGAACCCTATGAAGTCTCACGATGTCAGGTCAAATGTGGGCAAGGAAACCTCCTGCCAATTACACAGCCCATCTCCCTTCCCCCACCCCCTTACCCCACAAACACCAGGAAATAAATCTGTACTCCTCCATGTTGAATGCCAATTGGGGAAAGTCAATCTTCACCATCAAGAGTTGTTTGGCAGCACTTGTACTGACTACTTCTGTCGAATCCCAGATGACATGGCTGCTGGCCTGAGTCCGTGGGAGCTGGAGAGGGGAAAACATATTTGATCTCATCCTCACTAATAATTTGTCACAGATGCATCTGTCTGTGACAGTACTGGGAAGAGTGGCCATCACTTCATCCTTGTGGATACAAAGTCCCATCAATCCATTATATTGTTTTGGATGTATTACCATGAGAAATGAGGTAATACAGAACAACATAGATCAGTTCAAGCAACTCATGACTGGGCATCCATGAGGCACTTTGTTACATCAGCACCAGCAGAATCCACCTCCAGCACAATCTGCAGCTCACGACTCGACATATGCCCTCACTCAACTATTACCATCAAACCTGGGGATCAGCTTCGTTCAATCAAGAGTGCAGGAGGGCACACCAGGTCAAATGAGAGAACGAATCCAATTATTACCCCATCAATCTAGACTCAATCATCAGTGAATTGATGGAACGTGTCACTTACAGTGCTGTCAAGCAGTATTTGCTTAGCAATAACCTCCTCCCCGAGGTTCACTTTGGGTTCCGCCAGGGACACACACCTCCTGACCTCATCATCTTCAGCTGTAACGACTGAAAATTCATTGGTTGGTCATAGCTTGCAACTCTGGGTGTGGGTCCCTTACCTGGGCCGAGGTCGACTCACAAAAAGGCCATGGGTAACCTTTCACTGAGGTCTCAGATGATCCTGCTACCCTAATGTAATAACTTAAAAAACCCACTACTGGGTTAAATCTTGAACAAAATTGCTTTGTGATTTGTCGCAGAATGCTACTAGTGAACAAGGTCAAAAATCACACGACACCAGTTTATAGTCCAACAGATTTATTTGAAAACACAGCTTTCGAAGCCTTGGTCCTCCTTCAGGTATTGAGGCTCCGAAAGCTTGTGTTTTCAAATAAACCTGTTGGATTATAACCTGGTGTCGTGTGATTTCTGACCTTGTCCACCCCAGTCCAACACCAGCACCTCCACAACATGGCTACTAGAGAAACACAAAGCCTAGATCTGCTTACCTGCTGTGTTTGCACAAGTGGACTTATGTGGAGAAGAACAGGAAATTGTCCTGATGTTCTCACCAGTGATTCTCCCCCTCAACCATCAGAGAAAGAGTGATTGGTCTTTAATCATCTTTTTGTTGTTTGGGAAATATTGCAATGTGCAAAACAGCTGGAAAATTTCCCTGATGAGCAGTTATAGCGCTTTAAGTTAATCCATTACTTGTGAAAGACTTGGTGACATTTCTGAGAGAAGTGAAAAGGCATTGTAAATGTGCAAATTTTCTCTTTGTCACTGAATTGAAACGCAAAGGATTGAAAAGTAAACCAGGATCATAACCTTTACTATCAGGCAATCATTGGGGAACATTTACTAAGCCCCAGCTTTTGACCAAACGTTCGGAGTGAGATTTAGAATGATGGAAATAAGATTGATCCCGAACACCTGGACCTTATTTTTAAGATTGAGATGTGTCCCAATTGGCCACATGATTAAATCAAAATGAATGGATCAGCTCCAAATGAGACAGACTCAATGGAGCCTGTGGCAAACTGATTTCTATCAGGCAGCTAGTTAGTCAGCACGGATGGACTGTGTAACCTGTTGCAAAGTTAAGGTCTTAAAATGACTCAAATCACTGGGAGATGACCATTTTTACACAACTGGTGTTTTGACTTCAGTTGAGGAGCAAAAACTTCATATTTTCCTTCATACAGATGAGCTGCTTCTACACTTTGATCTCCCATTATTACCCAATTGTCTGCTTGACATTTCCATATCAGAAAAGATAATGAGATATCACAGGGATGCCTATTAACTTGAGTCCTGGAGCTCACACCTGCTGGCACTGAGTTTATTTGGTGTGAACTTTGTAACCACATTTTTAATGTAGCACAGGAGGGGAGAGAAATAAGGCAGTTAGGATAGTCAGGAGCAGGCATCTTGAAGAATATGAGGTGTTGAGTAGGTGGATGATAAGGTGAACAGCTCTGACAGCTGAGAGTTGGAGATTAATGTAAGAAGTTAAGATCCCTATTAACAGTCACACTACATAAAGCCTGATCTTTGAAAATTGTGTTCAATAGTTAAATGAACAAACACTTATGACATCTCATCAGGCTTCTCCATTTACCTTTTCCCATTGAGGGACCTTTTCCAATCCAGTGTCATTAGCGCCCCTAATTTGCAGTGAGCCAAGCGTCTTGCCACATTACTGATGAGCAAGGCAGGAACAACTCCCACAATGTTTAATTTTAATAAGCAATAACAGAGCTGGACCTAACTCCTGCGTCAGCTGTGGCTACGATGAAACTGATTATAAAACTGAGTCAGTGATAGAATCTGTTGTTGCGGCGACATGTGGTCTCTGTGGAATCCTTATCATAGCCATTTTCAACATTTTGAACTGCGAATAGAATTGTTCCATTTTCATTAGGTTATAATTTTGTACTAGCAGCGACGCCCGGGAGGGTTTGCAAATTCTGTGATGTAGACTTTTGAGTGCACATTTTGCCTCATCTTTTCCAGATTGGTTGCGAACTCTTTTAAGTAACTTTAACCTGAGGCCCAACATCAACCAGTTCTCTGAGGGTGATATAATTTGACACAACTGATCATAAACCAGCACGAGCACTTGCAAGCATCCGCAGGCCCCCTGATGATTTCCCTAGGTGTACAGAGCCAGGGAGTAGAATACATAGGGGCTTTAACCTGACCTAGGCCTCATGGTCAACAACAAAAACAAAAGTTGCTGTACAAGCTCAGCAGCATCCATGAAGGAAAAAATCAGAGTTAATGTTTCCGGTCTGGTAACCCTTCCTCAGAACAGTAGGCCTCATTATTTCTGGTGAGCCTTGGACAGTTGGCCATTTTCACTTAAGTTGTGGAGACGGATTTCCATTGGACTGTTGGCCCGGAATTCCCACTATTTATTGGAATGTCAGTTTGCAAGCACAGTTCTAACCTAAGGCCACTTTACAATAGGCCAAACCTATGGCAAAATTACTTGCTGCAAGGGACAAGAAGCTAAAGATGGTCGTTAAGCTCTGATTCCAGCATCAACTAGAAGCTTCCCGTCAGCAAAAGGGTGACATTTGGTGGCTGCATCTCGAGGGCACAGGAGAGGGCCACACTTGATGGGGCTTTTGAAGAGCCAGCCCATACCCACAGCTCCCATACTGTGACAGCCACACTGCAGTGATAGGTCTGCCCTGTAGAGGGGAGTGCCCTCCAGGAGGAAAGACTGCCAAAAAAAACGTTCCACATAAAAAACAAAGTTAATGTTACCGGACCCGAAACGTTAACTCTGTTTCTTTCCTTCACAGATGCTGTTGGACCTGCTGAGCTTTTCCAGCAATTTCTGTTTTTGTTCCCGATTTACTGCATCCGCAGTTCTTTCAGTTTTTTAAAAAATGTTCCAAGGGCGCTTCAAGGTGGTGGTGCCCTGCCTCTCTCTCTCCTACAGTGGGAACGTCGATGTGCCTTTGCAGAGAGAGCCCTCCTGCCTCAAAGGACGCCCTCTCACCATTAATTGAATGCTGAGCGTTCACACTGATCATTAATGAGTCACGCAGGCACAGAAAACAAACCAGGTCAGGTCTTCCCCTGTCTAAACCCACAAATTCTGTGGACACAAGGTTCCTGACCCCAGAAGTAAAGTCTTGGGCGTCTGGAGTAATTGCTCACAACATGCGGGTAGCATGGTGGCTCAGTGGTTTGCACTGCTGCCTCACAGTGCCAGAGACCTGGGTTCAATTCTAGCCTCGGGTGACTATCTTGTGGAGTTTGCACATTCTCCCCGTGTCTGCATGGGTTTCCTCCCACAGTCTAGTGATGTGCAGGTTAGGGTGGATTGGCTATGCTAAATTGCCCATAGTATCCAGGGATGTGCAGGCTGAGTGAATTAGCCATGGGAACTGTAGAGAAAAGCATAGGATGTGGGTCTGGGTGGGATGCTTTTCAGAGGATTAGTGCAAAGTGATGGGCTGAAAGGTCTGCTTCCACTCTGTAGGAATTCTATGATTTTATATCACAGATAGGCATGTCCTTCAAGCTCTGTACTTCCAGCAGGAACAGGGCATGGGTGCATCTGGCATCCTCCTATTGCCCTTTGCACACTACACGTACTCTCTTTGCTCTGCTCACTTCCCACTCTTTACCCACCTCACAGACCCACTCACCACATTGCTTGCTGTCTCCTTCATTGACCCCTCACTGTCTCCTCGCTATCCCTCTCTCATCACCCCTTACTGCGTCTTCACCTCCCCCTCACTTGTTGCCTCTTGCTCGCTGACCCGTTGTTGCCCCTTCGCTGCCCCACACTCTGTTTCACTTCCACTTTCTGTCCCTGGGCTCACACATTTGCTTACTGTGCCACTCACCAGTTATCCAGGGAGAGCTTTGTGAGGGGCTCAGTAGCTTGGAAAGCGCAACAAGTGAGGGAACACGATGGGCTGGTGCGTACGGGCGGTCAGACAGAGCAGTGCACAGGGTAACGAGGGAAGGGTGGTGGGTGAGGAAGTGGGAGGTTGGGAATGGGACAGACGGACAGACATCCGGAGCAAGGTTCCTTGTTGCAGGACCCTACCTGGCTGCAATGCACCTGCCTATACAGTAAGTGCAGCCTCCACAGACAGCAAATGTAGGGAGATATTTTGGGCCCTAGTGCAGCACTGCAGGCAGGTATCAGGTACAATAGGGAGTGTGAGAAAGCAGTTTTCTGTGCTGAGCACTGGGGTCGATTGTCTGTCGATTCTGGATAAATAGAATGGGTCCGAAAGGAATGTGGAACTGAACACAGCATTGCAAAATTCAACTCTAAATGTTGGATTGAAATTGTTAGATTTGATGGAGTCATTTGCTAGTGTTTATCAATCACCTGCTACCATCAATTGACCTAGAAGGAGAGCCATTGAACTGGGAAACTAATAATACTTTCCCTCGCCATCTCCATGCACTATGAGGTTATCTGTAATATCTCCTGACAGTTGTGTTAGTTGCAAAGTTTACCTATTTCATTAATAAGGCAGCAAAGCTCGTGTGCTACAAGGTCAGTCAGGGATGTCCTCTAAAAGATTGCTGGCAGCCTGACTTTCACAAATACGGATTTGCTTCATTTCCAGTCACTGTTGAAAGTTCAAACGATTGAGTTACAAGTAATAACCATTTCCTCATGGTGCTCTACACAAGAGGCTGATGATATTTCTCTGTTTGCTGAGCAATGCCTTGACTAATATTAGCAGTGGCTGCCTATTACCTGCTTTCTCGTCTCTCAAAATGAAACAGCCGGGAAACTCAAAGAGTTAAATCATTGAACAAATACATGTCTCTAGGTGCTGCCTTCTAACGAAGGGCCACAGCCTGTCAGAAAAGCCGGCCAAATTGCATTTACTGGAATTTACACAGGGAGCTTTTGCATAGTGCAACCTATCAGAATGTCATCGAGATATGACTCATTCTCTAAACTGCCTCATAAATTATAACAATAAACATGATTTCTGCATTGCTTTAACCAAGTAATACTTGCAAGTAGGAATGTAGGAATGTAAGTAGGACCTTCGGCCTCTGTCATGTAGCCTAAACCACTCTTATTTATAGATCACACACTTCACATTGTGCCTGGGATTGTGAAGTTTCTATGTATGTAAGTTTCTGGATCAGATTTTTTTTAATTCACTCACAGGATTTGGGCATCAATGGCCAAGCCAATATTCGTTACCCATCCCTAATTGCCCAGAGGGCAGTTAAAAGTCAACCACATTACTGTGGATCTGCAGGACAGGTGATTTTTGTCTCTTGTGTCATTGCTTCCCGAGTTGACTCCAGTTTTAGGAATGAACCTGTACAGGACAAAGGCACATCTTAAAGGGAAGCTCTGATCTGTAATAAAAAGAGACAATAAGAGCTCTGTCATTGTTGCAATTTGTAATGCAATTTGTAGCCCAGCAGTTGAAAAAGTTTGCTCAAAAATGTTTTCTCCCAAATTCTATCCTTCTAAAATATAAAGCTTGTCCTAACCCTTCTCATGATTAAAATGTAGCTGATCTGCAGTTTGCTTTGATTGCAGAATTTATATGCCATGCAAGTAGTAGGTGACCACACTTCATTCACCAGCTAATTCAGTATGCTTCGTCCTCATGTCTGAGTCTTTGGCAATGGTGCTGGGCATGAGGCTTCCTCTGAATCTCTACAGATACAACTGCACATTTGGCTATTAGGAGGCATTCCCTGTATCCTCTGAAATATCTGCCTTTGGGAAAACATTGGCATTGGTTCGGAAAATCCAATCTGGGATTGCGAATCATAGTGCAGAAAACATGTTGGGTTTTTTTGCAATTGAATGTGGTAGTGTGTTGTCTAAGCACAGCTGCCTTCTCTGAAAATGGATCTTACATTTAACCTTCCTAAATTTGGCTAGCTTTCAGATATACAATGTAGGCAGCATTTTGAAAATCTCTGCTCATAATAGGAATGACCCCAATGGCCTGCACATATGCTGGCCGTATCATTCTACGACATTTTGTGCTGGCATCGGGTGCCCTCTCAAAGATATTGATGCTGTTACGACCTTTGGGAGCATGTACAGCAAAGCATTGATAGCTGCCTCCTTTAAAGACTCAATCCTTTGTGTCCACATGTTGTCAAAGACAGTCCACAGTGCCCTCTGAGGATGGGAGTGTCCATTAACCTCAACATCATTGTGAAGCCACTGTTATCATTTGCGGTATCACTAACAACTCTCAGAATGTATGACAGATACTGAACTGAGCATCATCAAAGCTGTTCATTTTGTTTTCTTTGGCTTCCAGCAAATGGTTTGAACTGTTCTGACCCCTTAACTAAAGACAACATTTGGCATTTTTCCCACTGCAATCCCTGTTCCCAGGGACTTGAGATAGCAGATGGTGTCATTATATCAACTGGGCAGAGAGTCTGTGGGCTCTTGTGAGTAATCTTCAAAATGCAGTGTTGGAAAATATATCAGCTCTTGCCCTAAGCCTAGAGAAAATTGAATTAGACATTTGAAAAGGAGGCCATTCAGTCATTGTGCATGTGCCAGGTCTACGGCACAGCTGTCCAATTAAACCTATTCCTGGCAATCTTTCTTGATCATTCTGTGATGGGTTCCATTGGTTTTAAGCCATAACCTTGGTCATTTTACCTGAAACTTTATCCTTAGGTTATCATGAAGCTCCTGATTTCTCAACCTCTCTCTTTGCCTGAGGCATGGTGACCCTCAGGTTAAACTCACCGTCTGTCTAATAAGAGAGCAAACCCATGGCCCTCTGCGGCTGTAGCAACTTTACCTTACTCTACCATAACAAAAACATTCTTTCGAAACAAGAAGAAAGTTGAATGATCCCCAAGGAGATTATTTTTCATGTCAGTGGATTGGAAGCAGCAGACAGACCTTACTGCATTAAATGATCCTCATCATAACTGAGAAAGAGTCTTGTGTTATGACCGACTTGGGGAAAAAGCACTGACTCTCAAATCCCACTATTTCCCAGATAACTGCAAAAGTTAATGATCTAATCAAAGCACATAAAGTCCCCAGTTTGCCTGCCTACAGGAATCAAGTTACAAGAAAACACTGACCAGGTTTCTGTACTTACCAACAACTACTGTCTATTACAAATAAATAAGAAAGTTCTAATTACAACTAAACAACTATGAACTATCAACATATGGCTAATATATAGTTTAAACACTAAGTCTTGTGCACGCATACAGAGAGACACACAGACAAACAAAGTAAACACTGGATTTATGGGTTGAGGGGGAAAGAAAAGTGCAAACCACAGTTGAATAGCGCTAGTCCACGGGGTTTGCTGAGGTGATCCTTTTCTTTCCAAGACTTTCTGGTCTTTAATCTTCTCGCTGCTCTTACATCTACGTAGGAGATACAGAGTGATTGATACACAAATGACAAAGTCTCTTAGTTATGAGTTGAAAGCAACAGTTAACATGAATTGGTGGGAGAAAAAAACTGGCTTTCTTAAGGCTTCGGGTATTTTTACTGCAAAAACAGAGACACACAACCAGGCCCTTCCAGCAGTCTAAAAACTTCTCACGGTATTGTTCACACCTGCAAGCTGTTCATATGCCCAGTAACCAATCAGAGAGTTGTTATCAAGCATTCTTGATTAGTCTCAATGCAACAAACCAATTAGCTACTTGTTGCCGGCCAAATCTCACTCTGCACACATACCCTTCTCACATGCCATCTACAACTAGCTTCATCCATTTCTTGAAACAAAGCAAAGCAGCAGTATAAATACCATACATAATGAGTTTCAGTAACTTGTTTTTGATTGTGCACCAGTTCCTTCCTCAGTCCTTTGCTTTTAAAACTGTTAATTTTTCCATTGTAGTCCACAATCAAAAATGCAGAAAATGAAATTATACAGTCTTTGCACTTGACAAATTTATAATCTCTTCAGTGCCTGTTATCACCTCCCCTTTCTCAGAACTAACGCACTACCTTTCCGATGGCTGGCCACAGTGTTTAGTTAAATCTTTGCAATTAATTGAGTCTTTTTGAGACTGCAGCTGGACATATTCTTGGTACAGCTCCCTCCATTTCTAGCCAGTTAATCTGTTGCTTTTCTGCATAATGAATCCACAATCACCGCATTTCCTGAGGCGTTTCTGTCTATCTACTACAACATGATGGAGAAGAAATATTGTTTTCTAATCCCTGTTTTTCCACCTAAGGCTTTTTAAGGCTTTTAACTGGTGTCACCTACAGCTATCCAACTTCAGTAGCTTGCTTACCTCTCATTTATTTGGTCCTCTAAACGTGAGAGAAACCTAAATCTTTTCTCTCCTTCATCTTCATTTTGCAGTGAATGCCACTATGAATCCATGAGACTTTCTCCATAACCTGAGGGTCCTTAATCCCAAAATCATTTCTTTCCTCTCCTCTGAAGCTTCTCCAATTATTAATTGGCATTCAAAATCCAAACCAGCAGCCTGAATGTAAGTGATGCCAGAGGCATGTCTTTACTTTGTTTCCTGTCTTGTAATAATCTACCACTTTAACATCTACAGCAATTCACTATTCCACCCACAAATCTGCAGCATCATGTTAAATTTCTGCCTTTTAGATGCAAAAACAAAACTCTCGATGGACCCATCTTTGGTCATAAATTAAAAGGTGGTTTCGTCCCATTAAACGTGATGCAGCCTTACGTACGCACACACGACCTTGAGAAAAGCCTGTCAAATGGTGACAAGTGTTTTTTGTGTGTGGGATATAAATCTATGACCCTGTTACCAGGAATAATCTGCAATCTACCAGGAGTGAGCCACTTAATTTGCAACACAGCAAGGTGATGTATGATGCTGCATGGATTAATCAATGGAATAGTTTGTTCAAAAGTATTTTTCTATGTACCTTATGCCCAATGCACCAAATAACATTTGTCATCTGATTTTGGTCCAATGTGAAGGAAATTTTCAAAAACTGCTTTAGTTGCACAGATTTAAATCTGCACGTTCCACTCTGTTTGCTCAGCTTGGAACTTATCATTCTTTGATTCTCATAGAAAGGCCATGTTCTGTAAGAAAGCAAGACTTACATTTATACAGAGATAACAAGGTGTAGAGCTGGATGAACACAGCAGGCCAAGCAGCATCAGAGGAGCAGGAAAGCTGACGTTTCGGGTCTGGACCCTTCTTCAGAAATTTCTGAAGAAGGGTCC
>NC_063364.1:22826761-22866044 GCF_021869965.1 Rhincodon typus | reverse complement strand
GCTTGGCCTGCTGTGTTCATCCAGCTGTACACCTTGTTATCTCAGATTCTCCAGCATCTGCAGTTCCTACTATCTCTGAAACAAATCTTGCGACATTGATTTACACAGAAGATATAAGGATCACAGCAGAAAAGATTTTTTGTTCCCTGAAATGGGGTTTGACAGAGTGCCTAGGGTCTGCTGCCATAATAAATTCCAGAATTAGCTCCTGTCTTTCAAACTTCAACCATGATAGGCTCAATTGAATGGTTATAATAGATACAGAAATATATTCACTTGTGCTATGTTGCGGGAGTCAATTAACTCAACTTTGTGTCCCATTATTTCTGCGCAGCTTAAATGCTTTGGAGGGTATTTTTGCCTGTGCCAAAATTCACATAACCAGTAAGTAAGAAATAGTTGACCACAAAGCTGCTTATTTACATGAGCTGAAGTCCTCAAAGACAGCCAGTGGCATGGTGCATTGGGAAACAATACCAAAGCAACACAAACCTTATCCTTGGAGACAGATGTTTGAACTCAACCCAGGAAAAGGAATCAAAACTCAGCAGTCACAGAAGACTGAGCTCTGATTCTTCCTAACAGAAATGAGGGGTTGACATCACTGAAGGTGAGCTCAGTTTTTAACCTTTTGGACATTGGTCGGAGAGAATGGATCATAGGTTCCATGATGAAAAATAATGCAGAGAAAGGAGTTACCCAGTGCAGAGCAAAGCCCTTGACTTTCACTCATTCAATTGTCAGCCCAAGCTAACAGTGTGTGCCATCTGTCTCTCCCTTAGTGTGGATTGATATATCTTTGCAGACAGTTGGCTGGGATTCAGTAAGTTACAGGACGCATTAAGACCTCGGAACTAACCGCACTATTGGTGCGGTGATATTTGAGTTCTTATCTCCAGGAGTTCGCATTAATTAAAAGAGAAGGGTTTTGCTCTTACATTGTTGAATGATCTTCAGTGAGCCTTTGTCCCATAAACCTGCCTCATCTCCTCATCCACTATAAGGCTCCATTCACCATTCACCGTCGCGCCACAATTAAATTCAGTTTGTAAAAGTCCTGCAGTAGTGATAAATGGAATTAGCAAACAGCAAGAAGACTATTCAACTACAATACTGTATAGAAGTGCATATATATTAGTCTATCCTTCCATAGTACTCAAGAGAAGCTTTACTGCAGGGGTCCCAATTTTTGATCTGATTTGCTTTGATTTGTTGTTGTCACATGTACATGAGTACAGTGAAAAGTTTTGTTTTGCGAGCAGTACAGGCAGATCATAATATACAAGGACATACAGATTATGGGGTGTTTAGGCAGATTGAGGTCTACAAGGTTATGTCTGCACAGGAGGGGCACAAAAGCAAGATCAAGATTAGATTGAAATTAGAGTGGTCCCTTGAGCAATTTAGGAAAGTCCAATTTACTCATGCTCATACTTACAAACATGATCTCATATAGGGCTACATTAATATTAATTTTAAAGATCTGACATGTGAACATTTCCTTGTACTTACAAATGGCTATTTTATATTGTCCTGCATTGTGTCCTGACTTGTGTACAAATAGACCTATAAACGTACTCAAGAATGGAACACTTTCACAACCCCAGTGACTGCCTGTATGCACCTATATAGTGATGTGCGAGCTCAATTTGGAATAGTGTGCATTGATCTGAGTGCTCCATTATAAAATAGAAAGACTACAATTAAAATTGACTATGATATTACAGGAATCAAAGGTTATGGTTATAAAGGATGCCTCAAAATTTGTTTTTTTTAAACTGGAATAGAAAAGTTTCAAAGCAACATGATTGAAGTTTTCAAGATATTAAAGGATTCAAGAGTATGAAGAGTAAAAATATCATCACTCGTTGGTAATTCGGTAACAAAGGGACAAGAGCAAATATAATCAGAAGAACAAAGGGGGAAAGTTTGAAGAATACTTTCACATAGAGTGTTATGAAAATGTGGAATGCATTACATATTGGCCATCAACAAAAAGGATACCTAGAAAGGAAGGGAAATAATGGATGGCTTCAGTTAAGGAGAATGTTTTAAGATGAGAGGAGAAAGATTAAAAAAAAAACATAAGGGGCATTTTTTATTTGCACAGAGTGTGGTTCGTGTGTGGAATGAATATCCAGAGGAAGTGGTGGATGTTAGGACAACATTTAAAAGACATTTAGATAAGTACACAAATGGGAAATGTTTGGAGGGATATGCACCAAGCACAGGCAGGTGGGACTAGTTTAGTTTGGAATTATTGTTGCTGGTTGGACTGAAAGGATGTGTTTCCGTGCTGCATGGCACTATGACTATGACTCTATAATCTGGTAGTTCATCAAATGGCCTTTTTCTATGCCCGACTATCCATGATTCTTTGATTTGAAGATAAGAATATATGAGGTAAAAGGCCATTTGTCATATTTAGTAACTCCTTACACGATATATATGCAATCCGTGCCATAAGAAACTACTATGCATAGAACATAAGTGGAGAAACATTACACCCTTGTCCTCTATCTCTCCAGAACTCTTCCCAACACTCACTTTCTACGTTAAGCTTCTATGACAGATTGTCTTCCTTGGCCTTATACCCATGGGCTTTCACACAGCCTCCTGTCATCCATAGCTTAACCTATCATAACATACAGTCCTATTCCTAACCAGGTGTTGGAGCAACATGTTTTTAATTAAGTTTTAATTTATATATTAACTGTTATCTAGGAGACTATATGAAGGTAGTCTCTGTCTGACTGTGATCTCTTTTGTTCCAAATAAAGCAAAAAGATTTCTGCTCATCTGTCTCAAATTAAGTTGCAGAAGCATACTTTGTGTGTTTTTATATCCACCAACATACTTTTTAAAGGTTTATTTCTGTGTCTTAAGACAACACTGAGTCTGGATCGAGGGACCATTATAACTGAGGGAGTTGAATCGTCAGCTGTAAGCGAGGGATGTTGATTTTCACAGGTTGTGACTTATATCTCTAAAATAATCAAGTTTGGTCACGATTTCTTGCAACAGAAATTTGTAATCATTTCTCCTCTGCTTGGCAAATAAAGAGGAAAAATAAGGAGGAATTCATTTGGAATGAGAAGGACTGTCTCAAGAGTTAGAGTTGGCATGAGATTGATTACTCTCTTGTTTGGCACAAAAGATCCTTTCATTTTCCTTTCACCAGTAATAATGGTAAATGTTTAATGGGTTGGGTTTAATACCTTCCCCACGCTTGCCTTTAATTCAAATGATGCAGTGTTATCAATTTCTCTTTACCCTGCTGAAAAGAAGAATGATTACCCTCACTCATTTCCCTCCAATAGCTCGCTCTTATTTCTTTCTGTTCACCACTTTTAGCTGCATTTTTTGTTGAAACAATACTTCAGCTTTCAGCTGATTGGTTACGTTAGCTGAAGAAAACTTTCAGTGGTGCTGGTATTGGTGAGGATACAGCACAGATTTAAACCACCCACCCAATCCCAACCTGACTTCCATAAGATGGAGAATCAGAAGTAGGTCGTTGAGCCCATCGAGTCTACTCTCCCATTCAGTAATCGTCAACTTCACTTTGCTGCCTTTTCTGCATAACCTTTGGTGATACTTCTGATTAAAAAGCTGTCTGTCTTCACCTTGAATACACTTAATGACCTAACCTCAATAGCTCTCTGTGGTAAGGAATTCCACACATTCATTATCCTCTGACAGAAGAAATTCATTTTCATCTCTATCTTAAATGGGCAATCTCTTACCCTGAAATTATGTTGTCTGGTCCTAGACTCTCCCATAAGGGAAAACAACCTTTCTGCATCGACCCTGTCAAGTCTATTAAGACTTTTGTGTGTTTCAATAATGTGATCTCTCATTCTTCTAAACTCTGATGAGTACAAGCCCAACTTTTTCAACCACTCCTCATAAGACATTCCCCCTATATCTGTGATCAGCCTCATACACCTTCCCCAGACTGCCTCCAATGCCAGTATATCCTCTTCCTACATAAGGAATGGCCTTCTAATTTTAAGGTGATTGGAGGAAGTTATCAGGGAGATGTCAGAGGTAGGTTCTTTATACAGAGAGTGGTGGGTGCGTGGAATGCTCTGCCAGCAGCGGTAGTGGAGTCAGATACATTAGGGACATTTAAGTGACTTTTGGATAGGCACATGGATGATCATAAAATGAAGGGTATGCAGGTTAGTTTGATCTTAGAGTAGGATAATAGGTTGGCACAACATCGTGGGCTGAAGGGCCTATACTGTTCTATGTTCTATAAAGGAACCAAACCTGTTTACAGTTTTCCAGTGGTGGTCTAACTTGTACCTTGCATAGTTTTTAGCAAGACCTCCCTATTTTTATACTCCATTCTCTTTGAAACAAATGCTAACATTCAATTTCCATAAACTTGGATGCTGGCTTTTTTTTTAACCAGAAAGATCAGGCAAGGACAGGTTTTATTGTTTGTGGAAAATGGTAAAATGGGGCAAAGGCTGTTGACATGGTGGTGAGTTAGGGTACAAAGTGAAAATAGAATACTGTTTTTTGTTTATTCATGGTCTGGGCCAGCATTTATTGTGCATCCCTAGTTTCCCTGGAGAGGGTAGTAATGAGCTGCCTTCTTGATCCACTGCAGTCCATTTGCTGTAGGTATACCCACAATGCCTATAAGGAAGTAGTTGCATGATTTCGACCCAGTAACACTGAAGGAATGGTGATAGATATCCAAGTCAGGATGGTGGGTGACTTGGAGGGGAACGTGTAGGTTTCCATGTATCTGTTTCCCTTGTCTTTCAAGGTGGAAGTGCTTGTGTTTTTGAAGGTGCTTCCAAGAAGCATTGGAAAATTTCTGAAATGCATCTTGTAGATGGCACACACTGCTGCTACTGAGTGTCAGGGTTGGAGGGAGTGAATGTTTGTGCATGTGGTGCCAATTAAGTGGGCTCTTTTGACCTAGATGTTGGCAAGTTTCCTGAGCATTGTTGAAGCTGCACTCATCCAGGCAAGTGGGGATTAGTCCATTCGACTCCTGACTTGTGCCTTGTAGATGGCCTAGAGGCTTTGGAGAATCAGGAGGTGAGTTATTTGCTGCAACACCCCTAGCCTCTGACTTGTTCTTGTAGATACTGCACTTATAGGGCTTGTCTAGGATTAACAGTGTGAGAGGGGAAAGGAACACTTGTTTGGGGCATTCATAGAGGGAGAATTGATTATACTGTTGAGGAGTTAGAGTGGAGTGTGGAATGGGATATAATGGAGCGAAATAGAATATTGATGACAAACTTCATTTGAAGGTTTAGGGTAGAGAGACATGAGCTTAGATGGGATGGTTAGAGTAATTGGAGAGAGTTTTCATTGAAAGATTAGGAAATGAGGAAAACAGGGTCAGATGAGACATTTAATATATAGGAGAGTGGCCTTTAATTAAAAAGATGGTTAGAGTATTAGAGGAGTAGGCTTTGATAGCAGGGTTTGGCTATTGACAGAATGGACTTTATTGTTTAGATTACAGTATAAAGAGATGGGTTTGTATGTGAAAGTGTCTTGACCATGGATCATAATCCTGGATCGCCTTTGGATAGATTGAATTTTTAATTTCAGCCTGTGCCTTATGTTTCTTTTTATCTTAAATGAGGACTACTAGAACTAAACTTGAGACTTTGGATGTCAGTTTAGTTGCTGTCTGAGGAGAGACAGCCTAGAATGTTATGCCTGATGAAGTACCAAAGAAGCTTCAAAGGGATGGACTTAAAAGGGAGAAATTGGCTACAAACTAAACTGAAATGATGTTAATTAGTTAAGAGTCAGTTAGTTAAGTGTTAGTCAGTGTTATTGAGAGTAAACCACTTTGCTGTGGAGTCACATGTAGGCCACATGAGGTACTTTCCTTCCCGAAAGGATATTAGTGAATCTAGTGGGTTTTTCCGACAATCGGCAATCATGGTCATTGTCTGACTCTTGAATTCAAACTTCACCATGGTGGGATTCAAATCAGGGTCTCCAGAACATCCCTCGGGTCTCTGGATTAATAGCCTAGTAATGACACCACCAGGCTGAAAACCTCCGTTTGATTTCCTGAAGAACCTCCTCTAAAAAGGCAAGTTTAGTCTTGATCATCTGGACAATAGCTGCTTTTGCCAAATTGTGGGGATTCCTTTTCAAAAATGTTGCTCTGACATTTTTTTCACAGTTTTCCACTTCTTAGTTGTTTTTTAGCATTCAGACAGTGGGGCATTGATCTGGAAAAATTGGCACTTGAAAGTCTAGCAGCAACATTGGAGAGAGAGTGTCTCATAAATCATTCCAGCTAATCAACAAACTGTGGCTTTTTTACTTTGAGATTGTAAAGCGGAATCCGCAGAAAATTGTCATTTGTATTCAATTTGCCATGCCCCCCACCTCCCCAAACTCATCCCCAAATCCTTTCCACCACCAACACACGAGCTGAGAATCCAGAAGTCGGGCTAGTTTGATAATCAATTAAAAGAGCCTCAGCTGTTGCCATAGCGATGATAGAAATGCAGTTCTGTAAAAGTAAACAACAAAAATGCGAGTTGCAATAAAGATTTTTCTTTTGAAGAAATGCCATATTTGTTCCTGATAGAAAGCTGTATCCAATTCATGGAAAACTGTGCTGCAATCTGTGCATGGAGCCTTTCTGCCCCCATCTTTGATAATCCCAATTGGCAGCTTTGTGTATAAACACAATTTTCTGTTTGGCAAAACAGTAGGTCCTTGGAGAACATCATTCCTCATTATCCTCTCTCCCCTGTGGAAGGTGAGATCCACCGGTGTTCCTAGCCATCCATCTGCCCATCTGCCTTTGCCAAAGCAACAACAAAATAACTGGAGAATGTTTTTTTTTTCTGATTGTGCAGGCAGCTCCCCTCAGAATAAGGCTCTTTCCCTTTCAAATTTAGCTGGGGTCTCATAATGTGCAGTCTAATGAATAATATACTAACACATGTACTTGCACTTTGACTGCAAATAGGACACATTGTGGAAGCCTTGTGCACAAATGTTACCACACAGTGATAGATAAGGAATGCTGAAAGCAGATTTTAATAGATCAGAGCTTTTATCTGTGGGAAAATTGGTGGTGGTGGCTGTCTTTTATCTATGAAGGTAAAGATTATTATCCCCTATCTGTGAAGTTTGGGGATTATTTTACATTTTATGGGGTGATGTTCTCAATCTTTTGCCCATGCTTCATATCCAGATAAGAGTGTTTCATGTCTAACAGAGTGATGTTTACATTGAAGGTGATAGTGTTGTGTAGTAAAAGGTACACTGTTAAGTGTGGAAGCAATGATATCTGTCTCATATCCACAGGCATGCAGAAAGGCAAGAATTATTTAAAATCTCTTGGCTGTAGAATCTAGGAAGTGTTTGAAGTAGAATGTAGGTAGCTTCTATCCATTTAACATTGGCGGGAGAGAATAGATTTAAATCAATACGGTGTGACATCTTTATCTACTTGGTGTTAATTGAGTGTGATCTCAAAGATCCTCAGCATGGGGGATGAGAGAGGATGTCTTTTATCTATACAATATGGGAAAAGGGTGAGGACTGTGTTCTATTTGAGAGGAATAGGAGAAAGTTGAGACCTGCCTTGTATTGAGGGCGTATTGGAGAAGGATGAAGCTTGTGATGGTGTCCTGACATGGTTATTTTCCTCAAAATATTTACTTCTTTAGTAAGACATCACTCTGGAGAAGAGGGTGAAGAATCTGTGAAAGCACTGCAGCCTAAGTGGGAACACTGTCGTTCTCAGTTAGGAACCAATTAAACTTTGAACAAAAATACATTATATTGAGAAAATCTTGCAATATCAAATCCTCTTCTGCCAGAAGATTCATGCTAGGTTTCTCAGAGACTCCTCAGATAGAGACTAAAGTTTGTCAGTTGAACTTGGAACTGTGAAATGGATGGTTTTAAGATCTGGTTTATCTCAATGTATTGGTTTGGTGAAACAGTTGTAATAATTCATCACAACCCCATCAATGTTCAGATCCGTTTTTACCATTCTCTTCTTATATTTACATTTTTTCTGGTCTTTGTGGTATCTCTTTGGTATATGAGTGAGTGAGTGTATGTACTAGTATTGCAGATATTTTCTGATTAACCTGTTCGGAAATGTTATCGCACACCCCTGGAGCAGATAGGTCTTGAACTCAAGCCTTCTGGCTCCATTATGACTCACCATCCATAACAAAGAGACACTAGCATTAGAGATAGTAAGAACTGCCGATGCTGGAGTCAGAGATAACACAGTGTAGAGCTGGAGAAACACAGTGGGCGAGGCAACATCAGAGGAACAGGAAAGATGATGTTTTGGGTCAGGGACCTTCTTTAGAAAATGGGCATTAGATTCGCAGCATAGAAATTCACCCCTGCAAAGTTCCAGTAGATTCCTCTGATTCCACATTCCTGACATTTTTTTATAAATGGTTGTTAGTGCCTCTGTACATGCAGTCCATTCGAATTCTAAGTTGTTTAAAGTGTTCAATAAAATTAGTTACTGCTGGTCTATCATTCCTTTTGGAAGGTATTCTAAACTGGCAGCCATTCTGTAGCGGCATCCCAAGTTGCATAGAGATGAAGTCATAAACTCATGGAGCTGTACAACTTGGAAACAGACCCTTTGGTCCAACTCATCCATGCCAACCAGATATCCTGAATAAATCTAGTCCCATTTGCCAGCGTTTGGCCCATATCCCTCTAAACCTTACTATTAATGTACCCATCCAGATGCTTTTTAAATGTTGTAATTGTACCAGCCTCAACCACTTCCTCTGGCAGCTCATTCCATACACACTTTGTGTGAATAAGTTGCCCCTCAGGTCCCTGTTAAATCTTTCCCCTCTCACCTTAAATGAATAGCTGTGTTGGTTGAGTGAGGATTATTGGCCTGGAGAATTCTGCTCTTATTTCAAATATTGCTATAGGATCTTCAGCACCCACTTGAGTATCAGACATGAGCAGACCATAGATTTAATACCCCTCTGAAACACTTTGCCTCTGGTATTAGAGCACTTCCTCACTACTGCACATCTTTTGCTGCAATCGACTTTGAGATTAATCTAGCAATGGAAGAGCATTAGTAATACATAATGCTTCTTTAAAAATCAATATAAGCCTTTTGAAAACACAAACAGAAATTGCTGGAAAAACTCAACAGGTCTGGCAGCATCTGTGGAGAGAAAGCAGAGTCACCATTTTGGGTCCATTGACTCTTCTTCAGAACTGATGGTAGCTGGGAAAATGTTGAAATCTATGCAGAAAATAGGGTGGAGAGGGAGCAGGGAATAGTAAACAATAGGTAGATATGGAGCCAACTATTGTTTACTCCTCTCCCCTGTTGCCCTCATCCCGTCTTCAGCACATATATCAACTTTCCTACCTACAAGAAAGGCCGCTGGACCCCAAATGTTAACTCTGATTTTTCGCCACAGATGCCCCCAGACCCGTTGAGTTTTCCCAGCAGTTTCTGATTTTCAGCATCCACAGTTCATGTTTTTACAGTTAAATCTTTTAAATATGGATTTCATGATCATATGTACTTTACTTCTTTATCCTTTTATAAAATGCCTCCAGTAAAACAGACTTTGATGTGCAAAGTGCTCAATAGATCAAGGAACAAGCTACCTGCAGCTTCACACCTCCTTGGGTAATATAGTCGTTGAGGCTGCCTTTTGCATTACAGACAGTGACTGGGAGGTATGTTAGTCCAGCTCTGCTGGTTTTCCCCTCTGAATTGTTTTCCACACTTGGTTTCAAACAATTCTGCTGGGCTCAAAATGTATGGAGGTATAGACCTCTATTTGATCATCATAAAGGTAAAGACAAAAGTCACCACAGTCATATGGACCATAGTGCAGCTCTCTCGTTAGGGAGAGACGGCTGGTGGTGGTTTAATCTGAGGGCCACCACATCTCAGGCGAGGGGAGAAGTTGAGAAGGAGAATCTTTCACGGTAACCTCAGCCAATGTGGGAATTGAACCCATGCTGATCTGATAAACTATTCAGTGATGAATTAGTGACCTTAGTAGTAGACTCGCCAACTTTAAGGGCATTTAAATGGTCATTGGATAAACATATGGATGATAATGGAATAGTTTAGGTTAGATGGGCTTCACATTGGTTTCACAGGTCGGCACAACATCGAGGGCCGAAGGGCCTGTACTGTGCTGTAACGTTCTATGTTCTATGTTCGATGTTCTCTGAGGCATCAACACCATTGCACTTCTAACTAACATGAGAGTGGCCGTTTCCTATTCCCCCTACAGGACCATGTTCTGTGTAAAGTGGCTGGTCTTGTGGAGTTTAGAGCTGAAAGGAAAACATAACGAGCAGGCAGTTTCTCAACTACGACCTGCCCTTCGTGAGGTTTTTTTCTTAACCTGTTGCTGAGAAAGGTTTGGTGAAGCTTGAAAGCAGCTAATCAGTTCCCTGCAATTCTAAATGGTTACAATGGTGCTGGTCCCTGAGGCTACAGCCTCTGAAAAGGTGACTGAAATACACATTTGCCCTCAGCAACCCTTTCACCCATTCTGTCCTACATTTAAACATTAGTACCATGGTTGCCAGTATTTTGTAAATGAAAAGGTTGGATGCAGTACAAATGGGAATACAATTGAACTTCATGATTCTAACTAATTAACTTCACCATCAACTGAACTTTGTTCCCCATTGAGACCTTCTCTATGACAAGTACTGTCCAGTGATAGGCCCAATAATTACACCTTCCACTCAAAATAGGCAAACATTCATTTCCCAATTGAGTTTATTCTCATGCTGATAGCTCAAGTATCATATTGTCACTTTGTATCCAATTAAATTACTGTGCAGTCTAACCTTTGGCTATGTACTCTCTCTTTCCTTCCAACCAACCAACAGAACTAAGCATTCTCTCAATGTGAAAAAAAAAATTTCATTAAAAAACAGTGGCCTTAGGAGTGTTCATTATCTTTTCAATTTGTGCAGGTGCTGTGTAAGCTGAAGGAGCATTTTTTTTTTAATCTGCCTTTCCATATACTTTGGGTAAATATGCACCAGAGCCTGCAGGGGACTGGAAAATTATCAAGCAAAAAGATGCTTTCACAATAGGGATATTCTCAGTTCCAGGTTTTGTTAGCACAATATTTACAACAGTTCTGCACCAACTTGCCAAACACTTTAGGTGTTATCATTCAGCAATTACTGGTGACAGTATGGAATTTGGATATAACCAGTATATTCTCAAATATTATAATCAAAAATCTCATGTTATCACCAATACCAAAATATTCCTTACACCAAGTACTGCACTTTTTTTTATAGATAGTAAATCATTACCAGTGCTCTCCTGTATACTATAACCCTCATCTTCCCATATATCAAACCAGTACTCTCCAGCGTGTTAATTGTTTAGTTGTGAGCAAACCACTGTGCAGTCAGATTGATGCATTATCCCAGTTTAAAGCTACATTCAGTTCTCATGGCGAAGTTTAAGCTGCCCCAGTTCAGAACCACTAAATGCAGGTGTCCCATACTTCCTTAAAATAGTCAGTAGAAGCTGCAAACTGTGACAATCGTTTGGTTGTGGGAGTCTGAGAGTTTTATCAAGGTGCCGGTTTTAAGCAAAATTAAAAAGGATGTGACTCTTTTTAAGACCTCTATAGGAATGGTCAGCTAATTGCTCAGACTTCCATCTCCTCTCCTGACTGCCCAAGGCTTTATTTCAAAAACCAGTAAATGGAGGCAGAATCTTCTGAGTTTGTTGGATGTTTTGCAAAGGTTCAGAAAGGGCCAAAACACCTCTACTTACACTTAAAAAGGAAGATCTGAGCTTTGTGATTTGGTGGGTATAAGCTTGGATTCCAATAACAGTCAGTGTTCCCAGAAGATCACAGCCTATCTCTGACAAAGACTGGCTGGGAGTTGTGTAAAACCAACTTCATGCACTTGGCAGGTGTTTATTGTTTTAGTTCTTTGCACTTTGTTTGTTAATAGTGGCTGTTCTAAGTTCAGGTTCTGGCCTATGAAAAAAAATATTTAAAAGAAACAAAATAATAAAAGTAAACTGAAAGTGTGGAAGGCTGTAGTTAATAAAAAAATCTCCCATTTCCCAACTAATCAGGCTTCAAATAATTAATTGTCTACAGCTACACACGATTAACAGTTAATAAGCTGCTCCCTTCATGCATAAGAATGCTCATAGATCTCAGACATAGAATAAAGTTAAATGAAGCTGACAGCAATCTCTATAAAGTGCAGCCTCTGCTGCTCTGGCTCTTGTTGTTGTGCCATGACACTGAGCACTTGAAATACTTCGATGAATATTTGGTGCATGTGCATTTTCTGTCCACTAATTTAACAGGGGCACTGAGTGGCTATTTTAAACAGGTTAGGACCTGCATTACCAGAGGAGGACAAGGAATTTCATGCAACATTATGACAACCCACAAATAGTCAAGTTTTGCCTTCGAAATCAGTTCCATCCAATTCACTGCATTTTAATGAGGCAACTAGCTTTTTACAGTTTTGTTTTGCACATTAAACAGGGGAAACATTGCTTCTTATGCAAAGGAGGTTGAAGGCAGTCTTGGCCTGATTAAAAATATAACCTACAATCTGCACCAACAAAGTGGTATCGTTATCAGATACTGTATTGAAAACAGTTACAGAATAATATTGAATCAGACTAGAGGCTTCAGTAAGGTCAACTGCTGATGTAAACAAATGATTTTGTGATGTTCCAGGGCCAAAATGATCTCACATTAATCGAAACAAACAAAAATCACTTTCAAGGCTCTTATATGAGCACATAAACATTTTTCATTGATGTGGGAATAACCAAGAGAAAGTGACACCATCCCTGGATATTCAGTATCAGAATAAGAGCCGTGCAAATCCTGTATAATCCCAGTTTTCATACGCATACAAGTGACCACATTCCTCATGGGGTTAAGCAGTTCTGTCACTGTGTCTGTTGTGTATCTGTAGCGTCTGGAGTTTGATAACACACTAAGATTATTTTTGAGTTGTAAGTGTCCATCTGGCCATGATGATCACTATATGATTGACCAAGTGTTGCCCCAGGCTAATAGGAGATGTCCAAGTCCCAAGCCGATTTGGTAACATTCAGCTATTGATTTTGACACATCATTTGGTAATCATGTCCCCTCATATGAATCAAGATTATAGATTTTGTTTAGTTTATGTCAGGTCAAACTTGCCCTTCAGAGCACTCAATATTCTTCACACTGGATATCACTGCTAACCCTTATTAAACAAACATGGACATGAAAAACACAACTTCCACATTAAATATAATAAATCCAGTGGAGTCCATTTTGGACAGACCTTAACCTTAAACTGGATTATTTGAAAGTCAAGTAAGTGCACCCTGGAGGCTTGAGTCTATCACTGTTTCGGCTCATCTGCTGCTAACTCATTCAACCATTCTTTTGTTACCTTTAGACTTGACTATTCCAATGTACACTTGACTAGTCTTCCCATTACACCCTCTGCCCATTTAAATTTGTCCAAAACTCTGTTACCATTGCCCTAACACTTGTCAAGTTCCATCCAAGTATCATTCCTATTTTTACTGACCGATATAGGCCTTTTGTTAAACAACAGCTCAATTTTAGAATTGTCATCCGTGTTTCAAGTCCCTCTATAGCCTCATCCCTCCCGATCTTGGTAACTTCCTCCAGCCTGACAACCAGGTGAGGTAGCCTCTGGTCTATTGTGCATCCTCAGTTTTAATGATCCCACCAACAGTGGCCACACCTTCAGCTGCTGCAGCCCTAAGCCTAAGGATTCCTTTTCTTAACTTCTCCAGTTCATCACTCCTATCATTCTTTATAATGTATATTAAAACTGACCTATTTGACAAAGCTTTTGACCATTCACCCTAAAATATTCTCATATAGTTTGATGTCACATTTTGTTTGTGTTTGTACCTATCTAATCACCTTGGAAAGATTTACTGTGTCAAAAAAAGCAACTTGTTGTTGGTTCTAAGACCTTCTCTTCAGTTAATTGGCATGAAAAGTAAAAGGATGAAGACCATTACCCAACTAATATGCTACAGATTAGTTTGATTCAGAGAGTTATTTTTCTCTGTTGGAGAGATCTTCATGAAAATCGGATTTTAATAGATCTGAAAGGCACTCAATTCTCATTTTGTTTTAATTTCAAAGCGAAATTGAAGGAGCGTGGATGTAGCGTGGGACAGTTATTTCCATATGTGTAAATGCAAAGATAACTGTCTACCCACACATACCACATTTGTACACATCATCATCAATGGATTTTCCCTTGTCAGTATCCCTATTATCAATGTCAGTGTATCTCTATTATGAAGGCAACTACATTGTCTCTGGATTCCTCTGAGCAGTTTCCTATTGTCAGTGGATTCTGTTTTGAGTATATTCCTGTCATTAGAGGACCTTGTCGGTGTGATTCATTGTTGGTGATTTCCCTTCAGTGAACCCCATTGGTAGGATGACCTCCTTATCTGTGGATCCCACGTCAATAGATTCTCATTCCTGTTGTCAACACATTTCCATTGTCGGCATAACTGTATCTTGAGTGACTGTCAGTATCTGTGCATTCCTATTGTCAATGCCACCCTCTTGTTAGTGTAATTTCATTGTCAGTATGTTTCCATTAAAGGACTTTTCTTCTTTATTAATACATTTTCTATTACAGTTTTCATGCTTCCCAGCCTGTTGGATTATTATTGAGAAATTCTCTGATTAAGAGTAAGGTCAGCTCATAATATTTCATCGCTATCTTACCTGAATGACCAACATACAATACTTAGCTGATTCAATCACACGAAAACACATTTATAAATTAAACATCTTCTCTTTCTGAGTAAAACTGTTGACTACTGTAAATCATATTTGTATCTCTAATTATAGGTCCTCATTGCTCTAACTTTGTTACCAGTGAACTCTTTCTGCTCATGGGTCATGTTGTATGACCAAATTCATACAATTTGATCTGTGATCTTTCACTGGGAGATTCCATCATTCCCCTCAACATGTAGACACTATACAGTCTGCAGTAATGTGCTGCATTCTGTAAGTTATTGATTTTTTGCACATTTTCAGAAGTACAAGTGAGTCATGAACTGTCAATATCCCAACAGACTGTATTGTTGAGAATGTTGTGCAGATCATTAAAGTAGCAATCTTCAGTGCCATCTTGCTAATTTATTGGCGTGCCTCATTCCCCAGATATAAATTTTGAAAGGAACTTTAATTGTGCAATAAAATAATGTAATAATTTCATCCTCCTATTGCTTGTACACAGATTTATAAATAGCATTCTGTCATGTGTTATTAGTGTACTTTAAAATAGCATAATTTTTAATAATCAACACTTCATTGGGCCAAAAATTGAAGGGAAACTATCATGGAGAAAATTTAGATCGTCTGTCGTTATCAGGATATTTCAATAGGTATATCTCTTGAACGTCATAGAGATCATTAATTACAAGACTCAGTGAGATTCAGAGCATTGCATACCATTGTCTGCAATACTTCATACATTACAGACTAAAAGGTGTCATGATTTATCTTTGGTCTGTTCTGAGACATGGCCAAAGAGATGTAATAGTTGCATTTATTGTAATTCCTTGTCCAGTTACCTTAAAAGAGTAATCTGGATAAGAGAGATTAGATGATATCACATAATACTTACAGTTTCGAAACACACTGTTCAACTGAATTGGTCTATGGCAGTTTAAATACTCCTCCCAAACTCCTTCTTACCTTCATCTAAAGCTACCAACATTTCCTTCTGTTCCCTTCTTCCACAGCTACATAGATAGCTCCTTTTTGTGAATAACGGTGAAAAAATAACTTGGGATCTCTCATAAATTTAAAGTGATGTGCAAGAGAAGCAAGGGGCAAGTGAAAAAAAGAGTTCTTTTTCACACAGTGAGTACTGTTGTTAGTGCATGGAGTGCGTGCCTGGGAGTGTGATCGAGGCAAGTTCAATTGAGGCATTCAAAAGAGTATTGCTTAATTATTTGAATAAAAATAACATGCAGGAGAATGATGGAACAGCAGGAGATTGATACTAGGTAATGAAACTCATTTAACGAGCTGGCACAGGCATGACGGCTCGAATAGCCTCCTTCTGTGCTGTAACACTTTATGATTCTGTGATTGGAACAGAAAAGACTAAGGAAGATCTCGTGGAGATTTTCTAACTTATGAAAGGCTTTGGAAAGGAAGTGGAACAATCTGGTTTCCCTGTTCAATGAACTAATGACAAGGCACCAGAAGAATAAAGGGAAAGGAGAAAGACTTATTTTCAGAGACTGAGTTGTTGGACAATCACATGGGTTGGTACCATACACCATCCATTGTCAGCAACTAAAAGTCCCCAAAAGTAGCTGTTCTTTCCCCCAGACTGACCTTTAATCACTCCTTTGTCTGTCCAGATGTATTTCTCTCTCTTTGGGCCCTATCTCCGCCTATTATTTACACTTCGCCCCCCCCTCCCCCACCACCCCGCCACCCCCTCTTCTCTGTAATTATCAACCTTTTCCTTGCTAGCATCAGTTCTGAAGAACTGGCAGCATGGTGACACAATGGTTAGCACTGCCTCACAGTGCCAGGGACCTGGGTTCGATTCCACTCTTGGGCAACTGTCTGTGTGAAGTTTGCACATTCTCCAGGTATCTGCGTGGGTTTCCTCTGGGTGCTGCAGTTTCCTCCCACAGTCCAAAGATGTGCAGGCTAGGTGGATTGGCCATGCTAAATTGCCTGTAGTGTTGGGGAATGGATCTGGGTGGAATGCTCTGAGGGTCGGTGTGGACTTGTTGGGCCAAAGAGCCTGTTTCCACAGTTAAGGATTTTATGATCTAAGGGTCACCGGACCTGAAACGCTAACCCTGATCTCTATTCACAGATGCTGCCAGACCTGCTGAGCTTTTCCAGCAATTTCTGTTTTTGTTTCGGATTTCCAGCATCTGCAGTTCTTTCAGGTTTTTGTTAGAACCTGTGCTTTACCATCACTGCTAAAGCACACACTATCACGTTGTTTTTAAAGGGAACTGAGCTTGTGTTTGAGAATGAAGAATTGCAAAAGGGCAGAGAGATGTGTTCAGGATAGAAAGTCCTGAAGAACCAGCATGACACAGATTGGATGGCTCAAAACATCTTTGTAACCAGTATGTGCCTTTAATCTAATTGGCCTAGGTGAGTCTGATTTCTCCAATGTGCTGTGTTTGTTTGTGGTGGATGTGTTATTCTACCTACAACCAGAAAACACAAACCCCTGTCCTCAACTCGACAGGCTTGGCTGGGTTGTTGAGCAATCCTACCTTTATGCCTCAGAAGGTCTCAGCCAAACTCTCCTCTGCTGGGAATTGCAGTGTGCTTCAACAAGGAATGGCTCTAAACCCTTGTTGAGGAAGGTGCTCAATTTCAGAAGATATTGACCATCTCTATGCAGTATCGGGGTGGCATAATTTGAAGGTCATTATTTTTGACATGCACTTTTCCATTAGCCTAATGTTACAACTATGTAGTTAATATATATGTTGCAAATTATGCCAATCCACCTTTAAAATAGGCAACAAATCCTACAAAATGGCTTCCAGATGTCATGTGACTTACCCTTGTGGATTTCAGCTGGTGTTGCAACCAGACTGTAACTATATCAGGAAGAAATCTCAAGAGATTTTTTTGAAATTCAGTAAACATTTCCAAGAGGAAACAGAAACTCCTTGGCAGTGATTCCCCTGGAGGTGTGAATAGATCTTCATATCTCATCACAACTTGAGAATAAGAGTCAGCCAAGCTAATGGCTGCAACAGGTAAAGGATTTAATGGATCTGTGCCCCAAACCAGGGCAAATCTTAACAATTAACGCGGAAGCATGCTGCAGTAGTTTTGGATAATATCTGTTTGAGGTTTTGATGTGTCTCATACAGAGCTGTGAGCAGCTTGTTATTAGCAAAACTCCTACCACCCCAATTCCCAGCAGAATGCTGAGAGACACCACCAAAAAGAAAGGACAAAGTGAGAACAAAGAGAAAAGGCATACAGAAATCAACTGCTCTTCTGAAAGAATCTAGGAAATCTGCAACTGTTGTAACCATAGAACTCATGAGATAAAAAAAAACTTTCACCATCTCTCCCAATTCCTACTGACAAAATAAGTCTACTTCTACAGACAAACGCTACCTACTTGACTTCAGAAGCTATCACAGCTGCTAAATCTGATTTCAAGCTTTATCTTCTTCACTTTGGAAAATGCAGCCTCATGCAAGTAACAGGTCTGCAACAATCTTAGCAACAAATCTCACTTGTATCTTTATAAGTTCCTTTTATCTTTACTTACTTTTAGTCTTTTTATGTATATATTTAGTTAGTATCCTTATCACTTGAATAACTACAGAAATAATTTTGCAATAAACTAACGTTTATCTTGTTTAAGAGTAAAGCTGAGCCGTTTTATTTCAAATTGAAAAATGAAATCTAAAAGCCAGCTATAAATGAACAACACAAGTTCATGGTTCATTCATTACTGTGAATACACACCTGATATGCTCATGATGCCAGGAAGGCCATCGCAGATGCTGGCTTCTCCATGTTTGAAGGTGCCACTTAAGTGCCCTTAAAGATGCAGGTGGCCTGACTTTAATGCCTGTGAAATGGGATCAGTGCAGGGATGAGCATACTTAGTTCCTGCTGCTGGTCACGTTTACCTATGTTGGTCTATTGAGATTTTGACCTCTATAATGTAATGAGTAGCCTGCAGTTATTGCAGTCTGTGAGGTGTTAGCTATCTCTGGTTGCTTGGTCAAACTTTCAGTTACTAGCTGTAGGTCACTCACATTCTCCACAATGTGAATTTCAATGCGCTCTTTGTCCAACAAATCTGATTATATTAGTGTGGATTTGGATGACTGCTGCCAAATTTCTTTGGTGAGATGATCTATTGTTTGCATCCCACAAAATGGCATATGCTGCAAAACTCAATTTGCTTTGGATTTTTGAGTGCAAACATTTGTTTCTGCCTGAGGTGTAAAACATTTGGAACGCAAGCATCTGCCAAAATAAGAGTAAGTTTTGAAAAAAAAATTATGTTGTAACAAATTTGAGGTGGAACACCTTCAGCTCAATTGACAATTCATCTTCCCTACAAAATTAACATGGCATTTTTCCAGGTTTAGCTAAATGCTGTGATGTTGAATATATGAAAAATAGCTGAAATGGAACAATTGGAATTAGTTTCAAAATCACTGCAGTGTCTAAAGGAAGCAATCCAAAGGAGAGGATCAATCAAGAGAAAGTATCACAAAAGGAGATGCAAATAATGATCAACTTGACAAAATTGGAGGACTCTCACACTGGAGTTGATGATAATTGTGAATGAACCTGGATGGGCTGTGGGTACTTAGAGATCTTAGGTGAATCTTGCGTAATTATGAGCAATCTAACTGTATTAGCAGTGGTTATATGTTATGAATTGGATAGAAACCCATAGAGCAGAATGGCATGGACTTTAAATGACTGCTGAGTAAAGTGAGGGATGAGAGCAATCATGTGTACACAGTTGTGGTGCTTAAGAATGATTCTAATGATTAGACTTGTGGCAATTGATGGTAAGAGTGACTATAATGAGCAAAGTAGTCCTGCCAAAAGTGATTGTACACATTTCGACATTCATTAGAGGATTACACTTCGCAGTTGCACCTCAAAGTCACTTTTCATCAGTTTCAGTACATTGTCCCCTGTTTGAATAATAACTAGTCATCATTGATCTATCCCACAGCAATTCGAAAGGTAAGTGTCATGCTGGCCTTTATTATAAGATGACTGGAGTACAAGATTAAAAGAATCATGATATGATTGTATAGGGTTTGGGTGAGAAGACACCTGGAGGACAGATTTGTTTTTTCTCTGATTCAGTAAGAAATGTACGTTTAAGGTCCTTGCAGTAAAAGGTAATGCGTTATATGAGACAGGGAAGAATCAGAAATGTTTTCCTGTTAGAATTTGAATATTGCTGATATCCTGCCATTGCTGCCAAGTGTTAAAAACTGTCCGCTCCAATCCTTAAATGAATTTTGAATTTATCTTCCGGTTGCTAGAGAAGATCACCTTTCAAATTTGTATTTCATTAGGTCAATAATAATTAAGTACCCAATCAACAAGACCCTCCCAGAACAGGAGGAGGAAGAGCAGTTTTCAGCTGAATGACCCAAGCAATTAATCTGCTTTAGTGTTACAGATAATTAATGACCTTTGCAATGGATTTAATTTCACAAGGTGTAACCCTCTGATGAATGTCTGATTGTAGCTGAAAATGTAAAATGGTGTTTATTAAAGGAATTTTTTTTTCCAAATTCTGCCCTCATTAAGGTGAGGGACGTCATTGCTGAAAAATGAAATATATTTGCACCTTTGGACCTTGTGTCTCCAACATTTCCTGTTGAGGTACAGTGCTGGCTATGTGCAAAGCAACATTTCCTCTAAAGTTACCCAGTATTGCACTTTAATCCCAAACATTTGCATTTCCTCATTAATTTGTAAAGTTTCTAATTTATTCAAATTCCAGCAGTTTTTGTTTCATGTCCAACACATGGAATATGATTAACTATTTTAATCACATCTATCTTCTTTGTTTTACATCCTATAATATTTCGAACAAGCGCTATGTTTTCGTCAGTTTTTAATGGGCTAAAAATTGGGTTAAGATGCTACCGCTGTCTTCCTTTCAACTTCTTTATATTCAATAAAAGTCAGTTGTATTTGTGGTAAAAATTCTGTATTAACAATAGGACTGCTTTTAGGCCTTTCCAACATTGAACAGCTCCACAGGTAGTTTAATTTAGTTTACTTGCCACCCACCGTACTCTAATTGCTTTGCTCAGCATCTACCTTTGAAGTAGGTCACTTACTGAGTTTAATACTAATTGGTAAATTGGTGAGCAAATTATTTTTTCTTGGCTCTTAGACTCTTTCATACTTTTAATTGGAATCAGATCAGACAATTATCACCAACACAAAGTTGATAGATGAAAGCTGAGTAGATGTGTATAGCCAGATAAATGACAAGGGATTTGTACAGATGAAGATTAGGCATTATGTGTAGAGATTACATAAAATATCTAATACATATACTTGTGGATTAAAGTGGGAAATATATGCGGAGGAAATTAATAGGGAATTTGTCCATGGTAATTAAATAAAAGAGGATAAATGGATAAGAAACTAAAGAGCAGACATATAGGTAGTGATTGCACAGGAGATGTATAAACAGCTTTACTCTGACACACAATAGTTATTAAATATTAAGAGATTAGCAAAAAACTTCACATCATGCTCAGCAACAGAAGTAGCATGGCCAATATAAAGAGGTAACATGTGAATAAGTGAGAAGCAAATTATGTCAGTAGATCACATACTAATAAAGAGGCTCTGTGTAGACACGACACAAAAATTGGTGGTCAGTGAAGAAGGTTATCTAAGAGTACAACGGGAACTTGATCAACCGGACCAATGGGCCAAGGAATGGCAGATGGAGCTTAATTCGATAAATGCAAAATGTTTTTGGTAAGTCAAACCAGGGCACGACTTGCACGGTTAATAATGCCCTGGGGAGTGTTATCGAACAGAGAAACCTGCACGTGCAGGTACATAGTTCCTTGAAAGTGGCATCACAGGTAGACAGGGTGTGAAGGACGTGTTTGGCACGCTTGCCTTCATCATTATTGATGTCATGTTACGGTTGTACAAAACATTGGTAAGGCAAGATTTGGAGCACTGCATACAATTCTAGTTGCTTTGCTATAAGAAGGATGTTATTAAACTAGAAAGGCTGCAGAAAAGATTTGTATGGCTGTTACTGATACTGGAGAGTTTGAGTTATAAGGAGAGGCTGGATAGGCTGGGACTTTTTCCCTGGAGCATAGGAAGCTTAAAGGGGTTTATAAAATCATGAGGGGCATAGATAAGGTGAAATAGCAAAGTCTATTCCCCAGGGTAGGGGGAGTTCAAAGTTAGAGGGCAAAGGTTTAAGGTGAGAGGAGAATGATTTAAAAGGGACCTGAGGGGCAACTTTTTCACATAGAGGGTGATGCATATATAGAATGCACTGCCAGAGTAAGTGATAGATGCAGGTACAGTTCCAACATTTAAAAGGCATTTGGACAGGTACATGAGTAGGAAAGGTTTAGAGGGATATGGGCCAAACACAGGCAAATGGGACAAGTTTAGTTTGGGAAACCTGGTCAGCATGGACAAGTTGGGCAGTGCATGTCCATATGCACCAAGTTCTGGATGATGTTTAGGCTTAGGCTTTTAAGTAGCAACTAACATTCACACAATACAAATGACCATCTCTAAAAGTAGAGAATCTAACAAGAGGAAAGTTTCCCTGGACATTAAATTGCATTAACATCCACGGCGTCACCATTGTCCACAACCCTAACTGGATGAGCCATATCAAAACTATGATTACAAGAGCAAGTCAGAGGCTGGGAATTCTGTGGTGAGTATCTCACCCTTCATTCCTCAAAGTCTTTCTCACCATCTAAAGGGCACAAGTCAGGAGTCTGATGGATAACTCCCCAATTACTTGAATGAATACAACATTCAAAAAGCTCAGTATATCCAGGACAAAGCAGTCTGTATGTTTCACAGCAAATCCACCACCTCAAACACTGACACACCATGGCAGGGTGTACCATACACAAAATGCACTGCAGCAATTCATCAACATTCCTTCAACAACAATATCCAAACCCATGACCTCTACTAACAGGAAGAATAAAGACTACAAACACATGGGAACTGAACCAACTGCGAGTTTGCTTCCAAGTTACACCCTAACCTCATTTGAAAATAGATTACTATTCCTTCACTGTCATTGGGCCCATTTCTTGGAACTCCCTTCGTGACTACTTTGATGGTTTACCAACATAACAAGGAAGGCAGCAAATCAATAAGGTGTCTCATCACTACCTTCTCAAGAACAACCTGGAATAAGCATTGTCAGTGATACTTATGTCCTATTAATGATTTTATTAAATGTGCAGTCAAGCATTCATGTCTATTCAGAGGGAGAAAATGTAGGGTTGTTTGGTATCTCATGCACACTTTTATCCTTGAATAACAAAGAAGTGTTAGAAAGATTAGCAGACTGATTATCAACCTGTTGAAATGTATCTATAAAGCTTCTGTTATGGCCACAGCTTCTGAAGTAGTACTTAAAACCTGGACCTTCAGACTCAAAGGCTACCAAAGAGGCACAAGATCTCCTCTATAAGGAACACAAGCACAATATTTTGAAGAACCCTTTAACTTTAATTTTAAACCTAAGCCAATCACGATTAGAAAATGGGTTTGAGAGTACCAATCTAAATTTACTTGACCTGTTTGTTACAAGACCTGTTCTAGGTATAAATTTGGTCAGGAGTCACACAACACCAGGTTATAGTCCAACAGGTTTATTTGAAATCACAAGCTTTCATAGCACTGCTCCTTTGTCAGGTGAAATGAAGAAAAGCATATAAACACAGAATTTATAAGCAGAGAGATCAATGGGTAGAGAGAGCAAATGATCATGCAAATGGTGTGAGTGGAGAGTCCACAGGCTGAATAATAAGTCTCTGCCGGTGATCGAAGTGTCAGATGTTGTGAGTAAAATGTCAACAGCTGAATAACAAGTGAAGGGATGACCTATAATCTGATTAATCGAGGCATAGAGATAATTACAAAAAATTAAAAATAAGATGGTGATGGGGACAAACCAAATGGCTGAAATAACATAGCAGGTATAAGAATTGCATGACAAGAGTCAAACCAAAGTAACAAGTAATCCAAAACTGTGCAAACTAATTAAGACAGAGAGATCCAAACAAGTTAAGGTAGAGAGATCCGTACCTATGAAGACGGGCTCAACCGTGAACTTGGGTTCATGTCACACTACGTGTGACCCCACCACACTGTTCTGTATCCGTAAAATCTTCCTTACTATCCTGTTTTGACACCATCACCTTGATAATTTGTTATGATCTCTCTACCTTAATTAGTTTGTACAGTTTTGAATTGCTGGTTATTTTGGTTAGACTCTCGGTATACAACTGTTATACCTATCATGTTATTCCAGCCATTTGGTTTGTCTCCAGCACCATCTTATTTTTAAGTTTTTGTAATTATCTCTCTGCCTCATTTAATTGGATTATAGATCATCCGTTCACTTGCTGTTCAGCAGTTTACACTTTACTCACACTGTCTGATGCTTTTGATCACCTGCAGAGACTTATTATTCAGCCTGTCAACACCCCACTCACACCATTTGTATGATCTTTTGATCTCTCTGCCTCTAAATTCTGTGTGTGTGCCTTTCTTCACTTCACCTGATGAAGGAGCAGCGCTCTGAAAGCTTGGGATTTCAAATAAACCTGTTGGACTATAACCTGGTGTTGTGTGACTTCTGACCTTGTTCACCCCGGTCCAACAACACAGAATTTATCAAGTTTATCATAACAAGTACAAAAGTCATGTTCCTTAATAAAAGCAGTGATTTTCAATTGATCTACTTCAGGACACTAGATCACAAACACTGGTCAACTGCACACAGGTCTCTTGTTCTTTTTCTGTTGACTGAAGTTCTCGTTCTGTCTTCAGTACATTAACCCAATAGGAATCCATACTTATTAATCCTTGCTGTCCAATACTCCCTGCATGGTCCGAAACATCCTGAATGCTGATTGGATTATCAGTGCATGAACCATGCATGAGCAATCCTGGATTGGATTGGTCATGTCTGTCCAATTCCTGACTGTTATTTTTCAAGAAACCAGTCACCTTTGTAACATTACACCCTGGTCTGCTGCTTTGTTCTTTGATTTGCTATTTACTTTGTAAGATCGTCACTTTTGGAAAGTTTGGTTTATCCAGCCAGGCCTTCAAAGGAGAAGCTTGATGTTTAAAGTATGTGAATTTCATTTCAGTTGGATCCAGTTAATTCACATTATTTCCAACCACGTGTTCTACTGTAACAATGAACTGCACTGGCATTTTAATATGGAAGTTCTCAGTATGAAGTCTTTGACAAAGGTAGGGATTATTGTGGCTGATAAACTGGCTTTGTGAATTCATATTTAGATTTCCAATTTGTGTAAAACTATGAACAGTCTCGATGTATGTCACTAGGACAAAGTTCAGACTGCCTGAGCTAATCAGTATGAAGATATTTCCCTTATGGTGTTGTCACCTTAATATTGCAGGAGCACTAATTGATTTACTTAATTGAGAACAGCACACATTTAATATTGGAATTGGCAATACAGTCTTTTGATTAGCAATCACATGCCACAACTGAATTTAAGATAACTAGCTGCAGATTTTTATATCTCCCCTCATGCTCTCACCTATTTGAGAGATGCCTCCTTATGAGATATAATTGCTTAAAACTTGCAATGGAAGTACGCAGCAAAATAACTCTCTCAGTACAGCGGGCGTACTTCCCCTTCAGCTATTCTCAGCCAGGAGCTGCTGTCTCAACCTCAAAATGTGGCTAACATATTTGGAAGGATACCAACATTTAAGAGAGGAACTCTAGTTTCTCCACCAACTGCTGCCTTACCTCTTCTTAGCAGCATATATCAAGTTGTAGTTTAGTACAATTAACATTTGACCTTTGTCCCCATGCACCTGTTAATGTTTGGAATTGACAGTAATGCTGGTGACTGTGAGATTGCTCAAAGGTTAAGATTTTCTGGATGCAAGTGGCTATGTATTTTACACTCTAATATTAGTAAATTTGGATTTCCAATCCACCCTGGTTACCTTTCTTTGTGGGTCTTTGTCCTTTTTAAGGCTGAAGTCCTCATTAAATTTACTTAATCCAATTTATCAACTCTTATTTTAGAAACAAATGTAGTAATTTTCCAACTCTTCTCCCCAAATAAAAACAAAATCTTCATCCATGAAGGTAGAACAGATAAAATTTCATAACTAGCTATTCCTCCTAAAAAGCAGTTAGCAAGTAGTTGATGACGGAAGATTGGCTGGCTACCAGAAAACAAAGGGTATACATAAATGGGTGCTTGTCTGACAGGATGTGACTATTGGGATCCCACTGTGGTCTGTGCTGGGCCTCAGAATATATCAGTTTATATCAATGACTTAGAGGAGACATGGTAGCTAAATTTGCAAAGGACACAAAGATAGGTGAGGAAGTTGTAAAGAGGAAACAAAGAGATTGTAGGCAGATATAAATTGGTTGAGTGGGTGGGCAAAACTTTCACAGATGGTGACTAATGTGAGAAAACATGAAGTCGTTGACATTGGCAGGAAGAATTTTTTTAAAAAACAGAGAATTACGAAAACAGAGAGTGACTGCAGAATCGTATTGAAAGAGAGAGACTGGGCTCCAGTCGTTAACTCTGCATTCTCTCCACAGCGAAACCTGCTGAGTTTCTCCAGGAATTTTTGTTTTCGTTTCAGACTTCTAGCATCCACAGTTGCCTGTTTTAGAAAATTATGATGTTATATTTCAGTTATACAGGCTTTGGTGATATTACATCTCAAAGACCGTGCAGTTTCAGTCTTCTTAGTTAGAGCTGCAAGTAAGTGTATCGAGATAGTTCAAAGGAATTTTACTAAATTTATACCTGGAATGAGAAGGTTGTCGCATAAGGAGAGTTTGGCCTGACCGGGTTTGTTTCCACTGGAGGTTAGAGGAGTGAGGTGTGACTAGATTGAAGTGTATAAGGTCCTGAGTGGTCTTGATAATGTGAACATGGAAAGGATCTTCCCTCTTACAGGTCAGTACAGAACAATAGGCCATTGTTCTACATTTAGGGGTCACCTGTTTAGCACAAAGATAAGGAGAGATTTTTTTTCTCTCTCTCAGAGGGTTGTTTGACTTTGGAACTCTTTGCCTCAAAAGACAGTGGAGATAGACAGAGACAGATAGATTCTTGATGGACAAGGCCATCAAAAGTTATTGGGGGTAAGTAGGAATGTGAAATTTGAAACACAAACAGATCAGCCATGACCTTATTGAATGTTAGAGCAGGTTTGAGAGACAGAATCGTCCTCTTCTGCTCCTCATTCATGTGCAGTAATGAACACAACTCATAACAGCCATGCATACCTCGAAGATCCCAGACTTTATTTTCTGATTCCAATTTCAGCACAGGTGGCTATAGGAGACTGAAGAATTAGAGTTAGGTTTCATTGTCATGAGTACTGAAGTACAGGGATACAGGAGTACAGTGCAAAGTGTACAAAGTCGCCATTCCTGATGCCATCTTAGGTACAAAGGGGCAAAAATCCAAGCAGGCTTCCTGCTGCCAGTTATTCACTAATACATACTAGGACATGTGTTTCTGCATCAAAACAGTGTGAGGAAAGGATTGGGTTTGAATTTGAAGGCATTCTGTAATTTCAGCTCTCTGCTAACACTTAATATCAGGGTTCATTCATGAAGGCCATTCAATTGGGCAAGGTGCCATTGACAGAATTTTCATGTGATAAGGAGGAATGTGGACAAAGGAGGTAGCTGCGAATTACCTTGCAATCATAATCCAGGACAATTCAATAGCTAAACTGTTCTGGATTTGAGTGAAGATTCTATCTTAGTAGTGGAACTTTGAAAATTTTTCCGTGACATAATGTTCTCATTCACAAACTTTGCAAGGTCCCTTTGAAGCTTTTTAACCCGATTACATTTTTTTTAGTTTCAGGTTCACTGTGTAAAACTAATGACTGCTAAGGGCAGACAATGTTATTTAAATGGTATTATGATATAGAGAAGTGGAATTTAGAGTTACTGGTCAATAAATCATTGAAGATGCCACGTTACTGGGGGGCAGTAGATAGAATCTTGAGCTGCATCGACAGAGAAATAAAGAATGAATCTCGAGGTTATTTGGAGTTTGTACAAAACAATTATCCAATGCAATTCTATCCATTTTGCAAGGGCACCGCAATCCTATATGACGCTTGTTTTAATATTTAGTTATTAAACAGAATTCTGGTTTACAAAACATTGTTTACTGGGATCTCTTCAAACTGTGCAGTTAGATAGAAAACAGGATTTTTTTTAAGAACAGGAAACATTGGCTGAAATAAAAATAATTTTTTCCTCATAGAGTCCCAAATACCCTTTTAGTTCCTCAATCTCTATGCCCTTCAGAGCCAATTGCCCCTTCAACCGATTTGTACTTGCTGCTACAATGTTCTCTCTGGTAATTGCTCCTCAGATTGAAATTCAAGAAAGTCAGTGTCTCTTAATCAGATAAACCTACAGGATTTACAAACCTCTGACTTACAATCTCTCGTATTTACAGACATGATCTCATACAGGAGTGTAATTTTAAAGATCCAACATTCGAACATTTCCTATACTTATGAATGGCTCCTTTATATTGTCTTGCATTGTATTTCAAATTGTGTGCGAATCAACTTGCAAATGAACTCCAGAATGGAATCCATTCGCAATGTAGGGACTGCCAGTATAGCAAAAGCAGCAAAGGTGTCAGTGAGGGTAGGGGGGCCTGGTGTGAAAAGGGATTCATGTGGAGGGGGCATAGCTGCAAAGAATTCCTCTGTGTAGAGGAGTGCTCAGAGTAAAAAAGGTGTCTTTTGCAAAGGGGTTTCAGTATGAAGAGTGTATTTTTGTACAAAGAAGTTTGTACAAGAAAGGACTCCCTGTGGAGTGTTGGCCATGGATCAGTCTTTCTCAGGGAGTTGTATGGAGGGTATCTATATACAGGGAGTCAATTTAGTGTCTATTTGGAGGGACAGAGTGTCTTGAAGTGTTTGTTTTCAGAAGGGGGCTGGTACAGACCATTTGAAATGTTCCTAAATTTGTCCCTGAGGAGTGAACGTGTTGTTATGCCGGGCCATGGCATATTGCTGCTGTTAATAGATTCTACCATATGTATATCACTCCTGGTTGTATAGTTAATGGACAAAACTGGATTTGGAAATCCAGCGAAATATTTGTTAAATTAGAATTTAAAAAATGCATTCTGATAACTTGAACCTGCAATAAAACTGGGAAGCATTAGGAATGCAGAGAAGGTTTGTTGCTTGCTGATGGATCTGCCATTTATTTTGAGTAACTTCCGATTTAAAAATGGGAATTTTATTATTGGCTCTGTGGTTTCAGAGAAGGGTCACCTGTAGGTCAGGTCCTGTGCTGGTTGTGGGGAGAAGTAATTATATAAAGTATGGGGATGAGAGATGGGTCCAGAGCTTTGGGGAAAAGTATATATGTGAAGTTAGAAGAGGGGAACCGAAAGAGGTTTAGCAGACAGTATGTATGCATATTGCCAATGGTGTGTTTCTTGTTGCGATGTTCAGTATTTCTGGCTCTGTTTCATACTTCTTAGATCAAATCTTTAGAACTTGCCATTTTTGGGCATATTAAATCAGCCCACAGTGCACCATGTTATCTCTTCCACACAGAAGTGATTTATCAGTCCACATGTATAAAGACACTGCAATGCTGCATTGTAAAGTTAGTCCATCAGGCTTCCCCCTCTCAAACCAGGCAACTGCATACTAGGAACGTTGGCAAGCACTCCTGAGGTTAGGTCCAGGAATTGTAATGAGCCTTATTTGGATTACATTTGAAGTACTTTGCACAGCTGCAGCTTCCATATTGCAATGAAGAAAATGTAAAATGATTGACAAGTAAGAGGCCAAATCAAAAGGTTATAAGTATCAGGAATGACTTTAATCCCAGAACAACCCGGGATGTACCTCTACGGAAAAGAATGCCAAGGTGTAACCTGACATTGATTTTTGAGATAATAAGAAGAGTTTGATAAGCTAGAAGTGGAATGAATATTTCCACTTGTGGGGAGACCATAATTAGAAGCTATGAATATAAAATAGTCACTAATGAATCCAACAGAGAGCTCAAGGCAAAATTCTGTACCTAAAGGGTGGTAAATGTGCTATCACAATGAGTGATTGAGAAAAATAGGATTCATTTAAAGAAAAGCTAAATAAGCACATGGGGGAATAACAATGGAAAGGATATGCTGAATATGTTAGATGAGGGTGCTTCCAAGGAGGCTGATGTGGAGCATCAATAGCAGCATTGAGCAGGTGCCAAATGGCTGACGTCTGTGCCATAGCCTTGATGTAACTAAGTAAAGGACAAATTTATCTGGTAAAGTGCTTTTTATCACCAGGGGAATGGTGAAATGGTAATTTCAGCAGTTGACTGAGTGCAAAATTCAAATTAATCTATAAAGATCACAATTTGGATGTTTTTTCTCACATGATATTTGTTTTGAGTGAATGTGGAGGTGTTACTGATGCTTCAGGGAAATTTGTACAAATGGTTGATAAATCTTTGTCTGTCAAAATGAAGGGGTGTCTTAGATATGGGGCTGGACTTTTTGTGGGGCCAGGAAGATTCCATGGACCTTTAAAAATGGCAAACAGAACACGAATGTCGAAATCCTGCCATAGATTCACTTTCTGCCTGAGATATTTATACAAGAAGGAAGCCTGAACTAAGCAGAGCCATTTGAACTTAGTTCTGAGTTCAGACAGACCACATTTTGTCTATTCTAATTTCCTTAATTAAGGTGCTCAACCTGCACCAAGGGAATCATGAATTGTTGGAATTGATGTAAATGTCTTCAAAGGTGAATAAAGTCTGTTTAATTGTAATTTCAAGTTTTTCAAAATTCCCTGCTTTTTAAATTTGGAAAATAAGATCAGGCACAAGTCAGGAAAGGTTATTTTTAAAGAAATGGCCTGTTTTGATTAACAGGGCAGATGCTGTAGAATAGAAAGAATGCCAACTCTCTGTGCAATTTAAATAGAGTCCTTTGATGGCATTTTGTCAAATATTATGTCATTATGAATACTTGGCTGTGTTTCAAAAGCTACCAATTATCTTAATGAGGGTTCTGAATTCACAGTTCTGTTAACAATGTAAAGTGGCAGTTAAAGAATTAGTTTCCTTTCATGTGGAGTCTGAATAGAAGTTTATTTTTTAGATTGAACACATGAGGAAATATAAACATTTTCGTTTCGTTTCATCAATGGGAGTTCCTTTCATTATCAAGTGTGTACATGAGAAGGTTGTATTTGGTTGTTAGAAGTTTTATTTACATCTTAACATGATTCCCAAGGTCTGCTGATTCTGCACTGTGTGTATGGCTGTGGAAGTGGCACAGGCTTTGAGGGACTTTAGATGCTGTCTGGGGGTCTGAGTAGCTGGAGAAGGCCGATGGAAAGTGTAAGAGGGCCTTGAGCTTTAGTGGTGGGGTTAGGTGTGAGGGTTGAGTTTCTAAAAACAAATGGCCCAGCATCGCAGAGAACCAAAACAAAACAAAGAACTACAGATGCTGCAGATCGGAAACAAAATCAGAAATTGTTTCTTCAGAGTGGAGTCAAAACATTAACTCTCTTTTCTCTCTGCAAATGCTTTTCTCCAGCAATTTCCTTTTGGAGACCTAAGGCAGATATTTACATGGCATCTAGAATCTACTTCCAGGAACAGCATACCAGAATCTATCCAAATCCACATTCCTGAAACTGTAATTGGGTCTAACAGAGTGCTCTAAACTGAGGCAGGGAAGACTACCAAGTTTGGAAATTTCCCAAATTTAGTTACCCAACTTGATACAGAATATCTGCTTCATGATATCCAAGTAATGGATGAGACCTTCATAGTGTGTTACTCAAGTCAGAATCGAAAAGGAAAGAACATTCTCAATTATTTTGGCAGCTATCCAGTGTTCAGGAGTTTGCATTTGGCGTGAGTTACATCCAGAAAACTGCATTTCAATGTGAGTAATTGTACAAAGCACTTACCTTTAAAGAAAACACTTCACTTGAACACAATAAGATGGTATATTCAGACCTATCTTTGCCAGTAAATAAATATCTGAATAGCACCATTTAATTCCAAGAGCAGTGATAATGAGTTTATTTCATCTCAGCAAAACCCTTGTCACGCTGCCTTCATGCATAAAATAAATGACAAGAGAAACAACTGCCAGCCATAGAACCTAGCATCCAATTATGGAGGTTTCATTTTGTTTTTTGTGCTGCTGCATTGCACTCAGCAAGGATTTTTCTGAGGCAGTTTGCAAACCGATGTTGATCATCACTGGGTCAAACTGTTTGGCTTACTAATCAAAAACAAGAAATGTAAGAGGGACTTAATGTTGTGCCACAAAGTGATATGGTCATATTTCTCAAGCACTGTCATTGACAAATGTTTACAATGGAAAAGAAATGTATTATCTAAAAGCTACAGCATCCTATCCCAATGCATCACAGCTTGGTATGGTAAATGTTACCAAGACTGCAAGAAATAGTGAACGCAGCCCAATCCGTTATGCAAACCAGCCTTCAATTCCATTGACTCCATCTGTATTTCCTGCTGCCTCGGGAAAACAGCCAATATAATCAAAGACTCTTCCCATCCCAGTTATACTCTCTTCCACCATCTTCTGTTGGGCAGAAGATACAAAAGTTTGAAAACAAGTCCGAAGAGATTCAAGAACAGATTATTCCCTACTGTCATTAGACTTTTGAACGAACCTTTCATATGTTAAACTTGATCTTTCTTTGCACCTTCTCGGTAGCTGTAACACTATATTCTGCATCCTGTTCTATTACCCTGATGTACTTACGGAAAGTATGATTTGTCTGGATAGCACACAAAACAGGGGAGGCAATGGCCTAGTGGTATTATGGCTGGACTGTTAATCCAGAGACCCGGATAACGTTCTTGGGACCCAGGTTTGAATCCCACCATGGCAGATGGTGGAATTTGAATTCAATAAAATATCTGGAATTAAGAATCTAATGATGATCATGAATCTATTGTCAATTGTAGGGGGAAAAAAAGACCTGGTTCACTAATGTCCATCCTTACCTGATCTGGCCTACATGTGACTCCAGACCCACAGCAATGTGGTTGGCTCTGAACTGCCCTCTGGGCAATTAGGGATGGACAATAAATGCTGCCTAGCCAGTAACATCCTCATGCTGTTAATGAATGAAGAAAATAAATACTTTTCCCTGTATCTCGGGAAAAGTGATGATAATAAATCAAATCAAATTACATTGTTGCGTATTATATTGAAAATGTGCAAGAATATATTCTGCAGTAACACCAAGCAACTTTATTGCAAAAGCTATGTTTGTTAAAATAAATTTTGATCATTTGATAGAGATTAAGCACTTTTAGACAGTTAATAGAATCTAGGTTTCTGTCTAACTACATTCCCTGTACTTTTCCAATACATTTAGATCTGTTGAATCTATATTTTATTTTCTGACACCTTTGATCATTTGTCATTTTCTTTCATTGGCAGTCGTTGTAGTTTCATGTTAATTCTTTATTCTAGTCTCAGGTAAACATTAGCTCCTGCCATCAGAATAAGAAAAATTTGAAACTTTTGACATTGCTCGTGTTGTAGGGGGAGGTGAGGTGTTACGTTGGGATGTTTAGAATGAGGCTATCAGGTGAGCTTGATACATTGCTATATCTGCCAGGACTCACCAGCACTCAGACTCCTTTGTTTTCTTTGAAGAAGTAGGCTACTTCAATTTATCTGTCCCTTAAAGGGAGTAAACCCTGTTCTGTGCATTGAAATTGTATTTAAATCTGCTGAAGTCCATCTGAGATCAAATCTTATTCTGAACAGAAGTGTGACCTTAGACTGCTCAGACAATGGAAGGCTCTAGGCCTGTGGAATTTTAAATACAAAGCAACTGCTTCTGATAGGCATTTGGAGCTTTTAGAGGACAAATTACTTTAAGGAAATCAATCCAAAATCAAAGAAACGGTGGAAATCAGTCCCAATAATGAGTAAATAATTATGACTGCTACAGTGTGTGTGTCCAATCCTGATGTAAGCCCCAGTGAATGAGGAGCAAATGCACATCAATCAAACAGAATGCAACATTGAAAAAAATAAAATGGTTATTGGAATGAAATTAATTGCCAAAATCATAATCACTAAATCCCTTGTCTCTGTAATTACCTGCCAGCAACATTGTTTAGAAGTTGTTGCAGTTAAAATATGGAGGAACCACATCTCAGACACAGTACGTTGTAGTTGGTTGGCTCGCCGAGCTGGTTCGTTGTTCCGCAGACATTTCATTACCATGCTGGGTAACATCATCAGTGCATTTCTGCTGTTTTCCGGGCTTGTGGGTTGTTGATGGGTGGTTTGTATCTCATACTGCGTGGTAATACCTGGTTCCTGAGGTATCCATGTAGGAAGTAGAGTTGTTCGCAGGTCGCACACTATCGTTTGTTACCCAGCAGGGTAATGAGATGTCTGTGGAACATCGAACTAGCTCGGCGAGCCAACCAACCACAACACGCACAACCCGAGCTACAAATCTACTCTAAAACCTTAGAGACCTATGGGCGAAACATGCTTAAATTGGCACGGAAATGGGAGAACTATGCCAAACGACAGAGTGCGACCCGCGAACAACTCTACTTTCTACATGGATGCCTCAGGAACCAGGTATTACCCTGCAGTGTGAGATACAAACCGCCCATTGACAACTCACAAGCCTGCAAAATAGCAGAAATGCACTGATGTTGTTACCCAGCAGGGTAATGAAATGTCTGTGGAACGGTGAGCCAACCAACCTCAACATCCACAACCTGAGCTACAAATCTACTCTAAAACCTTAGAGACGCAGTATATGGGAATGCATACTCATTCATAGTGTTTCTTTTTATATTATTAAAGGTGAATGGTTAGGTTTGGCATGTTAAGGTGAATGTAGATTTGGCAGTAAATTGTTTTATGGTGTACAATGTTCTAAAGTGATTAATCCTGGTGAAAGTTGTTTGGGCAAAGTTTATGTGCATTTCCTCTTCTGTGTTACAGGGCCAGTAGCTGTGATCAGTGGTGAGGAAGATTCTGGAAGCCCACTCCACCACATCAACCATGGGATTATCACACCCTCATCCATGGATGTTGGACCAGACGCTGTCGTTATTGGGATGACCCGGATCCCAGTGATTGAAAATCCTCAGTATTTCCGTCAGGCTCACAGCCTCGGGAAATATCCAGAGACACGTAAGTACAATTGCACTTGTGTTTTTAAAACAATGTGCATCATCTGCCATATTACAGTTGCTGTACAACACTAAGTAACAAATAGCAGGTGTATACATGAGCACTAAAACACTGTAAAAACTATTTAGTAGCCAGTAGCAGTATCAAACCCTGCAAGACAACACCTTTTGCATGGGGAGTTTGGGATGGAAGTTGTAATCTGTCTCAGAGAGTTTAGTTCAAGACTGAATTTGAAGCCTAGCCAGGCTAAACTTTGGAGAACAGCAGCAGACTGTTTCTTTGTCATGTTTTATTTCAAACCAAGAAAATTGAGCCGCAACATTCCAGAAATTAACTGGCTGCGTTTATGCAATACTGCAATGCTGTGGGGGAAAATTTCTGTTAATTATGTGATAGTTTCTTTTCTGGGAGCTTTCTAATTCCCAGAGAAATAATATCAGTATAGACTACCATCTTTCACAAATTTGCTCCCAAAGGCCAAGAACAAGGCACTGACTTCCTGGAAAGTGAGCAGGAAAGGGGAGAAGATTTGGAAGTCCCACTATATTTATAACTGATTTATGAAAAGACCCTTGTAAACATATGTGCCGGTGAACAGCACTCAGTAAAGCTGGCAAATCAATAAAAATGTACACCTGAGAAAACAGCCCTGAATAGAGGCCAAACCACTGCTTCATGCTAAATGATCGTTGAATTCCTTTTTTATTATAGATTTCTAGTTGTGTTTCAAGTAATATTTAGCAGTAAAGATTCTGTTTGTCTGTGAATATTGAAATACACTGATCTGATTTTTGCCATACAATAGATAGTGACACTGAGTGTGAAGTGGGACATTAACCTATTGTGACATAAACTGCCGATATTGAATATTCCATCAATTATTAAGGGGTAAACTGAAATTGACTGAAGTGTTTTTGTAGTATTGGAGTTTTTGTTAAAATATAAAGTTGAACTCTGCTTCTGTAAAATGTACAGGTGAATGTTTTTTCTTCCAAAATTTTGAAACGTTCCAGTATTTTGATGTGTATTATGATTCACTATTGACGGAAGAGAGATATCCTAGCCAAAGGAGCCAAATAGCAAGATGAAATTAAGTTAACCATACACATTTTTTCAATGCAAATTTCTATAAGTACAGATTATTCCATAAACATTGTTTTTTTAATAAGAAAGGAACACACAGAATCAGAGAATGTCTACAAAGCAGCGAGGAGTATGACAGCAAAGTATTCACCTATTTGTTTTGGGTCAGCTGAAGATTGTCCAGATGATGATTAGGAGCAATCAACAATCTCAATGACCCCACTGTGATCTCCATCACTTACACAGTGCACAAGGTTCTATTATTTCCAATCTTATCATCATCATTAGAGCTACTTTTCCTTTGAAGACTGTATCCAACAGTATCTATCTAGATGCCACATATAAGTGACCAGTCTCAACTGTAGCACAAATCCTCACAAGTAATGGATAAATACAAAGCTATCCACAGCTCATAAAGCCATAACCTCTTCACTTTAAAATTTTCTGAGCTAAGGACTATACCAGCAATGTTAAATGAGTATGGATTGAATCCTACATACCAAAAGTAGGTGTCTACAAGAGCCTGACAATGCACTTAAGCATCTGAATAACTATTTTCCATTGAAACAATCCTGCAATATCATCAAATCCTTGGCACCTTCCAGGAGAAGCTATTGGGTCTTGTTGCTGTAACTTTCCCATTCAGGTGGTGGACTGATGTGTACTTGTAGGGAGTGATGCACAGCCCCAGAGCTGCACTTTCAATGAAGAGTAATGATTGTTCTTCACACTTGTGAACTTCAGAAAACACGAAGGAATCATTCATAAAACCCTGACTTTCACAATCATATCTGTCATCGTGTGCTGGAGTAAACATGAAACTGATTCAATGGCCTCTCCTTCTAAACACTAATGATGAGCAACTAGGAATATAGGAACTCGAATAGGCTATTCAGCCCCTTGAGCCGTTTCCACCATTCGGTGAGATCATGGCTGATCTGTGGCCAAATTCCCAAATACCTGCCTTCGGCCCACAGACTTTAATACCTTTGTTTAACAAAAAAAAATCTATTTCAGATTCAAAGTTAACAACTGATCCAGCATCCACTACTGTTTGTGGAAGAAAATTCCAAACATCTACCACCTTTTGTGTATGGAAGTTCTTCCTAGCATCTTCCTTGAATGGTCTGGCAATAATTCTCAAACTGTGCCCCCTAGTTCTAAATGCCCAGCCAATGGAAATGATTTATCTTTATCCACCTTGATTTTTCCTGTTAATATCTTGAAGACTTTGATCAGATCACCCTTAACCTTCTAAATTCTAGAGAAGACAGGCCTAATTTGTGTAATCCCTCCTCATAGCTTAACCCCTGAAGTCCAGGTATTATTCTTGTGAACGTACGTTGTACTCCCTCCAAGGTCAATGTACCCTTCCTAAGGTGTGATGCCCCCAGGTCTGCCCACAGTACTCCAAATAAGGTCTAACCAGGGTTTTGTATAACTGCAGCATAACGTCTACATCTTTGTACTCCAGTCTTCTGGATATAATGGCCAGCATTTCATTAGCTTTCTTGACTATTTTCTGCACCCATTCGTAACATTTTAAAGACATATGCACCTGAACCCCGAGACTCTTTGGAGAGCCACTGTGTTTAACTTTACACCATCTAGAAAGTACCCTGTTCTATCCTTTTTCAGTCCAAAATGGATAACCTCACATTTGCGTAAATTGAATTCCATTTGCCACAGTTTTGCCCATTCTCTTAGTCTATCAATACCCCTTGGTAATTTTATGCTATCACCTACACTGTCTATAATGCTGCTTAACTTTGCATCACCAGCAAATTTGGATATAAGACTTTCTATGCCATTATCCAAATCATAAGTAAATGATGTGAATAACTGAGGCCCCAAAAGAGATTCTTGTGGGACACCATCATGACAATTTTGAATGCTGCAGTGGGTGACTAACTATCCTCAGCTGATGCAATGATAGAACTCGCAGAAGGAAACTATTCACCCATTACACTCATGTCGGTACTATCGCTTCACCTGGGACTGTCTACTTTTATCCAGATTTCTTACCCATTCCATGTAAACATCACATTATTAAATTTAAAATGCTTAACCAATCCCCTTTTAAATATTTTTTATTGCTTATCTCTTAACATTCACCAAAAATATTCTATGTACTAATAACCCACAAGGTGATATAATTTTTCAAGTGATTATCCTCAGTTTGTGTCCTTTCGTGCCACATTCACCAACCAGTGAAAACAGCATTTCTCTATTTACGCAAATCTATTCAGAATTTTGAAAATCTCTTTTTTATTTCCACTGCACCTTTTGCTTTTGAGTAAAAGAGGTTCCAATTCTTGAAACTTTCTCTCAATAGTTGCAATTGCTATTTCTTGCCAATAGTCTGTCCATTACTCCATTATGCTTATGGAATTGAGCTACTGAGCTAGTGCAGTTTTCCAACATGGATTTCAATAGCACCTTGTTCAATTTTTTTCTTCAAGTTTGTCCTGTATAATATCCAAAATCTATATTTGTCCATTTTTATCCATATTTTAACTCGTAAGAAATCTGTTTTCTTTTCCATTCTATATCTCTGCCACTTTAACTTTCACTATTTATCACACATAACCCCTCTCTGTCATTCCAGAATTTATTACTTCACTGCTTACCTAGAACAGAGATGCTTACAGCATAGACAGAAACCATTCAGTCCACCATGACTTTTCTCTGTCTCTGACCGTCACCTAATCACTTTCATCTGTGCTTTCCTGATTAATTTTTTTGGTCAGACTTTTCCTACTTCCTGTTTAAATATGTTAATCAATTCTTCTTTATCTCTTTTCACTCAGATATTCCAAGTAGGAATGGTTTCCTCTCCTTACCTTGTCCAAACATGACACAATGTCGAATACCTGTCTGTGCTTTCTTGCAGCTTTCTGCATTATCCTTCACGGCAAACATCTATATTCTTCCATTGGTGCTTACGTCAAAAGTATTATTTGAAGCAAAAGTAGACCCAGAACTGAACTCTGGAGCACAGTATGAGCCACCATCCTATGAACATCCATTCATCCGACCTCATTGCTGTCTGTAGCTTTACATCTCACTATCCATGCAGCACATTCTCTTTATTATTATTATTATTATTATTATTATTATTATTATTATTATTATTATTATTAT
>NC_063364.1:22778706-22826751 GCF_021869965.1 Rhincodon typus | reverse complement strand
ATTATTATTATTATTATTATTATTATTATTATTATTATTATTATTATGTCCTTGAAGTTCCAGGGCACATCTCTTCTTTGGAACTCTTTCAACTACTTTCAGCAAACCATCTATTGGATATTCTTTATTTATATATCCTGCGATGTCCACAAAATAACAAAATTAATTTGCTAAATATGACCCTCGTTTTACAAATTAATATTGACTGTCCTCAATTAGTCCGTTTCTCTCCACAAGAAATTGAAAATGCTGCCATACATTACAGGCTGCCCAGCATCTTTGGATAGATGAGACAAGTAGATGTCTGGTGTTAGGTGGCAGTGTAAGGAAATTTCACCCCAACTGGCTGTAAAACAGGAAATGTTGCTACAAAGCAATGATGGGATTGATATCATCACTGTATCAATCTTTTGCAATGAATACAATGAATGGGATTCCCTGACAATGGGTTGGTTAGGAAAAACTAAAAGATGCATTGAATGCTTATTGTATCCTTGATTGTTTTGTGGAGCTTGAACATTGAGGTTTGTAACAAGATCTAACCCCTGACTTGGGCAACTTTGCATTGTTGATTGATAATGTCAGATCCTCCAAATGAATCAGATGATCAACGTATCTTGAGAGACTTAGTGGAAAGGCTCCTAAACTCCTGGTGGTGTACCAGTAGGTGTCAGTAGTTCTCTACATCAGCTGATTGACATAACAAGGCCCCAGGATGTGAGAGTGATTGGGACATGTTTGAAAAGTTACTATAACGCCTTACTTTATAAGCTACTGGAAAGAAGACTGCTGAAATCCTTGGTGGATGGTTAATACACAAGCTGCCTAAGGTCTGGAACTCGTTTCTTGATAGTTAGAATTCTGCAGAAAATTATTTGAGTGGATGCACCAGCCATTCAATGCAATCTAGTTTCACAAGTCACTTGGATTGTTAATTAACAATGTAAAGATGTCATCTTTCAGACATTATGAAGCCTCCATGGTCTGTGCACACCAAGACTGAGCACTTGTGTCGCAGGTGCCAAGAAAATTATCAAAGCTGCATGGACCACATTCAGACCTTGCTATGTCCTTCATCCTTGACTGATTAATTAATAAGTTCAGTGGCTCACTGCTAAGAGGAATCAAAGTATTGAGCGTGTAGTCTCCAGTCATTAAGATACAATGAAAATTTGGTATGGAAAGGAAACAACACACGCTCTCAAATCTGCAACCTCAGCACCCTGCTGGATTATAGACTTCTGTGGATTTTGAGTTATCCTTTATCCAACACATGCGAACCTACAATAGATTTTTGGCCTCTACTTAAATCATTCGTATTCAGTGAAAGATCCATGCACCATTCCAGGAATACTTTGGATCATGAAAAGTACAGTCCAGGGCAGCTGCTTAATGCATCAATAAATACAAGCGGACAGAGTAAATCATATCATGGAATCATAGAAGTGTTACACTACAAAATGATGCTATTCAGTCCATCATGTCTGCACATGCTCTTCAAATAAGTATCATTGCCTACCACCAGTTTGCTGCTTTTACCTCGTAACATTGCACATTATGACTAGACAAACTGTAAATGTTAAGCAGGGGCCAGAGAGAGACAAACATGTGTTTTTTGATCAGTTCTGGGATTTTCAGGTGTGGGTACTGTACCTGTATAAGTGGAAGTTTTGAATTTAACCTTAGACTGGAAGGATTATTAGGGATAACTTTTATTAAACCATCCTTCAAATAATAAATTGTGGCTAGTATTTTAGTGCTAAGAAACATATATTCTGAGTGTATTTTAATTTTCTATGTGTTGATTTTAAACCATGATTACTGGTCATTCAGCAAAAAAAAGTTAAATTATTATGGATCAATTTATTAAAGTGTTATTGTTGGCTTGGAGCCAGTACAAGCTGACAGTAACCTTAGATTCCTTCTTAATATTCAAGTTGAGTTTCTAGTTTCGGGCACCACTGTCAGCAGAAAGGATATGGTCACCATTCTGCTACTTGGAAAGAACTGCAATAAGAATAAAAATAAGAGTGTAGGTACTGCAATGGACAGTCTTAACACTCTGAGCGCTGCAGTGCTAGAAATAAATTGGGTAGCAACGGCAGCACAGCTACTGCAGTGTTTGGAAGGACAGCAGGAGTATTGCAATAGACAGGAATAACTATACAATAACAAGAAAAGGTAACAATTAGATACATCTAACAATTAGGAAATGAGTGGATGCAGCAGGCCTCTTGCATCTTTTGGATGTATGGAGAATACTCAAGACGTAGATTAATAGACATTTAGATTCAATGATAGAGGAGTAGTGTGGACTATTTAAAATTATTTTATGGGTCGTGGGTGCCACTGGCAGTTCTTGTCCATCCCTAATTGCCCTCAAATTGAGTGGCTGTCTCGACCATTTCAGGGGGCAGTTAAGAGTTAACCACATTGTTGTGGATCTGAGGTAACACGTAGGCCAGGTAAGAACAACAGATTCCCTTCCCTAAAGGACATTAATGAATCAGGCGGCTGCTAACAGCAGTCACAATCAGTGACATGTGCTTTCAATTTCAAATGTATTAATAGAATTTAAATGCCACCAACTGTTGGGCTGAGATTTGAGCCTGTGTCCCAGAGCATTAACCCAGACCTCTGGTTTAGTAGTCCCACAGATTATCAAATCAGATCGAAGATCAGTCATTGAATAGAAAAGCAGTACTGAAGAATTGAATGGCCGACTCCTGTTCTAATTGTTGATGTTCTTTTATTGCAATTTTGAATAAGACGTGACTACTATGTTAGCTTTTGACATGGGACCAGCGCTGCTCGCAAGTGCCTTTTATGAGGAATGAACTGTGCTCATACAAATATGGGTGGAATGTTTGGAGAGAATAATGGATGTGAGTGAATAATAATGAGCTTTGTGTGCAACATGCTGACAGGCTGAAGATAACCTGGAAGACTGATGAACTTCCAGCTCTGCTCTATCTGACCATGTTCTGATAACCTTTTATGTGAGTGACAGTTAAGTCCTTCAGTCCATGGCTGTTTAACCTCGAAATAAGCATCCCCATTTTAATTCAGAGTTCATTACAGCTATGTGCTTAGAAGTGAACCTGACCTCATAGTAGACAAATGAAGTCACGCCCTTTTGTTTGTGTTTCAAAAGAATGGAAAATGAAGAAAACAAAGTGATTTTAGTTGATGCAAATTTTGTATTGCGCTGGCAGCCCCATTGTAGACATTGTAAGCAGCAAGAGGTGATATAGCAATTTTTCGATTCAACTGTATGTAAAGCAAGCACTTTATGCTTAATAGACAGGGACAATATCAGAATCCATGTGGTCAGTCGGGGGGAACTGCAGGAGCAGGAAAATCCTTAGAACTGCGGCTACTCTGCCTGCAGGAATTCACTGAAACACTGAAACAGTTCACTTCTGCCAACAATGTGGGAACATTTCTAAGGGATTTCCTGACCTGTATAACCAACAGGCATTCCCCTTTAACACTGTGAGATTTAATTGCTATACCTAAGCATGCTCTGAACACAATCAGTGGCTTCTTTCACTGTGATGTGGAGGTGCTAATGTTGGACTGGGGTAGTCAAGGTCAAAAATCACATGACACCAGGTTATAGTCCAACAGATTTATTTGAAGACACAAGCTTTTGGAGTCTCGCTCCTTCTCCAGGTGTCAGTGAGAGTGGTGGCATCAGACACAGAATTTATAGGCAAAAGATCAAAGGGTCATAGAACTGATGTGAATGTGTTGAACAAACTAAGATGACTGTTAAATCTTTAATCAGTTAGAAAGGATTAATATGCAAATCCCAGAATTTCTTTCAAGTCACCCCCTGAGATAACTAAAGATTTCATCTGTATACCAGAGATGACATCTCAGGTCAGACAATGCATTTTAGGTGTGAGGCCTTGTTTAGAAGTTTATTAACTTGGAGTCAGACTGGTTTTATTTCCAAAGTAGGAATTTATAAAAATGCCACATTGACTGTCTACAAATTGTGTGCTTTTCGAACAAAATAGAATGTATCTGCAATTACAAATCTGCAAACGTAAATTCACCCCAGAAATTTATGTGTATGTTTTATTTGTGTGTGTGTGAGTGTCAATGTGTGTGAGAGACAGTATATGCCTAAGAGAGGGCGTGTGTGAATGTGTGAGTATATGTGTGTGAGTGTGTTTCAGTGAGAGTGTGTGTGTGTGACAGCGTATGGTGTGGTGGGGTCACCTGTAGCGCGACATGAACCCAAGATCCCGGTTCTGGCCATCCTCATGGGTACCAAACTTGGCTATCAACCTCTGCTCGGTGACTCTGCATTGTTGTGTATCCCAAAGCCCACTTTGGAGGACGTTACCCGAAGATCTGAGGCCAACCGTCCTTGACCGATGAAGTGTTCCCCCACTGAGAGGGAACATCCTTGTCTGGAGATTGTTGTGTGGTGTCAATTCATCTGTTGTCATAGTGTCTGCATGACTTCACCAATATACCCTGCCCAGGGGCATCCTTGCCTGCAGATAGACAACATTGGCTGAGTCACATGAGTATCTGCTGTGTATATGATGGGTGGTGTTCCCACGTGTGATGGTGGTGCCCATGCCGATGATCTGGCATGTCTTGCAGAGGTTGCCATGGCAGGGTTGTGTGGTGTAGTGGTTGATGTTGTCCTGAAGGTTGGGTAGCTTACAGCAAACGATAGTCTGTTTAAGGTTTGGTGGTTGTTTGAAGGCAAGAAGTGGAGGCGTGGGGAAGATCTTGGTGAGGTGCTCATCATCATTGATAATGTGTTGAAGGCTGCAAAGAACATGGCGTAGTTTCTCTGCTCCCGGGAAGTACTGAATGACAAAGGGTACCCCATCGGTCATATCCCATGTCTGTCATTACGGTTTTTCACACACATGCGCACACGTGCACATACGCACAGTCACACAGATACATTCTATTTTGTTCAGAAAGCACACAATTTGTAGACAGTCAATGGGGCACTTTATAAATTCCTACTTTGGAAATAAAACCAGTCTGACTCCAAGTTAATACACAGCCAGCTTCGAAACAAGGCCTCACACCTGATACATATTGTCTGACCTGGGAAGTCATCTCTGGTATATTGATAAAACCTTTAGTTATCTCGGGGCAGTGTCTTGAAAGCAATTCTGGGATTTGCATATTTATCTTTTCTAGCACATTAAAGATTTAACAGACATCTTAGATTGTTCAATGCATTCACATCAGCTCTATAACCTTTTGATCTTTTGCCTCTAAATTTTGTGTCTGATGCCACCACTCTCACTAACACCTGAAGAAGGAGCGAAACAAAAGCTTGTGTCTTCAAGCTTGGACTATAACCTGGTGTCGTGTGGTGTTTGACCTTCTTTTACTGTGATTGCCTAGCTTTGTCATTTTTGATTGTTCTGTTTACTATCAAAGCTTACTATGAAGTATGGAAAACATACACTTTGTATTTTGTCGTAAGTGGATTTCTAGCAATGCTAGTCTTGAGTTAGAAAACTGTCACTCACATATTTTTCTTTTCTCTATTGCCCTCCTGACTCCCCTCTCTGTGCCATCTTGAGGCCTGACTCCTCTCTGTGTGCCATCTTGAGGCCTGACTCCTCTCTCTGTGCCATTTTGAGGCCTGACTTCTCTCTCTGTGCCATTTTGAGGAACATGGTAGCTCAGTAGTTAGATTTGATTATAGACTCAGGTGATTGTCTGTGTGGAGTTTGCACATTCTCCCTGTGTCTGCATGGGTTTCCTCTGGATGCTCCGGTTTCCTCCCACAGTCCAAAGATGTGCAGGTTAGATGGATTGACCATGCTAAATTGCCCGTAGTGTTCAGGGATGTGCAGATGGGGTGGATCGGCCATGGGAAATACAGAGTTATAGGGTTGACGGTTGGATCTGGATGCTTTTCAGAGGGTCAGTGTGGACTCAATGGGCCAAATGGCCTGCTTCCACACTGTAGGGATTGTACGATTCTGTCTTGCTCCTGTCTGTTTGGTCTTGGTTCTTATTTCAGGGAATAGTGAAGGAAGGCAAAAACTGAAGTGCTTAGTGTGTCAGTAATTGTTCACTGCCCAGCAAAACGTTCACAATCAACCAAGCTCACCAGACAATCTGCTACTGCCTCATCTTTCTACCTTGTCTCCTCCTCCATAATCTCCTACTATGATCCACCATCTTGGTTGCGAATCACAACTGTTTCCTGCTTCTTCCCTATTTTCCCTATGCCTGGAATTTGATCTCATGATAACATTCATGAATCCTACCTTCATTTCACTTTTCCACCTTTCCCATTGATTTCCTCATTCTACACCTGTATCTTTTCAGTTAGTTATATTTTCACTCTCCATTAGCCTCTCTTTCATTTCTCTTTGTTTTTCCATTTCTCCTTGTACTCACCCACTCTGTATCACACTTCTCCCTTCTCTGCTTCCAACCACTCTGCAATGTTCACCAAATCCATCACAAATCTGGGCAGCAAGAGCTTTTGCATAGAATTACTTGGAATTTGTAGCACAGAGATAGATCCATGCCAGGTTTTATGCTCCACACAAAACTTCTCCCTATCATACTTCACACAACCCTCTTCCCTGAGTTGAAACCCACAGAGGGCATGCATTTAAGGTAAGAGGGGGAACGTTTTTGATACAGAGAGAACGGTAGGTGCCTGGAACGTGCTGCCAGGGGTAGAGGTGGAGGCAATTATGATAGGGACATTTAAGAGGCTTTTAGATAAGCACATGAATAAGCAAGGATATGGACCATGGGCATGTGGATGGGATAAGTTTAATTTGGCATCATGTTCAGCACAATATCATGGACCGAAGGACCTGTTCCTGTGTTGTACAATTCTATGTTCTGTTATCCTACCAGTCCTTTCCCTCTTGTGTACTTATCTAGTTTCCCCTGAATAGTGCCTGTTTGTAAATGTGCTATGTGCCTGACCCACCCCATGCCTGCACAAAGAAGTTTCTCATGAATCACAGAAGTGTTAACAGTGTGAAAGGAGGCCATTCAGCCCATTGTGTCTGCACCAGCAACGGTCCCTCCAAGCTGTGCGACTGCATGCACAAACAGCTGCTCCAAGTTCCACGCACAGTGTTGGCGTTGGAAAACTAATCGGCATTGACATTCTGGTTCCTGAAAGTCGCTGCTCCACATGGATCCCCGAGGCCCATGCAGCCGGTAAAAAAAATTAGAGGGAACGCTGTGCACTGACTCTTCAAAGGAGCATCATTTACTTTCTGTCAATCTACTGCTTTCTCCTCACACCCTTGAACATGATTTCTATCAGTTGAAATTGCCTCCACTACGCTTCCAGGCAGTTCATTCTATGCCCTAGCTAGTCACTGCATGAAAAATATTTTTTCGATTGTTGGTTTTAATCATGACTCCTAAAATTATGACCCCTTGTTTTGAACTCCCTCAAAGTGAGTACATGTTCTCCACGTTTTTACTTTATGATTTAAAATGCTAATGCTGCATCTTGGTGGCATGAACATTTCCATAGGTACGCAGATTTCAATCTCTGTACTAAGAAACAAATGTAAAGAGAGTCGATGTTTGATGTAGGGATCAGTTTGCTGTAGAAATAAAACTGACTGCAAAGCAACATTAAATCTCCATGATAGGAATGAGGGAGATAAGGTAGCTCATTTACTTTTGCTGAGATGACCCAATTATTATCTATCAGAATAATCCCAGTTCCTGTCAATGCTAATTGCAGAAAACTTCATCAAACCTTAACCCAGGGAATTCTGAACTTTTACTTTGGGTGGTAGCTTTGATTCTGGGTGACAAAAGCTGTTATCAAAATCTAGGTTAAACAATTCACTTAGCCATTGTTTTAAGTAAAGACTTATAAAGTCAGAAAAATGTAATACAGTGTGCTCTGATTCTTATTGGCTTTAATGTTGCAGTGTAACCTAAATAGATAATTAAACTGTGAGTTTGGTTGGCATGAAACCTTTAATTCTGATTACATTTGTAAGATGGGAAGTTGCATTTCATTTCGTTTTAGATTTCTTCTCTGCAAAAGTAATTGAAGTGTCATTTGGTAAAATAAGTAGTAGAGAGACTGTTGAGACCCAATATTAGGTGGCAATATCCGGTGCGATCCAAAATCCTAATATCCCAAGTGATTCTACATCAGATCCCAACATTCCATGAGATCCTACATCAAATCCTGTGATATCAGGAATCACATTCCCGTATTTACTTGAAGATCACCCACGATATCCCGTTAATGTGCACATTACATCCCCATTTCCCATGAGCTCACACTCCAATAGGGTGTGAAATTCTCTACCATGACCTGATACGCTTCAAGGTTCTCCATTGTGACCCAGAACAATGTTTGAAGGTATTGCAAAAATTAGTCAATATTAAACCTTTGATGGGTTCACTTCTTTAAACGTTTTGCAATGATACCATCGAAGACCATGGTTTGCAGTGATCTTGGCAATATCTCCATTCCAGTCGATTGGGTGTTTCAATTTGCAAGCTGAAGTCCCAGAGATGACGACCCTATAAAATCATCTTAATCTCACAGTATATAGCTTTCTGAGGACCCATATATTTAATCCACTGGGTAGCTAGACCTCACAAAGTAGATAGTCCCAGGCCTCTAGTGCCTTGATGGCTAATTTACGTAATCGTAGGTAAGATGTCACATTTAATTTCATTAGTTCTGGATTGAGTTGGTCAAAATCAAAATAGTGTCGCTAAGATCCCTGGTCAGAATAAAGATGATTTGGCATTTCAGATGACAGTTACCACCAGGAGGCCAGACTAGTATAAACGACTGGCTCTTGTGGTGTAGTGGTATTGCCCTTACCTTTGAGCCAGGAGGTCTGGGGTCAAGTCCTGAGGTGTCTACTGACATCTCTGAACAGGTGAAGTAGATACATCTGCTAAATAGTAATGCTAATTATTCAAAAAATAAGTCTACGGTACTTGTGGCACAACAGAAGTGTCCCTACCTCAGAGCCAGAAAACCTAGGTTGAAGTCTCACCTGCTCCTGAGGTATGTGTTGGCATCTTTGAACAGGCTGATGAGAAAACAGCCTAACTGACTGGAATTGTTTTGATGTAGCGCAAATTGTGTAACTATCATCACTCATCATTTCCTGGGAAAAAAAATCATCTTAATTTTATCGAGAGTTCTCAGTCCTGAGTTCTATTTGCTTATGGAGACTGCTTCTAAATAGACATTTGTGGTGCACTGTTTAAATAAATGCTATTTGCTATACATGTAATCATCAGTGCTAACCCATTTTAACACAGTGCTAACCCATTTTAACACAGTGCAACTCATTTTAACACAGTGCAACTCATTGAATGGCTCAGAAACCAAGTAAAAAATGTCACTTGGGTTTGTTTACCAACTGGTGACTCTTTTCAGAAGTGCTGACGACTGTGAGGACAGGAGCAGGCCCCCACAGTGAAATAACTCATTGTCTAGAGATACATAGATCACTTGGTTGACGTAGCAAAATGCAGTCTGGGCCTGTGCACAATAGAACTTCTTCAGGAGGGAAAGATGATAATTAGCAAAGGCTAAAAAATTAAGCTGAACGTTACAGTGAGTTCTACAATTCTCCTCAGCAAACAATGCGATATTCTGTCAGTCATGGTCAATCTTTCATGATCTCCTCCATCACAGTCTAATATTCTTTAACAGTGCGAGTGAAATATCAGCATATCATTGGACAGCATCAGGCAAAATGGTGTAATTATAATTCTGTTTCAAACCTGTGATATAATTTCCGGTCTCTGTTGGCTTTATTAATTTTTGCTGGGCCTCAGTGCCTCAGGCTAGAAAGTAGAAAAATTAGCTGGATTGCTTTAGCACATTCCTGTATTCATCAGGTACAGACTCGGTCAGGTTCTGTTGCAAAGCCCCACAGTTAAACATCTATTGCCGAACCTCTCTCCGTCACAAACTTAAATTAGTATGAATCTAAAACTTCGGATTTATCATTGATAAATAAGTGACTGGACTTATACATTATAAATCGTATAAATTTTTAATGCCTGAAGATGCAGATGATTTATAATACATAACTCCTTGTCAAGATTCACAGGTTAATAAATAAGTTACAGGAACCATGTATTAAACATACCATTCATGTCTGCCTACCTGTGTTATGAATGATTTATGATACATAACTCAAAGCACTTGCTTATTGAGGTAAAATTGCTGTATGTGTGAAGTTTAATGGTGGTAATATATTAGTGCAGATAGGTGTGGAACGGTTGCCAGTCCTCATATGGAATGGCATTTTGTCATCTTTTAGTTAAAAAAAAAACTCTCGCCTGAAAAATCAGACTATAGATAGTGTGCATTTGTGAAGCCATAAATCTGTTTGTTTGTTTATCGGTAATGTCACTGGGGCATGCTTAGTCTCTACACTTATTCCCTGAACACTCTTGTCTGATGTGGAGCATTGATCCCAAATTGCAGAGGTTACTAAAGTCCGCAGAATGTCTGAATGCCCCATACAGTGCAAACAGCACTCTGCTCAATATACCACGGATGATTTTCAGGTATAGATGTCACCCTGCATATTGCTAAGTCATGTACAGCAGAGGGAAGATCCATTAGCTCAGTTGACAGAGATAGCAAGAGTGTGGCACAGAATAAAGCCAACAGGCCAGATTCAATCCCTGTACTGTCTGGTAGCTCATGGAGGTGCTGCCTCGTCACCTTTCCACATGATGTGGAGTGATTACCCTCAATCTGTACATAACCAGTTTGTCTTTCTCTAATGGAGAGAGCTGCTCCATACTCTGCTACGTAGGGCAGAGAGGTTTTCTCTCCAATGAGTTAGCCTGTCTCACTCAGGACAGCAGGAGAAGCCATACATTTGGCCTCAGCATCCTTGGGCTGAGGGAGGGCAGTGCAAACTCTCCTCATTGTTGCCTGGTGACTCCTGATAGACAGTGAAGGGGGAGATTGGTGAGGATGTGATCAAGCTGAATTGTAATACCACCTTGTGCTCCAGCATCCCGCTGGCAGTCACTGCCTTCCATCGCACATGTGGAATGGCGACCTTTAGTGAGAAGCTGTGGGGCAGTCAGAAGCCAGGGAGCACAGAAAGACAGCACCTTCAAAGGGTATGAAAGGCCATTAAAACATAACCCAATCTTATAGTAACATTTTACCAGATTACGTTGCTGAGTTAATTATGTCGTAATTTCCATTCCCTGTGGCTGATTCAATTATTTTGAAACAGGCCGCTATGTGCAGTGCAGATAATTGCATCTTAACACCTCTCTCATTAAATTTGCTTTGGCAGTCAGTAATAATGATGGGAAACAGAATAAGTAAATTATTCAGATTTTAAGTTTTTATTTTGACTAATCCCCAAGTCAGATTTATCTAAAATTCTGATCTGAATTTTTATTCATATTCATATACAAATGGTTGCTATGTAGATAAAGACTTATAGATCGTATCAGGCTCATTATGGAATCAATTACAGACAGACTGTGGTGGTTAGCTTTACCAATTTCATTAAAAGCAAACCTTTGATTTGATAATTCATTTGATAATTGATTAAAAAAAAATCACTCGTATAAAGTATTAACCCAGTATAAAATGTGCAGTGATTTTCCGTCTCTCCCCACATTCTGTCTGCATGTCCAATCTTGGAGACTGTGTCCTGTTCCTGAGGTAAAATCATCAATTTCCATCAAAGAGCTGAAAGTGTAATAGTTTCCATTCATATACCATCCTTTTCATTTTCTGGTCAAACAAGTGGTGGATAGAATTCAGGGCACAGAAATGATTTACTTTGATAGGGTGAACACAGAGAGGAAATAAAACCAATTCACCCTCAGGAACCAAACAGCCTTTCCCCACTCTATACCTGACCACCATCCCCACCTTCTCTCTCGACCCTGTTTCTGTCACCCGCCCTGACCTACTCTCAATTTGGACCACTCTCTCGGCCCCTATCCATCCTGAGTACTGGCACCCTACACCCACAGTACCCCTTACCAATTGGCATCATATATCCCAGGCGCCCTACTGCCTCTTCACTTTGGCAACCTACCCAACTGACATCCTATTAATATGGGGGAGATGATGGCCTAGTGGTGTTATCACTGGACTCTTAATCCAGAGACCCAGATAATGTTCTGGGAATCCGCCACTGCAGATGGTGGAATTTGAATTCAACAAATATCTGGAATTAGCAGTCTAATGATGACCATGAATCCATTGTCAATTGTCAGAAAAAAAAAACCCCATCTGGTTCACCAACGTCCTTTAGGGCAGAAAATTGCCATCCTTACCTGGTCTGGCCTACATGTGACTCCAGACCCACAGCAATGTGGTTGACTTTTAACTGCCCTCTGGGCAATTAGGGATGGGCAATAAATGCTGCTTAGTCAGCAATGCCCTCATCCTGTGAATGAATAAAAAAATTGACAACCCACCAATCCTCCCTCCACCCACTTGGCAACCTAACCTCACACTTACCTTGTGTTTTGTTTTATTTATTGTCGCCAGCTGGCCAGCATTTATTACCTGTCCATAGTTGACCTTGAGAAGGTGGTGGTGAGCTGCCTTCTTGAATCGCTGTTGATCCACAATGCAATTAAGGAAGGAATTCCAGAATGTTGACCCAGCAACAGCGAAGGAACGGCGATATGTTTCCTCTTACTTACTATGGGACAGTATCCATGAAAGCGGCTGACTGTGGTTCTGAGCCTTTTAATTTCCAGAATACAGCAGCAGACCGCTCTGAAGTGGGGGCAATGTTTGCCTTCCCCTGACCGCTCTGCATTATGAGAGTACTGTCAGGATGGAAGTACGGTTCTACATTTCCGAAGGAACCCTGATCAGAATCTGCTGTCAGAAATCCAGAGACTTCTTCTTTTGTAAAAAAAAGAGTCTGCCTGAAATTGCCGCTCCTCGGAACATCCAGCCCGTTTGTTCACCCTTAACTGACTATCGCATCCACCTCTGGCTGCCTCATGTTGGGAAAGGTTAGGAAAGATTGAGAAAGAGAACATGAAAAATGCACAGGAACAGTCTCAGGGGTGAGGAACGTCCCTTCCAGCAATAGCTTGGAAATGTTGAGACTGTTTTCCTTGGCAAAGAGAAGTTTTGATAAAGGTTTTCAAAATCATGAAGGGTCATCTGGACAGAATTGATTGGGAAAAGCCACTCCCAACGGTGCCACATCAAGAATGAGAGGCCACAGGTTTGAGATCATTGGCAAAAGAAGCAATGAGGGCCTGAGGGAAACGTTGCTCAGAAAGCAAGTGGTTGAGATCTGCAGTGTGCTGCCTGAGAGTGTACTGGGGGTAGGATCAATCGAGGCTTTGTTGATTTTGGAGGGGTACACGACTGTAGTTACCTAATATAGGCAGTCGACAATTTGTAGAAATTTTGGAATAGTTTATTGAAAGCAACAGTCTTTGAATCATAGAATCCCTACAGTGTGGAAGTAGGCCATCTGGCCCATCGAGTCCATATCAAACCACCGAAGAGCATCCCAACCAGACCCACGCCCCTACCCTATCCCTGTAGCCTTGCATTTTCCCATGGCTAATCCAACTAGCCAGCACATTCGTGGACACTATGGGGCAATTTAGCTTGGCTAATGCACCTAACCTGCACATCTTTGGACTGTGGGAGGAAACTGAGCATCTGGAGGAAACCCATGCATACACAGGGAGAGCGTGCAAACTCCACACAGTTGCTCGAGGCTACAATCCAACCCCGATCCCTGATGTTGTGAGCAGCAGTGCTAGCCACTGAGCCACTCGAGATATGATACATTAGTAAATTAAGCAAAGAAAGGAAATATATGACCCATGACAGATGAGAATGTTTTATTGATCACAAAGCCATTTCGAAGAAGGGAGAAGTAGAGGAAGGAGATTTCTTTGGTTGTAAAATAACTTGTAGTCTTTGGTAGTAATCTTTAATGGTCTTTGTTTTTCCCCTGAGCTGACATAGCAGACGTCTGGTCTTCTCCCTAGAGGATGGTGGTTTGTTTCCCTGGATCGTTTCACTTATAACTGTCTCTCCCCACCTTGCCCTATTTATAACTTATTTAGGGGCTGCCTACCTATTGCTGTCTAAATCCTCTCTGCCAATGATGTCAGGATAGCCGTTGTCTAATTTCCCATCCCCATCTGTAGGTTTGATTTTGTTCCTCTCAAGAGCAAAACTTCTTATTTTTTGAAATGCTGCATCGATACTCGAGTTTGATGTAAGTGATGGCATTGGTGATTCTTCTAACCTTTCCTTTTTGTTTTTGTATACTCTAGATCTGTTGCCATTTGGAGAAGGGTAGTTACTGCTGTAACACTTAGGCTACACAGAAAAATACTAAATGTGAGAGGCTGAAAGAATTTCAATTTTAAAGAGCACCCCAATTTCCAACAGCATTCACAAAAGAATTGGATTTTTTTCCTGAAAGAGGAGAATGTGTGGGTGTTATAGGAAGAGGACGGGGGAATAGTTGTAGGCACACTACTCGTACAGAGAGTCGGGGCACACATGATGGGCTGAATAGCCTCCTTCTGTGCTGAATGACCATTCTGTGATTCATAAAATTACTGCAACCTCAAGCCTCACCAAACCTCCCATCTCATCCTCATCGGCTTCCATCTAAGGTCTAGGATTGCTTCAAGACTCCCCATTCCATCTGATTCAGTTTCACTGCAGTGTCTTCTCTTTCACTCCTTGCGATTGTGATTAAAAATGGACTATTCCACACAAGAAATGCCAAGTGTAGCTGGAGGCAGAATCTTTTTGAAAGAGCTTCCCTTAGAAGATTATTAAATTGGGTCCTGGGATAACAGGTTAACTCATTCATGGTTTATGGAAAGTGTAAGTTTGATCACTGTACCATAATTAACTGGAGTGGATTGAATACAGTTGATCCTAGTAAGTCAACTTAAAGCAATGGGCAAAAAAAATGGATGTCACAGAAACAAAAGAGAAGTCAGGCAATCATTACAGCAGGATTGGGTGACATTACAGAACTCAGAGTTTTTCTTCTGAATTTGAAGTGTTTTAATAATAAGCTGAATTATATCAGCATCTCTGTTTCAGAAGAAGATTGTATTTCATAAATATTAAACAAACATCAGCTCCCATTATCTCCAGTGCAGCTTTTAACATGATATTATGAGATTCATTCGTGAACTGCTATTAGCCCAGAAATTTCTTCATCTCTGCTTCTTATTAAATTCCTGCTTCACTGTCTCAAATAATCAGAACGTGTGGGATATCACCTCCATAGCAGCGGATGCTGTGCTAATTTCATCATTGTGAAAGCTTCATAATTCACAAGCCATTGCAGACATCTGTAAGCAGTGAGCTTTCTCCCCTCCAGTGCAGTTAAAGGAATTACTGTTTCAACCTCCGAATTAAAGGGCAATTAAAGGGCAAAGTGTGCAAAACCGATAGAAAATTATTTTTCAGCTTTTTTAATTAAATGTGAGACTTCTTTCACACATCCTTTAAATTCACACATCCTTGTAATGTGACTGTGCTGTTTGTGGTATCCAGCTGATTTTTAAGGAGTCCATGGGATGTTCAGTCATGGCCCCTGAAATTTGGATCTGGTACAGTAGACATCAACAAGAATTTACTAAAGCTGGATGCAAGGAAGATTCAATTTTTTGAATGATGTTCCTGTTCTGATTCAAAACCATTGACTGGAAGTATTAACTCTGTACCTTTTCACAGTTGCTGCCTGATTTGCTGAATATTTCTAGCATTTTCTTGTTTTCACTTCTTTTTAATTTCAAAAATATGCTTTATTCATAAAATATATCTTTGTATATAAACATAATCACAAATGGAGTTCAGTTCTGAACAGTAGCGTATCAAGGAAACAAACAAACGTTGGAATTTGACTATATCCAAACCAACCGAAGACCCCACTTACATATAAAATATTGTATTTACATGCATTTGAGGCACTAGAAGTTTCACTAACTGGATGGACCCCCATTTTACTTCAGCAGGAACACCTTAGACTGATCTTTCCTCACTGTTTTAGTTAAACTGTGCCTTAGCAACCCCTCTCCAGGGTCAGAGCAGAAAGCCGCCACCAAACGTACCTTCCCCTCACTCCCTCGTCTGCATTTCGCAAGGATCGTTCCTTCCGGGACATCCTAGTCCATGACCACCAACGCCACCCTCCCTTCCCACGGCACCTTCCCATGTAACCATAGAAGGTGCAACACCTGCCCCTTCACCTCCTCCCTGCTCACCATCCAAGGGCCTAAACAGTCTTTCCAGGTGAAGCAGTATTTCACCTGTACTTCCTCCAATCTTGCGTATCGTATTCTCTCCACCCAATGTGGCCTACTCTACATTGGAGAAACCAAACACAGACTGGGGGACCGCTTTGCAGAACACCTCCGGTTCGTGCCTAAGCATGACTCTGACCTTCCCGTAGCCGGTCATTTTAACACAACGTCCTGTTCACATACCCACTTGTCTGTCCTTGGCGTGCTGCAGTGTTCCAGTGAATCACAGCACAAACGGGAGGAACAACATCTCATCTTCAAACTAGGCAGTTTATATTGAGTTTATATTGGACTTAATATTGAGTTCAACACCAAATTGTGAACCAACTTCGATTTCTTCTCTTTGTTTTAGTTTAATTGTTACATTCTCTGTCATCATGTCCTCTCTCCCCTCTCCCTTCTCACCAACCCAGTGGGACTGTCTTCTCTTTCAAGACACACCATTGTTCTGCCATTCTCACATTCCGATCACTTAATCTGAATTATCAACATCTTTTCTCCCCCAGCACTCTACACGCAGCAGTGCCACACACCCCCCAACTATAGCATCAATGCTGCCCCCTCCACACATTACTTCAGCTCTGATGAAGAGTCTCCTAGCCTCGAAACGTTAGCTTGCTCTCTCTCCATGGATGCTGTCTGACCCGCTGTGAGCTCCAGCATTTGTTGTTTTCAGTACAGATTCCAGCATCTGCAGTAATCTGTTCCTCTTTCACAGCAACCTCTGCAGGATATCCAATCGTTCTACAGCCTTGTGTTCTTCCTGATGAGATTAGCCATTATGCAGTGGATCACAGCACTTTTTCAAACCTTGTACCAGCTGTTTATGGGCCTGAGCACGCTGTTGCGTTTGAATTCTACTTAAATTATCAAATTGTTCTGGCTTCCAGTTCTTTCAACCATTTGTTTGTCCACACGCAGGCTTAATTAATCAAACCAGTGAGCATTAATTGTAAACAAACTCACATAATCAAACACAGAACAACTAAACACCATTATATGAAGCCGTCTGCTTTCTCCTTTAGACCGGTAGTGGCAGGTCTACAGTGGGATATGGAGTCCTTTGTTTACTTCTGTGGTGGTTCCAAGAATAAAATGAGGGATGAGTAAGGAATCAGGAGCGATATTTTCATAGCTGCACAGTTGTTCATTTCATGCATCACCTGAGAGTTGCAGATAGTGAACAGAATAAATGACACATAATAAATGAAAACATCCAGCAAAATGCCATCTTCCCATGAATCTTGGCATTGGCTCAGTCATGTCATTCACTGATGAACTAACCCAAACATTTTGGGAAAATCCCAGCTCGGGTGATGGGCTCAGTGCTACTGGTTATATGTGTCTCAATGAGAACAGGATCAGGCTCTGTTGTGATGGTCCTCGCTCCTGTCAAAATTCACTATTGAGACATACACCCGCGGGATGGAGCAACACACTGACATGAATCAGCACCTACTGGTCAATCACAAAGAAAACTGATGTGAAGATTTGTACAGTCAAACAAAAGAAATATGGGAGATCGACAACAAGTCATTCAGCATCTGATAAAGAAAATAAAAACAGGCACCACCCAGAATATTAACTGATCATCAGAACCAGCAGAACCTACTGATTAAAAATTGAAACAACTGCGGGTGCTGTAAATCAGAAACAAAAAGAAAGGTTGCTGCAAAAGCTCAGCAGGTCTGACAGCATCTGTGAAAAATAAATCAAAGTTAACGTTTCAGGTCTGGTGACCCTTACTCAGATCCTACTAACTGCTGAGCTCTGATCTAGGAACTGAATCAGTCAATAATCTCTGCCAAAAATAGTGAAAGCTGAATCTTTCCACACCCAGTGTTGGTGTCTTAAATACCTTTCCCCAGCACTAGGTTGTGTTGACTTTAAAATAAATAACTACAGCAATCTCCACAGATTCTGCCAGATATTCTGTAAGATGGCGGTGGATTAATTCTTATGAGCCCGGGGCTCATCGGCTCCGTCTGCTTTGCTTTTTGTTTCTTTTTCTCCTCTCTTGTTTTTCTTTCTCTTTTATTTTAATTACCTCTTGTTGAAGAGCTTGGTCACGGCGATGGCATCGGCAGTGGCGATTGGGCCCAGCAGCGCGGACCCGACTGGGCCCGGCAACGCGGACCCGACTGGGCCCAGCAGCGCGAATCCAACTGGGCCCGGCAGCGCTGACATCTTTGAGGCAGCCCTAGCACCGGATCGTGGCTGCTGCAGTGGAGGCAAGTTCAGATTCCTGGTGGCATCCAGTGCAGGTTCCTGGAGATGGCAGCAGAGGCGAGTTTGGACCAGTACAAGACCCTGAGGCGAGGTGGGCCCTGAGGCAGACTCATGGTGGTGGCGGAGTTGAGTTTGGGCCAGCATGATACCCAGCAGTATCAGTGGTGTCTATGTTGGCAAGGCCCAGTGACGAATCTTAGTGGCGAGGGTGACGGTGGAGGCAAGATGGCACCGAAGTTTGGCAACTTTCATTCTAGCAGCGGTGTTGTGAAGAGACTCATGTCTAGTCACCAGGCCCATGGCCCATGAGGGAGCACTTAACAAGAAGGACTGTAAAGATGGACACTTTTTCTTTATTTCTTCATTTTTCTGCTTTCATATTCTGTGTTTTGGTTTATTTTTCTGTGTTTTTAGATGGCAGCAGCGAGTGCCGACATATTCAACACTTTCCACTGTATGCGACAATAAATAAATAAATTAAATCAAATCAGCAATGCATATAAAGCCTTTAGAATAATGAAACATCCCACGATGCTTCACAAGAGCATTATGAGATAAAGTATGACATGGAGAGGCAAAAGGTACATTACTTCAGATGACCAAAACCTTGGTCAAGGAGATAGGTTTTCAAAATGCATTTTCGATGAGGAAAGCAGTTTGGAGAGGTGTGGGAAGCATACTTGAGAGTTCAGAGGGGCTGCAACACACTCACCGATGATGGAGTAATTAAAACTAGAGATGGTCAGGGTGGAGGCTGGAGTGTCAGCGGTTTGCTAGGCGTATTACAGCTGTGATAAATTTGGCAGCATCCCACCACAATATTGATAGATTGTGAGTAGAGACTGGCCCAATCCTGACACTGGTTTTACTTATTTCACGTTCATTAAAGTCATTTAGTGTCAGCAGTCACCTCTGAGAAGTGGGTTTTCAGTCATTGGCCTCAGTGCACTGAATCTTTTCGACCCAGCTATAAGGTTAATCAATTGTTAAACTGAAGCCCTATCTTTTTGGTCACAGAGTGATAGTTCTATCATTTCCGAGCGCACTGCTCATTTACCCTATTTTCATGCAGCCTGGCTGAGAGTGACATCCGGTGCAGGGATTTGTTTAACCTGTGCTACTTCTGCATTATTTAACTGCTGGGCAACAAAAAGAAAACGCCATTCAAATTCATTTTGTTCTCGTCTGTGACATTAAATAAACATGAGTGTCTGAGGAAGAGGGTGGCCCCAATGCACTTCCAGCCCGGACATGAGAGAGATAGAGAGAGAGAGAAAAACCAATCACAAAATCACCAAACACTCGTCAGGTTTTTAAATGGAATCAGTCTCTAGCACCTACATCACGTTCTATCTTACAACAGAAGAAATTTATAGCAAAACACCTCCTATGAATGCACAGCACTTGATAAATTGGTAGCATAAGAAACTCTATTACAGTCCATTGTATTTATAACTCGGACCACAATATATTACAGAATGTACTTAATTTGCAGAATAAATACTACTTCAGACTAAATTTTATTACAGATTAAATTATCATAAGCAATACGATGTGTTGCAGAGTACATTATGTAGTTGAATGTTGTACAAATTGCTATTTTACGAAATATAAATTGGGTTATTGTGCAGCTAGTTATATTATAAACTACCAACTATTACTTAAAATTATGTTAAATTAAAAAAGTTGCACCTTAAATCCCTTTGAAACATTCCCTTCTCATATTAAGTCTATGCCCTCTAGTTTTGGACTCCCCAACCCTGGGAAAAAGGCCTTGTCTATTCACTCTATCTATGCCCTTCATGATTTTATAAACCTCTCTAAGGTCACCCCTCAGCCTTTGATGCTCCAGGAGAAATAGCCCCAGCCAATTCAACCTCTCCCTGCAACTCAAACCCTCCAACCCTGGCAACATCCTTGTCAATCTTTTCTGAACTCTTTCAAGTTTCACAACATCCTTCCTATAGCTGGGAGACCAAAATTGAATACAGTATTCTAAAAGTGACCTAACCAATGTCCTGTACAGCTGCAACATGACATTCCAACTCTTATACTCCATGCACTGTCCAAAGAAGGCAAGTTTGACAAACCCTTTCTCCACCACCCTGCCTACCTGTGATTTCACTTTCAAAGAACTGTGTACCTGCACCCATAGGACACTTTATTCAACAATGCTCCCCAAGGCCCTACCATTAACTATACTCCATCTGCCACTCCTCAGCCCATTGGCCTGCACCCCTAGTTCATACCATTAATTCTTTTGGCAGTTAACATAAATTTGTGTCCTATGCTAAGACAGAAATCACAGATTCCAGTGATGGTCCAGGCCTGGACCCCAGGGCCATCCCCAAACCAATCACAGGGGGTTCCTTGTGCCACATACCCCAGTTATTGGGCTCTGATGAACATTGTGTCCCAGACTTTGTCCTCTGGTTACCAACCCCTTGGCATTGGAAACAGTTTCTCCTTTCTTACTTCAATAAAGCTCTCATGATTTTGAACTCCTGCATTATATTTCCTCTTAACCGCATCCATTTTAAGTAAATTTGAAAGGAATAGTAACAAACCTGGATCATAAAAGCACAAAGCTAATATCAGTGACAGGAAGCATCTATGGGAAATATGACACTTATATGAAATTTCTTATGCATAAGCTCAACAATATATTAAAGCTTGTCAGATAAAACATAAATAATGTATTATATGTAGTTCCTACATGACAACAGTGACAACACTTCCAAAGTATTTCCTTGGTTTTAACACACTTTGCGGTGTCCTGGGGTCATGATAGTTGTAATTGCAATTGAAAGGGTCAGAAAGACAAATACGTTTAATTTGTATCACTTGTGTGCCACAATTGGAGAAATATTTAAATCTTTAAATTTAACATAGACATCGGCTGCCCATCACCTACGCTGCCCATCTGCTGAAGGATGTGGAATATTATTGTGAATGCCAAGAAATATATTAAAAAGATTAATTTTAATTTTCAGCTTTCCTTTTTTACCAAGCATCTTTGCAAGCTGTGCTCTCTGCTTGAGTGAAAGGTTTCTGCTTAACTTTCTCAGAATAACACTGAGGCTAACAATTGTCACTGATCCTTGGCAAATGCCACAGCAAATTTGTTCAATTCAATGTGGAATTTGAGAGATTGCCCGAGGAGGCAGGTTCCCCACCACTGGGTTTCATAAGAAATTGTACCTTCAGGTCATATTGTCTTCCCTTTCCAATAAGCAGCATGAAGCTCTTTTATTTGCACAGTAGATACTTAGGAAACTGGCTGATGAGCATTAAATCAAGGAAGTTCAAGGGTAAATATCCCTTTAACCAGCGGTCAGTTATCACATTTGGCTGGATGGCTGGTTTGCGATGCAGAGTGATGTATCAGGGGCAGCTCAGTGGTCAGCCCTGCTGCCTCACAGCACCAGGGACCCAGGTTCAGTTCCAGCCTCGGGTGACTGTCTGTGTGGAGTTTGCACATTCTCCCTGTGTTTGCGTGGGTTTCCTCCGGTTTCCTTCCGAAGTGCAAAGATGTGCCGGTTAGATGGATTGGCTATGCTAAATTGCCCATAGTGTCTTGGGTGAGGAGCACAGGGTGGGTCTGGGTGGGATGCTTTTCAGAGGGTCAGTGTGGACTTGATGGGCCAAATGGCCTGCTTCCACACTGTAGGGATTCTATGATCAATTCAATTCCTGTATTGGCGGAGGCTACCATGAAGTTCCCACCTTCTGAACTTTTCCCCTTGCATGAGACATAGTGACCTTTGGGTTAAACCACCACCAGTGGTCTCTCTCTCTCTGATAAGAGCACAGCCCCTATGCTCCTCTTGGACTTACTTTAATGACCTGGAACTCCATGCCCATGAGATGGTGGAAGTGAAAACAATCTATGATCTCAAAGGAAATTGGACCAGTACTCAAGGGAAGTAAACATGAAGGGCAATGTTGTTGCTGGAAAGGGTCTGTGTCGGTCTCCCAGTGGCAGCAGTACCTCCCCTAGTTAAATCCGAGGCAGGAAGGGGCCCTTATGGGAAACACGCCCATTTGTTGCAGGATAACTGCCAGCTCTCATGGACAGGATGGGGTCCTGAATCCCAGGGACTCTGGCCAGTTAACTGCCTGAGAGACACTTGGTCAGGCCTCCCCCAAGGATGAGATGTGTGTTTTCTGCCAGACGGGCCCTGCATTGGGAAAGTTAAATATCACCCAGAGTATTTTTATTATAATTTACACTTACATGTTCAACCCTTTTGCTATTCACTTCATACTCTTTCAATCTAATTTGTTAAGGGGACACAGTTGTTTGTTCATTCAGGCCCCAGGTGTCCTGTCAAGGTCATTGATTCATTTGCATCTCTCATGCCCTGCAACTTGTAGCATATAACGACATGGAGATTAAACGGTCAAGGACAAGTTTAACTAATGATAGGTAAATGTTGATTGAACAGTTACGCGTCATTCTCGACCATTATGCTTAGCAGTTGAAACTTTCATTGAAAACAAATCTGGAATATAGAAAGAGTGCCTGTTGTTATTATTTTGCAATTTACTTTGCAGCTTGTCAGGTTCTGTGGTGAGCATAAATAAAACAAACATACTGAAAGACATAAAAATCCCAAATTTCAATACCAAAACTATTTTTGTCACAGACGTAAAGATTTTGTCTTTAATAATTAAACAATCCTTTAAATAGAAGAACCAACATTATGCTAACAGAACAAAATATTTGAGAAGAGACTTTTCTTTTTGCACAATGAGTTGTTGTGATCTGGTATTCACTGTCAGAAAGGACTATAGAAGCAGTTTCAATAGTAATTTACAAAGAGAGATTAAATGCATGTGGGAAGAGTCTCTGAGGAGATTCAATGAAATCTAGCCCTTAGCTTCTCAGGAAGGCAACAGGCCTTTTGCTGAATTCAGACTTACTCATTCTGAACAAAGAAAATAACTTTACATAAGCAAATTAATTTTACAACGTTTCAACTTTTCATGCTTGTGTTATGCTACAAATTTTATTTTTATTGAAGTCAAGAAAAATCCAAATCAATGGCACAGACTTCCCCAGCATTTTTGGTGCAAATCCTTGAGTTTGTCTTCAATTGTTATGAGAAGCCTTTTTTGCCACCTATTCATCATCGATCTGTTGTTTTCATGTGTAGTCTCTCTGTAGGAGTCTAGGCACAGTTTTTGAGTGGTACGTACCTGATAGTTCAGTTGAGATCTGTCGCAGTTTTGTAAATGTCACTTTTCAAACAATCAACTGCAAATATGCCATGATATCCGTACACCAGTAATGGTATTTGAGGTGCGGATGCAAGCTTTTATGTGCTTTTCATGAATATAATGATGTGAATAGTTTCACAAGAATGGCTCCAACAAAATGACCCCATGGTCCCTTTAGGCTCAACCATCCAGAATCCCAAGCTAGCTGCATTCCTATTGCAATAATTCACTGCTCCATAAATGACTCCAGTTCCCTGGCACTACCTACCCTTCCTATTGTGTTGGAGGAAGTGGTATGCCTGGCAGGTTTCAGATTAATTAGTGAATTTATGGAGCCATGAATTGCTTGTTCCAAGTCCTGTAGCAGTATCTATATAAAGGTAGAGCAACCAGCAAATTCTTTCATCAAGTCAAATGACCTGCCTGTGTGAGATGTGGCCATTTGTACCGCTTTTCCTCTTCAGTGGAATCATTGTCAGGAAGGCGTTTGCTGCATCCCGAGCAGTTTTGCTGACTCTAATTGCTGACACAACTTTAGACTGAAACTGGGGATTGATTCAGGTTATTAAGCCTGGGCAACACCGTGGAATCATATCATAGAATCTCTACAGTGTGGAAGCATGCCATTTGGCCCATCGAGTCTGCACCGACTCTCTGAACAGCATCCCACCCAGACCCACCCTATCCCTGTAACCCTGCATTTCCCATGGCTAATGCACCTATCCTGCACATCCCTAGACACTAAGGATAATTTAGCATGGCCAATCCACCCTATCCTGCACATCCCTAGACACTAAGGATAATTTAGCATGGCCAATCCACCCTATCCTGCACATCCCTAGACACTAAGGATAATTTAGCGTGGCCAATCCACCCTATCCTGCACATCCCTAGACACTAAGGATAATTTAACAAGGCCAATCCACATAACCTGCACATCTTTGGACTGTGGGAGGAAACTGGAGCACCCAGAGGAAACCCACGTAGTCACGAGGAGAATGTGCAAACTCCACGCAAACGAATCGAACCCAGGTCCCTGACACTGTGAGGCAGCAGTGCTAACCATTGAGCCACTGTGCCCCAAGAATAACTTAACAGTCATTAGCGGCAGAGTGAAAATAACTGACAAAATGAGCTGCTGGTTCATCTGTGCGTTCAGATGTTGGTTGTAATCTGTTCATGGTTTATAACGTCACTTGAATCTGTCAGTTGGGGTGAAGCCCATTCACAAGACCTTCAATAAGGTCAGAGACATCAGAATCTCTCAGATTGCCACCCTACATGCAAGGTCAGTGTTTTACCCATTACGCCACTCTGTCACCTCCAGCTTTTCTTGATTTAAATCACAGATCAGCCATGATTTAATTATATGATGGAACAGAGTAGAGGGGCTGAATAATCTCTTCATCTTCTAATGAACTGAGGTTAATTGGTTTGATACAGGGAGCAGATTTCACTGAGGTAATTGGATTTGATTATACTCTACTCAAGGAATTCTATAACTCTCGTTTTCTCTTTGCCACCACCATTCTTTTGTCTATTATTTTTATTGAATGATTACCTATAACATTTAATGTGCCACTACACATTTTCGAGCCTTGTTTTCATCTCTGAACAATATATATGAACTACAGGCTAGGGAAAGACTCTGACAATGAGAAACTGCCCTTGATGCATATTTGTTTTAATTACTTCAATTTTACAGTTAGTTCAGGGAACATATTCTCATGAATATTACTGCTTCCTTATATTGTCTCTGTTCAATTTCTGACCTTGCCAACTTCAGAAAACACTAAGGATGAGCACAACAGGATAACAATCTAATCCGAGCTGTCTGAATATGTCACCTAAGGGAGACAAACAAATTGATTCTATGAAAAGAAGAAAACACATTCCTGCCTCATTTGGTGAAATATCTTAATGGAATCTGCTTATTGTAAAATTTTAGATGTGTCCGTGAGATTTCTGTTTCTGCTGGGTTTATTCGTTCAGTCTCTATCCACTAGGTCACTCACTCCCACTCTGTATCTGCTGAATCACTCACTCACTGTATACATCTTTTGGATCACTTACTCCTTGTCTCTATCTACTGGGTCACACGTTCCCTGTCTATATCTGTTGGATCATTCACTTTGTTTCTCTACCTACTGGGTCACTCACTCCCTGTCTGTATCTATTAGATCACTCACTCCCTGTCTGTATCTATTAGATCACTCACTCCCTGTCTACATCTATTGGGCCATTCACCCCCTGTCTATATCAACTGCATCACTGACTCCCTTTCTATATCTAATGGGTCATTCACTCCTTGTCTATATCTACTGAGTCATTTACTTCCTCTCTTCGTCTACGGGGTCATTTATTGTCTCTGTATATCTACTGGGTCATTCACTCCCAGTCTATACCTAATGGCTCATTTATTCCCGCTCTATATCCTCTGCGTCATTCACTCCCAGTCTGTTTCTGCTGTGCCACTCACTCCCAGTCTGTATTTGCTGAATCATTCACTTTCAGTCTCTATCTGCTCAATCGCTTACTTCCAGACTGTATCTCCTTGATCACTAGCTCTGAGTCTATGTCCGCTGGGTCACTCTTGTGGTATTTTCCCAGATGACCATGACTGGCACCCTGTAGAAGTTGCCACCTCACCCACTTTGCCTTCCTGGGTAAGGGTTGTTTGAGGTAGCTTACTGCCATTGATCCTCATTTGTTTATGCTTTATCTTGAGCCTATCTAGTGATTGCTGATGGAGGATACACCCAGTAAAGTATCTAAAGAAGCTTTTTTTTTAGATTACAAGGTGATTTCTTGCCTGATCACAATATTTGGTCAAGCATAAATATTAGAATGTTCAGGAGTTTCCAAAATATATCTGATTTCTCTGAAGGCTACAGTGGAATCCATTGTTTCGACCCACAAACTATGTGATATCAGTAGGATGAGTGGAACCAATATAACATGTGTTTTAAACCCTTAAGAACCATTACCTTTTATGACACTCCCTAGTCTGTATCTGTTGGGTCTCTCCCCTTTGTCTGCACCGTCAATAACTCCAGATCTGTATCTGCTCAGGCTATTGTCCATTAATCTGTAACTGCTATGTCACTCACTACCGATCTGTATCTGCTTAGTCACTCATTCCCAGTCTCTATCGGCTAGATCGCTTTCCCCTGATCTCTAAGTCCTCGTCTGTACCTACTCAGGTCACTCAACCCTGGTCTGTAAATGCTGGCTCACCCTCTCCTAATCTGTATCAGTTTGGTCATTCTTTCTCAGTCTCTAGTTTCACAATAACCTAATCCCAGTCTATATCTGCTCGGTCACTCTCCCCTGGTCTGTATCTACTGGGCCACTTTCTCCCAATCTGTGACTGCTTAATCACTTACTCCCACTCTGTGTCTGCTAAGTAGCCTGTTCCTACTCTGTATCTGCTTACTTACCTACTCCCAGTCTATTTCTGCTCAGTCACCCACTCCTAGTCTGTATCTGTACATTCACTCACTCCTGCTCTGTTTCTGCTCAGTAACCAGCTCCTGGTGTGTACCTGCTCAGCCACACTCTCTCAGGTTTCAACAAGTAAGATACTTACCTCCAGTCTACACCTCCTTAATGGGAGACGCTTTGACTGTGGATCTGTTATGTCATCTGTATTATAAATTGGAGTGTTTTTGACAACATTTTAAAGAATCAAATTCAGATAGTAGGCCTTGGCCCCTATCACCAAATCCCATTTCAGCTTTCTGTACAACTGGAATATTACTCCAGTAATAGAGGTATGCTCCCAGTCTCTTTCAAACAACATTTTTCCTGACTTAAAGTGTTCAAAGTCCCATTTTCTTCAGGATTGTACCTTTTGAGGTTTCAGCTGTTGCTGCTAATTTTAAAAGGTTTTGCATTTATGTGAGGTAGAATTGAGTGATTTGTCAGATCTTCACATGATTTAGGCTAATTCTCTGACACAGTGTTGCCTTGTTGAAGAGGTTGCCTCTCATAATACATTAACATGAGGTTTCTAACTGCCTGTTCCAGCCATTAGGCTCCCACAGGACTATTTGAAAACTGAGAATTTTCCTGCTGTCTGGCCAACATTCCTCCCTTAACCATCACCAAAAACAGATTAACTGGCCACTTGTCTTATTTGTGCTTTATGAGGTCCTCCTCAGCACAAAATAACAGCAACATTTGTCAGTGGTGCACTTTTTTAAAAAAGTCATTCATGGGATGTGACAACATTTATTGTTCGGGGGGCAGCTAAGAGTTAACCACATTGCTGTGGGTCTGGAGTCATATGTAGGCCAGACCAGGTAAAGATGGCAGTTTCCTCCCCAACAATTGACTATGGTGATCATTAGACTCTTATTTTCATATTTCGTTGAGTTCAAATTCCACCATCTGCTATGGCAGGATTTGAACCCAGGTCCCCAGAACACTACCTGGGTCCCTTGATTAATAGTTCAGCGATAATACCACTTTGGCCATCACCTCGCATAAAGCTGGCTAACTGTACATGACATACTTCAAGTAGTTTCCGAGAAAGGGCTAAATCTCCAGGCAGCCAAAGGTTCTTTTGTGTTTTTCAGTTCAGTTTCACCTTGTTTAATTTGAGTTACATTTTTATTTGCATGGTTTTAATTTGATGTTTTTTTGTTTTATTTTGTTTGTGTGTTTTTTTTCTTTTGTAGGTTTTAAAGAGCCGAGGGCCACAATACCTAACCCACCCTGGGACCTGATCTACTGAACCGCGAGTGTTAGATTCAAGATGCCAAAGATTCGAGTGTGTTTCACCAGTTGCTCAGTTCTTAAAACCTTTGTCTCTGGTCGTGGCTATCCTCGTGTCCTTGCTAATTTACTTTCTCTGTAAGCAGCTATTCACTGTTCTCTTGATGTAGTGAGTGCAGGATAGAAAGCCCCAAGTCCAGTTGCAGGCCTACAATTGACACAGCAATCCAATGACTGGTGAGGGTGAAGATCAACCCAAGTACTGACTTCTGGCCGCTATCTGGATGCATGCATGATGCTAGGTGAGAATGGAGTCTGACCTAAAGGTGATGCCCATCGCAGTTAAACAGCCGGCCAGCCTCTCACTTCCAAGCAGTCATTTTGGGTGAGGTGGTGTAGGGCACAGAAGCTGGACTGCAGCAGGGATCAGAGAGGGAGGCCATCGTGAGTCCACATCCTCTACTGTATCATGGTTCAATGGCATTGGGTGAGAATTTCACATTCTGCTGTGGTCCATCCACATAATGTGGCCAAGGGAATCACCCACCCCTTAGATCCAAGTAAGGCTACAGTCCACCAACACCACTGAACTGGGTCTCAAGTTCTCCCATCTTTCTAAGAAAGAACAAAGGTGGCCGAGCATTTATGGGTTCGAAAATCTCTTCTGTCATATGCACTGAAGCCCAAATTATTTCTTGAAGATAATAGTTATATTGCCAGCCTTTACGCTCTGTGCCCTTCAGAATTCTATGTGATTACCACCTTCTCTATGAAAATCTAGTGTTCCTGCACTCCGAAATACTTCTATGGGTTATTGGACTCTACAATAACCCTCCTTTTGCAATGCTGTCACTTAACTTTTTCGCAATTATCCTTTCCCTTCGTTCCATACTCCCTTCCGAGCTGGCGTCACTGGTTAGCAAACAGGAGCAGGGAATTTCGCTGATTTTCCTTTTGCCTCTCACAAATGCAGAGGTGCTGAGGTTAATTCTAGCTCCTAATGACTGCCTTCAGATGACAGGACCCACTGGGGATGGAACCTGGGATCGCCAAGCTCTCAAAGACTTTTCAGAAGACAGTTGTGGCATTGTGGCAGCAATGAAATGCAGTTGTGCTATTTGATACGAAATGTGCAGCTCTATCATTTTGTTTGTGATTCACTGGTGGTTCCAGCAGAGTGGTGCCTTTGCTTCTGTTTTATGGAGTAACTGCTATCTGAATTTTTCGATGTCACCAAGTCTCATAGCCAAGAGTTGAAGTAACCAGCACCTCCCATGACACCTCCTAAACAACCTGTAAGACTAGATTTTCCCAACTGATGCCATTGGTGGCAGTACAATAATGTTGATTGAAAAGTCTAGGCTCACGTCTTGTCATTGCTAAGGCTCGAGTTTGTCTCCCTCCAAGGAGCTGTTTTCTCTGAACTCGCCATCTGTTCAAGCACTGCATGTGATGTACAAACAAAGTACTTCCTCCCAGGCACTTGGCTACATAACAATGAGAAATTAGTGTTCTCCTTGTCAGAGCTGAAAATAGTTCAAAGGGGATGGCCCAATTGAGAAATTCCAGGTTACAAAAGGCTATCAAAGTGTTAAAGCGTTGGACTGTTTCTATATTAAGGAGGGGGTATTAACTTGTGAAAAGTGGTAAAAGGAAGATTAAGAAAAAATGTTTCAGCCTGAGGCTGTTAGCCTGTTAGAATGTGGCGTTGGCTGACCCAAACTGTTGCTGAAATAGAAACCAGAATTTGAGGATGAAATAGCTGAATAATGAGACATGTTTGAAGTGTATAGGAGGATGGAGCAGGATAGTTGGGTGAAAAGACATGTGCCACATCTTGAGAAAAACAGTGACATAGATCTGATGGTTTAATTGGCCTACTGCATTGCTGGAACATGTATGTGATTGTGCCATTTTGAGTATGTAAACTAATATTTTTCTTCTTTGAAAAGGGTGTATCGACTAATTTCCCTGTAACCAGAAGAAACCCTTGCCCCATCCCTGCCTCTGCCCCACCACCCCACCCTCGGCTCCCAGGGTTGGATCTACACACCGCTGTGGGTGTTTTGTTGTCAAGGTCTGACGCCATCATTTCTAAAGGAGAAAAGATGTCTCGTCACGTAATATTCGCAGAAATAAAACCATGCCACTCTCCCTTTCCAAGTCTCTCCCCAAACCCCCTTTTTCCTTTATCCCTTTTTAACCTCTCCATCATGAAAAACCACTTGGCATTTGTATGTAAAGTTGAAGCAGTGGCTGGGTGTCTGAGAATTACAACACCCAAAGATAAATCAGTTGCGGACCAGTGAGAATTGATTGTTGCATCCTGATCCCTAGAGTCCCCAGTGCAGAGCCCAGACTCAGCTTAAAAGGATTCTTCAGTTCACACTGCCTCGGAGAAGCTAAGAGGAAAGAAACTTTTTTTTTCCCCCTCGCCTACAATCAGGCTTTAATCTGCCTTTTTCACTTCAGGTTATTTTGATCAATTTTTTTCATGTTTTCAAAGTCATAAGTGAAATTGTAATGACTTCAGAAGATTTATTCAATGAAATTAAAGTTTTATTGTTTATTATAAATGTGGTTGTCTGATTATTTAGTAAGGTTTTACGATGATATAAGAATAGGAAGCAAGAATGCAGCACAAGTACCCTTCATACATGTTCCACCAGCTATTTACACAGCACATTACTGTATGCCACCCCACTGGGCAAACAATACTGTACATTGTCAATATTTATGGTAACATACAGGTTTACAATGCAGCAAAGAGCTGTGGTACAATTATCCAACTCTATACAATTACACAGTGGAGTACAGGTAAATAATAGTTTCTCAGTGCCCAAAGAAAGCTGAAGCTGATGAAACTCATGATTGAGCTGTCTGAAGTTCAGAGCCTGAGGATAATTTTCACTGTTGGGCGAAAATCTCAAGCCGCATAGCAGTTTAATGTAGAAAACGTCACAAAGCACTTCAGGAGAATGTTGTCGGCCAATAATTGACATCAGGTTTCACAAAGATTTATTAAGGTAGGTGAGCAGAAGAGGTAGGTTTTAAGGATTAACTTAAAAGAGAAACAGAAGCTGGAAGGGAGAGATTTAGAGATGTATTGCTGGATTTAGAGTGCAGGTTCCTGAAAGTGCAGCTACCAATTGTGGAATGAGGGAAATTGGAAATTTGTAAAGCAGGCAATTTTGGTTCATATTTTCAAAATTTAAAACCAAGCAGTTTGAATCAGAAGTGTTTGTGGGGGACCTCAGTCCACTCGTTCACCAATGAGCATCAGAGCAGAGGAGGGAGGGAGAAAATACCACTGACAGTGTGTTTGATGAATGAAAAAACAATTTCTCCTGAACTGCAGCTTTGTAGCTGCTCCATGTCTAAATCGCCCATCTGCTTGTGATGCCTGTGACATGTGTTACTGCCAATAAATGTTCAATAAGTCTCCTTGACAATAGTCAGATAAATTACAGGAGCTTAAACCTAAAGAAGATGAAGGTTTTTTTGCTCAGTCTTGAAAATAGATTGAGGCAACAATAGGTAGAGTTTCTTGAAATGTGCCATCCTGATCTGCGAATGAGTTTTTTTATTGGTTACTAACAGTGCTCTGTAACATGCAGTAAACCCAATGGGATGAATGATTATTTATACAAGTTAAATTTAGGTTGAAAGTGTTGTAAAGTTATCAACAGATAGATATTGTTTCTTTGTTTGCTGTTTGCCATTTCATGTTTGACTGTCAATGAAGTAATAAAGTTTATTTAAAATGGTTGGCAGTCCTTTTGCAATGTTGCTGGATTATAAACAGTTATGAGACAGTACTGACTTCAGAAAGAATTGCAGACAGTGTCATAAACTGTCAGCTTGTTTAGAAATGGGAACAAGGTGGGCATCAGCAATGGAATTTCATGCGTTTTCAGAATATCCAAGGAGTTTCATTTTGGATTCTTTAGACTTTCACCAGATGGAGACAGGAATCTGATTAGATGTCATGTGGAGGGATGGAAGGGGTGTCACTGTTGTTGGAGACACTGTGTGTGAGATGGGGTTTGTTGCTTACCCCATGCACTGCTCTCCAGGTGGAAAAATGCATCAGATTATTTTCCTGTGGCAGTGCCAGTTTGGACACTGGGGCTCACTGTGTTGTGTTCAAGGAGAATGGATGAGCAGCATGTTAATTTTGACAAAACATTGTTTCCACCTAAGAGATTTTGTGACATAAAACACTTGCCATAAATGGTGAATGAATGCTAGCATTTGGACTGATGGGACCACATTAATGGAATTCTTATAGCAACTTCCCAGAAAGCAAATGTTGGTCCTTTTTAGCCTAAGCTGGCTGTTTGCAAAAACTAATTGTTCTTCCTTTTTCCAGAATCCTGCAGCTTGGTCCTTTTTTAAGAATATATCCAGTTTCCTTTTGAAAGTTAGTATTGAACCTGCTTCTTTCAGCCTGTGTTTTCCATATCACAACAGCCTGCCGTGTTAACTCGCTGTACCTTTCTCATTGGTTTGTTTGCCAATTATATGGAATCACTGGGTTTCTAAACTGATACTCATTCTTAAATTGTAATTTGTACTTGGTGACTGGTGGGAACATGATGCCAACTGATCAAGTCATGAATTCTCAGCTTGCTGTTGCTTCTGGTGAGGTTTCTGAACAATGGGGAGATTAATCTCATGTAGTCATTTCAACAGAATCCATTAACCACACTTGTGTCATCATACCCTCTACAGAGGAGAACAAGGTAGTTTTTGAGATTCCCCTTGCTCCTGAATTCAATCCCCTACAGGCACCATCATGGATCCAAATATTGTTGTGTACAGTCAGAGATTCAGTCTGCAACCAACTGTTAGCTTTCCATCATTGTCTTCAAAACCTAAGTACCAGTGCGGGACTTAGCACCATTACTGTGTTAACTGAGTATGTGCAGACTCATTTCAGGTCTCATTCTCAGTCACTTTAGTGCAGAATATATGCTCTGTCACAGACCCCCTGCTATTGACTCAGTATTGCACTGAATATTCTTCCTGTGGAATAGAGTATAAAGTCAACAGTTAAGAATAGATTATTTTCAAGTTAGCTTTGGGAAAAAAAAATAACTTCCCGGTGTGAGCAGTAAACTATGAACTGAGTATTTCTGTTGGTTTGATTAAGCAGTCTTTGTGATTTCGGAGGAGCTGGCCAATTTAGAATGAGATCCCTTTAGGTTACTGTGAGAGAAAATTTGCCTGTCTCAATATTTCCACATTACATATGAGGGAGGAGGTGGCTACCTCAGTGTAACAAATCTCATGTGTAAAAGAAAAAAGAGTGGAATATATTAAACCCGTAGTGTGCGGTTGCATTGGTAATTACAGCAGTAATTACAGTAATCAAAACAGAAAATGCTCAAAATACCCAGTGACACTTGGCAGCATCTGTGGAGAGAAAAAAAACGTCAGCATTTCTGTTCAATTACCCTTTATCAGGTGGTTCAAAGGTAAGGGTATCAACCTGCAGCCTGACCATTCTTCCTCTCTCCATCATTGCTGCCTGACTTGATTATTTTCAATATTTTCTGTCTTCATCTGAGATTTCCAGCTGCTATGATACTTGGCTTTGGTATTGACAGTACGCTGTAGACAGGAATATAACTGTGTTGTGTTGCCAATGCAATGCAGTGGGATAGAGGACAGGTTGTAACTGGGCAGTCGCTATGTTTGCTATAATAATAAAGGAATGTGAGGTGTTCATTTTGTTCCATCCTATGCATTAGGACTAGTTTATTGTGTTTTAAATCTATTTTAGAGAATGGTAACCTGGTGTTGGGAAGGCAGTGTTGTTTTAATTTTATAAAAAGACTACACATCCCCCCCATGTATGTAACAACACAGACTGGAGGAATAATTGCATTGCAAAATTGAATGCGACTCTTGATATCAGTCGAGGCACTCAAGAATGTATCCAAAGGGAATTCTCAACAGACTAATTGGGAAATGCATGAGGTGAGACAAATCTAAAACTTGCAACAGAAGGTTTCTTACTGATAGGGATACCTATGGGATCAGGCTGCCCATTTGTTCTTGTTGCTGCTGCCAAAATTGGCCACAGATAGTGACACCGCTATTCTCAGCCAGAGTGGAGATGACTGGATCATTTCCTTTATCAATCATGCCTGGAAACCAACTGATTGAAGTGACTGGCTTGATTTTACACCTACAATTTGTACATAGTTATTCTCCAATCATTCTCGATCACGCATGTTTTTATGAGATGACGTTGCTGTAATTTTGGTTGTCCATTCTGCCGGCTGTATTTCATTGATAATTTCCTCCAAGTAGACTCTGTAGCTCAATTGCTACAGGGTGCTGCTAGAATAAACTCTGGTGTAAAATAGATTGCTTGTTGTAATTGCTGCCTTGACCCAATCTTGTCCCACTTCCTATGTACTGATTTACACAGTGCTATTGACAGACACTCTGAACGAAGATGTGTTTGCAGCAAATTTCTGTTTCAAAGTGATGTATGTTCCAGTTCCTGCAACTCTAAACTACTAAAAGAGTGATAAAAAGATGGGATTAGTTGATGCAGTGAATAAAATGTTTTCCGTTCTCTTACTCAGTTTGGATTTTCATTTGGCTTTGACCAATGGGTGAAACATTCTAGTCATTGGGACCTGTTTAGCATTTGAAAGGATTTCCATCTATTTCTCAGCACAGTTCACAAAACACAGTCTATGCAAAAACATTCCAGAAGAGGCATTGAATTGCTGACAGTTTATTTGGAGGCTGGGAGGATAGAGAACTAAAGCAGTAAGAAATTTCCAGAAGAAGATTCTGCTGGTGAGAAAAACACAGGGCTTGTGTTTTTTGTGGCTCATTCACAGTTTTCTTTTTGATTTAAAAAAAACAGAGAAAACTAAAAAGAGAAAAAAAAAGATTAACATTTCAGGTCGACCCGAAACATTTTCTATGATTTCTCTCCACAGATGTTGCCAGACCTGCTGAGTTTTTCCAGCAATTTCTGGTTTTGTTTCTGAAATATCAAGCAATGTGTTTTTCTCACCAGCAAAGTCCTCGTCTGGAAATTTCTTACTGCATTAGTTCTCTATCCTCCCCAGTCTCCAAATAAGCTGTCAGCAATTCAATGCCTCTTCTGGAATGTTTTAGCATAGACTGTATTTTGTGAACTGTGCTGAGAAATAGATGGAAATCCTTTCAAATGCTAAACAGGTGCCAATGACTAGAGCGTTTCACCCCATTGGTGCAAGCCAAATAAAAACCCAAATTGAGTAAGGGAAAGGAAAACATTTTATTCACTGCATCAACAAATCCCATCTTTTTACCTCTCATTTAGTAGCCATAGAGTCACACAGCACAGAAACAGACCCTTTGGTCCAACCAGTCCATGTTAGACATAATCCCAAAGTTAGTCCCACCTGCCTGTTCCCAGTCCATATTCCTTCAAAGCCTTCCTATTCATGTACTTATTCAAATGTTTTTTTTTTAAATTTGTAATAGTACCCACATCCACCACTTCCTCAGGAAGTTCATTCCACACATGAACCACATTCTGTATAAAATTTGCCTCTTATTAGTAGTTTAGAAACCGTTCTTTCCAATTTTCTGTTTAAGACTTTAAGCATGTCAATGATTCAGTTGAATTGAATAAAATAATAAATAAGGTATATTCTTCAAACAATCGTTTAATTTTTATGTGTACAATACTAATTTCAGAGTGTTCACAACTAGGACTTTTGGCATCAGTTCTAGGTCTGCATAGTACGGTAAACAGATGAGAATGTTTCAAAAGAAACCAAAGATCCTTAGAGAGTTTGAAGCAGGTTATCTTTAAACTTAAGAATGCTCAGGCTCAAGGGCAAGACTCTTGACCAAAAGTCAGACAATTATACAATCGAGCCCCATTCAGAGACTGAGAATATAATCAAAGCTTGTACTTCAGTTCACCTCTCAGAAGAGATATTAGACTGAAGCCCTATAAAACTGATTCGTTTAAAGATGCCATGCTACCCTTTGAAAATGTCCTGGCCAACAATTATTCTTCAAACAACACCATTAAATCAAATTAACTGTTCATTTATAAATTCAAGTTTCTCCTTCTCCAGCCACAGGCAAAGTGTCCCACATCCTATATTACCCAACACATGATTCTTTAATGCTAACCATGGAAAAACTACACTGTCTGGTGTTTCCTTATCTGCAATTAATTGCACAGGTTGTGCTGATGGAGGAGACACAGACTTTGCTTGGAAATTCAGATGAGTGCAGAAGGGGTAATGGATGTCCAAAGTCAGAAGAAATTTATCCCATCTGTGAAATCTGAGAAAGCCAGTGACTGGGAAAGGTATTTCAGAATGGGATAGGATATATGCTGCTGATGGAGTATCTGCTATTTTCACAAGAGACCGGCTTGGTATTGACGTAGGGAAAGCTGATTTCTGAAAGTTGGTCTTGCTTTGGGATGAACCTATTATTTGAGAAGGATACAGGCTATATGTCAACATTGGAAAATTTGCCGATTGAGAATAGGATGGTTTCGTAGTGGAGATGAAGGTGCAGTTATTTGAGTATGACACAAACATGTGATGGTGTAGGAATAGGAATTTCTATGTGAGTCAAGCTGTGTCTAGATAGGAACGCAAAAAACTGCAAATGCTGGAAATCAGAAACAAAAACGAATTGCTGGAAAAGCTCCGCAAATCTGACAGCATCTGCGGAGAGAAATCGAAGTTAATGTTGGGTTCAGTGACTGTTCTAAGGAAGGGTCACATGATCCGAAACATTAACCCTGATTTCTCTCCATCAGGTGCTGCCAGACCTGCTGAGCCTTTCCAGCAGTCTCTGTGACAAGATAGGAACATCCATTTGAGAAACAAACATAGAACATAGAACATAGAACATTACAGCGCAGTACAGGCCCTTCGGCCCTCGATGTTGCGCCGACCTGTGAAACCAATCTGAAGCCCATCTAACCTAAACTATTCCATTATCATCCATATGTTTATCCAATGACCATTTAAATGCCCTTAAAGTCGGCGAGTCTACTATTTTTGCAGGCAGGGCATTCCACGCCCTTACTACTCTCTGAGTAAAGAACCTACCTCTGACATCTGTCCTATATCTATCACCCCTCAATTTAAAGCTATGTCCCCTCGTGCTAGCCATCACCATCCGAGGAAAAAGGCTCCCACTGTCCACCCTATCTAATCTTCTGATGATCTTGTATGTCTCTATCAAGTCACCTCTTAACCTTCTTCTCTCTAACGAAAACAGCCTCAAAACCCTCAGCCTTTCCTCATAAGACCTTCCCTCCATACCAGGCAACATCCTAGTAAATCTCCTCTGCACCCTTTCCAATGCTTCCACATCCTTCCTATAATGCAGGCTGTGATTGCACAGAATGAAGTATTTGAGTGTTGGACAGGCTGTGATTGAGCACAAATGTGTATTTGCGTGCTGGACACGGTGTGATGGTGTAGGAAGTAATTCATAGTGAGACTTTATGTGTTGCTGTTGAAAAGGCACTTGATTCTGAGACAGGCTATGATAATATAGGAACAGGTTGATTAGAGAGAAGGTGCTGATGCTGCTACATTGAGTAGGTTTAGGGTGTAGGAGTGATACTCAAGAGTGAAACCAGTAATGGTAATGGTAGAACCTCTTGTGTTTCATGTTCTGATGGGTATAGGAGCAGGAAAAGTGCACATACATGCGTTTCTTGTCATTTAGTTGTCCCTTTCAGAAATATCAAAATCGAGCAGGGCATAATGAAGTAATCAGGGAGTTTATAATTAATACCGCATTACAGTGGGCTGATCTCTCTATAGTTACCTAAATAATTAATTTCCATTGAATTGAATTAGAACAACGGATATGGTAAAATAATGGAGCTGAAAGAAGTGAACATCAAATTGATTAGTAGTTCAGAAAAAGGTCTGCAACTCATTAATATCAGTATTCAAAATCATCTCTTTAAATTACCTTCAACAGTTCTTAATAAGGCACCAAAGTATTACATTTACACGCACATTCATCAGCATTTGAAACCCAGTCCGCAGCTGATCTCAAATGTTCTGAGTTGCTCACATGTATTATTACTGGGAGCTTTGTTTATATTCAGAGTCCCCAGACTGCATATTCTTTGCATTCCTTCAACTGCCTTGCATTCAGAATTCCACAGTTGTGCTCAATCTGATGCATTGGAGGCTACATAGATTTGAAAAAGATTTACATTTCAGTCACAGCTTTCACAATCTCAAGGAGTCCCAAAGTGTTTTTCAACTGACAAAGTACACTGCTAAAATGGAAATGCAACAGCCAATTTGTGTACAGCACGCTCCTGCTGACAGGAATTGACTCACAACTGAGGGATAAAAATTGGCCAGTGCACCAGAGAGAAATAATCTGCTCATTGAATTAGTGTTGTGTTATCTTTTACCCCTCCAAAGAGCGAAACAGAGCCAGTATTTAATATCTCGTCTGAAAGATGGCATCCCTGACAGCTCGGCACTCCCTGGGTACTGCACCGGAGAGTCCGTGTGGATTCTTGTGCTTGAGTCTCTGGAGTGGGACTTGAACAAAAACCTTTTGTCTCAGAGGAGTGAGTGCTACCACCTCAACAATGGCTGAAGGATCAATGATCAAGTGTCATTCATTTAAGTGTTGTGGACCAGGCCAAACCCCCTCACCATATATGAAGAAGAAAGCCTCAGACCTAACATTTTCTAATTTTAAAGGCAAGCGCTAGGATTATTTTCTGGATGCAATTCAATTGGCCAGACTACCAGTCTTGAAGCAAAACACACTATATTCATATGTTATAGCTAAAATACAACAAAAGAAACAAACTGGAATAGCTTAACTCTATTAGAAAACAACAGAATAATACATTATTAAAAAGTAATTGTTCCAAGATAATAACATCCCATAAACACGCACTTGGCAAAGGCAAATTCTGTAAAATAGATTGTCTCAGAAACAATTCTCCAGTCCAGGAGGAAAAACATCAAGAAAAAACTCTGAGCGAGGTAGCAGCAGGAAGTGATCATAGAATCCCTACGGTGTGGAAATAGGCCATTCAGCCCAACAAGTCTAAACAGCCCCTCCGAAGAGCATCCCACCCCTGACTCGTTCCCCTACCCCTGCAGTTCCCCATGTTGTATCCACCTAACCTAAACACTGCAGGAAATTAGCATGGCCAATCTACCTACCCTGCACATCTTTGGACTGTTGGAGGAAACCAAAGTAAACCCACACAGACATAGGGAGCATGTGCAAACTCCACCCAGACAGTCACCCGAGGGTAGAATCGACCCGGGTCTGTGGCGCTGTGAGGTAGCAATACTAGCCACTGAGCCACTGTGCCACCTTTAAAAGATGTACTGCAGCTTCCAGACCCAGCAACTACTGCTGAGAAACTAAAACTAAAACTAAACATCCTGGTTCTGTGGGAGTTTGACCCCACCCATTCAGGCTGCTTCTATTGTTCTGAAATTTGAAACCCCCCCAACCTTTGGATTCAAAAACTGTTTACTTCATTGGATTCAAATAGACAGCTCAGTACATCTGTCTTAAAACCTTTCTTCAAAAAGAAACCAGGACAAAATAGATCTCTTAAAGCCACAGTATTGTCATATAAGGTAGGGGGCAGGAGGTTTTGAGGGGGGTTGTGATGAAAAGTGTTTTCACCAAAATGGTGCTGCGAATCTGAAATTCACTGCCTGCAGGGGTGGTAGAGGGAGAAACCCTCATAAAATTTGAGAAGTATTTAGATGAACACTTGCAATGCCAAGGCATACAAGACTAAGTGCTGGAAAATGGAATTAGAACAGAGGGGCTTGTTTTAGTCCAGTGCAGACCCAATGGGCCATAGGACCTTTTGCACTGATATAGACCTCTATAAGCCTATGATACTCACACAGAAATGAAAGAGATTTGAGGAAACATTTGAACTGAGATGAGAAAACTCATGTTTTCTGATGTGTTTTTCGTTCTTACAATCAAAAGGATTTCTTTCTTAGTTTCTAAAGTGGTAATGTTCTCGCCATGAGATTTATGTATCCTTGATGCCAATGCATGGATCAGGGAAAAGGAGTTAGATCAGTCCCACAGAGTTAAGGACCCCAGCTACTAGCATGCATCTGAGTAGTGATAGAGCCAATGGCAGATTATTTCTCTGGTAGCCCAACTGAAATCAAATAACTCAGCGCAACATCTGAAGTCCTGCTGGTTTGTGTGGCTCAATATCACGCACCAGGTATTAAATCATCTCACTGAAGCATCAGGGAACTCTATCAGAATGTTCTAAACTGATAGATTTTCCATTTGATAAATTTTGCAATGCGTCCATTGTGGCCAATGTGACTTCCTTGTGACTGAGGATTTTCAGAGATGTGAACAAGCCTCTCATGGTTTGACATTTCTATATTCAAAAAATAACGACAAAATGCGATAGATAAGTGATATTAAATGCTGACACATCTTTATGTAATGAGGTATGGTGATGCAATGCATGCTGCTTGACCTTGGTTGATCTCAGAGTCAGCTTTCCGATGTCTCATTAGTGAATTTGTAAATTACTCATGGTCACTAATGGCTGATCTTGATAACTAACAACGCCCACAGCAGAATTTACTTACCGTGTGTTGTGAAAATGCTGTTGGATGATTTGGTGCCGGTAGCTTGTTCATGGAGCACTGTTAGTTTATTTAACTCAAAAGTGTCTGGAATCTCCATTTCAGGCTTATTGTAGTTCAGCTGTGCTGTTGGATTTTCTGCAGTCAAGGTATCTGGCATGATCTCAGCAAGGGATTTGCTCTTCTCTGTGCATGTCTTTAGCAGGAAGAATTGGTGCTATTTTGTGGGCATGTAGACATGTATTTTCATTTAAAATGTACCCATTTTCAGGTGGTCTGCTAAAATAGAGCAAAGAGGTCTTTCAGCAAAATTCTTCCCTGAACAGGACCCTTAAATTCCTTCTCACTGCACCACTGATGTACCCACTGGTACCAGGGTATATTGCACATTCATGAATTGGGCTGCCACAAGGAAGGTGTGACTGTTCAAGTGCAGCCGTTCCTGTGTTTACACCAACTCAACAGTGGCGATGACTTTTAGCACTAGAGATGGTGATGGTGGCATTTTTAACTGGATCCCACAGGCAAGGATAGCTGAAGAAGGTGAAGGTGACAGAGGAATGCAATTTTACAACATTGTTTGGGCCAAGAGTCATTTATTGCTCTTTGAAGTTGCAGGTTGTGAGCAATTAAAGGTATTTTGTGAATTTAAGAGAAGGGAGATAATGGAGATTCCATTATCTCTCTGCACTAAGGAAATGGAAGATGGAAGAATTGAGCTCACCAGAGCCTAGCATTTGCATGTAGGCATGAGGGGAACTGATGGCCTCATGGTATTATTGCTGGGCTGTTAATGCAGAGACACAGGTAATGTTACAAGGGACCTGGGTTTGAATCCCGCTATGGTGAAATTTGAATTCGATGAATATCTGAAATTAAGAGTCTAATGATGGCCATGAATCCATTGTCGATTCTTGGAAAAGGAACCCATCTGGTCCACTAATGTCCTTTAGGGAAGGAAACTGCTGTCCTTACCTGGTCTGGCCTACATGTGACTCCAGACCCACAGTAATGTGGTTGACACTTAACTGCCTCTGGGCAATTAGGGGTGGGCAATAAATGCTGGCCTAGCTGGCAACATTGTCTTCCTGTGAATGGAAAAAAAATGACAACTCCTGGCCCACAGGAACCTGAGCCACAAAGGTTAGAGAGGTTCTATCCCTCCATTTTATCCCTCATTCCTTTAATGTGCCAGCCATTACAAAGCTTCCAGGATCCTCCGAGCAGGAACACTGCATTGTCTGTGACTGTGAAGGTGACAACAGTGCTTATCTTTATGTGCATCAGTAGCAACTGCTGATACTAGTCACAGTCAGTTTGCAGTACATTGCTGCTGGACTCATCATCGATGTTCAATTGAGGCACCCTTTGAGTTTGTTCAGCTCCATGCTGACCTAGCAAAGTAAAAAGAAAAAGAGAGAACTATCAACTTCTTCCGAGTGGCTGGATGCCCATCAGTGAACGGTGTTGTTGATGCCAACCTTGTGTTTATAACAGCCCCATTTGAAAAGCCCATCAAGATTATGAGCGGAAAATGACAACTCTTTGAAGGTCCAGGTAGTGAATGATGTTCGCTCATTCTGTTCACGTGCCATTGAATTCTGCCTCGGAATTCCTCCTTTGTTATTTCTCAACCAATCTAGCACCAGCCTTTTCCTGGTTGTCAAGTAATCACTCAGCAAATCTGCAATATCCTTTCTGGGAGAAGATAGTTGCAAACTCTAGTCATCACATAGTAGGAGGGGCAGAGGTGTCTTTGTAAATACAAACCAGATTGTACTTGTAGAAGTGTTCATTATGTGACCATCTTGCCCGTTGTGGTCGTGTCTTTCTTCTGCTACCTCATAACTATCACAACCATTCACTACCTCATCACTGAAACTATTACTTTTCATTTATGGCTCTAATTACTTCTTCATGTGCTGTACCACCTCAGTGTAGGAAGCTTTGGAGTTTGTGACTGGGGCTGTATTGATAAACCTTTTGAGGAATGAGGTGCCACTCAAGTGAATTTATGTATGAGCAAGAAGCAGGAGTAGGCCATTTGGACTGTCAAGCCTGCTTGGCCCTTTAGTAAGACCTTGGCTGATCTGGCTGATGCAGCTTAAAGGACCTGTCTTCACTGTCAGGTTGCATACCACCAGAAGCAGTCCAGAGGCTCATGAATGGACTGGTGGGGAGGCATGTGCTGATGGCGATGCATTGATCTTCATGCAGATCATATGCCCTGGGCATAAGCTCAGCTAAACTAACGGGCTGTGTGAAAGCAAGGCACGTAGTCCCAATATCAGCTTGGGAAACCCTGGCACGTTTGTGGAAGTAGTCAGTGCAGTCTCTCCAAAAGTGACAACTGCTCTTCAAGGCTATTGAAATCTTCAAATTGATTCTGGGACTGTATAGCTGGCTGCAGAGACATAGACTGGAATGTTCTGCTGCCCTGGGGTGGGTAAGCAGTTTGGGGGGTGAAGGAGGTGGTATGTAGGGGATGTTGTTAAATTGAGTGGGTTGTTTGCTTGAGCTGTGCCCATTGTCTGCCCACTTACACTGGCGTTTTACCATCAGGGAGAGCTGGTGTCTGCTCTCCTGACCTTTCTTGGATCAAACTAAGCTCTAAATCGGCTGTTTGTATGTGATTTTTTGCTCAGTCTTAGTTCCATCAGCGTCTGAGAATCTTGGCCTTTCCGATCGCACCTGCTCCTGCTGCCATCCTGCTCTCCTCACCCACCTTTGCCCCCTCCCATTTTTTTGGGGGGGGGCTCGCATATTCTAGCCAATTGTACTGCAACAACTTTTTCCCTTTCATTGCCTGCCATGATCTCCCGTTCCCTCCAGCACCCTCTAACCGCTGAAGATCCATTTATGAGCGAGACTCTGACTGATGTTCCACCCTACATTTTAAATTAATTCCTCTCATGGACCAGGCGAATGAAGCATCAAATTCATCATGTGGATGATGTAAGTACACAAGCAGACTAAAGGAGATGCAGCTAATGAGGGGATGGGATGGTGAGAGGGCATTTGGAAGAGAAGCAGTGCATTAGGACAAGAGGAGGCAAGGATAACCTTCTATGTGCCTTGCAATAATGGCCAGAGACGTTGTGATCCAGCACTAGAAGTAATTCCTGGTATGAGGACTTTGATATATTTATTCAGATCTGATGCACTGCTTAATCATTACTGATGATGGCACCATGATGTCTGACAGTTGGTTTGCTGAGTCTCTATTGATTCCAGTGCTGAGATGTTGTATCCCAGCCCCGTTGCCGAGACATGTGATGTCAGGTTTGGAATCTTGTTTGCTTTTCAACTGGAGACCTTAGAGTCATACGTAGAGTCAGCAAGCATGGAAACAGACCCTTCAGTCCAGCTAGTCAATGCCAACCAAGTTTCCCAAACTAAACTAGTCCCACTTGCCTGTGTTTGGCCCATATCTGTCTAGGCCTTACCTATTTATGTCCTTGTTCAAGTGTCTTTTAAATATTATAACTGTACCTGCATCCACCACTTCCTCTGGAAGTTCAAACCACAAAAAACATTGCCCTCATATCCTCTTTAAATCTTTCTCCTCTCACCTTAAAAATTATGCCCTCTAGTTTTGAACTACCTACCCGAGGGAAAACTCCCTTGCTATCACCTTATCTATGCCCCTCATGATTTTATAAACCTCTTTATGGTCACCTCTCAACCTCCTAAGCTCCAGTGAAAAATGTCCCAGACTACCTAGCCTCTCCCTATAACTCAAACTCCCCAGTCCCGGCAACATCCTCATTAATCTTTTCTGAATCCTCCCCGATATAATCATATCCTTCTGACCAGAACTACACACAGTACTCCAAAAGAGGCCTCACCAACATCATATACAACCTCAACATGATGCCCCAACTCCTATAATCAATGGTCTGATCAATAAAGGCGTGTAATCTGGCCCTGTCTGTTTGCAGCAGATTATAAGGATGAAGTTTCCAAGAGAACTGTAATACTGTTGTATATGGACATTGTGTCCGTACAAAATAAGACTGAAATAGCACTGTCAGTTCACCGACCACTGACAATGTTTTAAACCGCTGTGCTGGATTAACTTGTATGTAAAAATAACCCAATTTTTTTTTTTAGAGAAGTCTTTGAAGGAATCTGACACACTGATGCAAATGTGAATTATTCACAAGCCTTCAACAGATTTGATTGGCTTGCTGAACTCTGGTTTCTTTCAGAATCCTTGGTTTCCACATCATCCTGAGTGGTCCGCAATTTTGACAGTTCAATACATGGCAGAATTCTTGGAGTTAGGAATTGAGACCACAACAAATCTGCAACTGCAGCCAATATTCAGCTCACACCCTTTATTTCACTCTGCATCATCACGAAGGACGCACTGACCTCTGATGAACTGATCTTTGTGATTATGATCATTAATGAGTCCACATTTAGCTGAGTCTAGATATAACCTCTCCATACATGGAAAAACCAGTGTCATCCTGTTCAGCTTCCACCATTCAATCCCAAAGCCTGAGCAATCCATCCCCTTACATCTTCTGGGGTCGCTGGTTAGTCTGACCAGAAATGACCTGAAACGTCAACTTTCCTGCTCCTCTGATGCTGCCTGGCCTGCTATGTTCCTCCAGCTCCACCCTGTGTTAACTCTGACTCCAGTATCGGCAGTTCTTACTGTCTCTGGCTGAAACTGGTATTGTGCACTCTCAGCAACAGTTCATCCTTGAAACTTAACTTGAAATCCCATAACTAAATCATCCTCAGGGCCCCTCATTTCCCATCTCACAATTTCCTTCCTTTTCATCCCTGAGTCAGCCTACACTATCAATGAAATCCACAAGGATTCTCTTCTCGAACCTTGACTTCTCCAATTTTCCACTTAACACTAATCTGAGATATACACCACAAATTCAAACTTAACCAAAATGGCACCGAGTTTGAAGTAAGCCCTGCACACATTCACTGTAGTTCATACCTATCTCCATCCAAACAACATTCTCATCAGTTATAATGCCCCTTCATTCCCATGCTACTCAACAACATAACCTTAAGATCAGCATCAAGGCATGCATCAAAGTAGTTAGGGAAAACATCTTCATGCAAAGAGCGGTAGATGTATGAGACACTTGCCCACAAAAAGCAGTAGTTGATAGTCCCACTAATAACATTTATTCTGAGGTTGACCAATGCTTTTGGTAGCCAGGAAGGTAAAAGGTGATAGAACCAAGGTGGGCAAATACAGACCAGATACAATCATCTTAATTGCAGAATAAACTCAGGGAGCTGAATAACCTGACCCTGTTTTGATGTTCCTGCCTTCTGCAATGCCTTCATTACCAAAAGCTAACATATAAACTTCATCCTTGTCACTTTAATCTCATGTGCATTCTCCCTAGTCCTATATCAGTTGATGATCCCTCAAACTGTTCTGACACTCTGCTCTGGACCGAAAACCTGTTTAACTTGCTAGCACTCTCCAACTTTGAGACCTTTTCAAAAGCTGTTACTTGAGCCATCTTTTTACCCTTACTAACCATTCTTCTGCTACTGTTTGAAATCCATTTCTCCACCTTTACTGTGTTGAAGGCATTATATCAGGTCAAGTTGTTGCAAAGATGTTAGACAAGACTACATAGATAGGAATATCTATTTTGTGATGAGTAATCACACTGCTTCACTCCTTTGTTTAATGAGGTGTTGTGTAATTTTGGAGACATAGAACATAGAACATTACAGCGCAGTACAGGCCCTTCGGCCCTCGATGTTGCACCGACCTGTGAAACCAATCTGAAGCCCATCTAAACTAAACTATTCCGTTATCATCCATATGTTTATCCAATGACCATTTAAATGCCCTTAAAGTCGGCGAGTCTACTATTTTTGCAGGCAGGGCAAAGAGTAAAGAACCTACCTCTGACATCTGTCCTATATCTATCACCCCTCAATTTAAAGCTATGTCCCCTCGTGCTAGCCATCACCATCCGAGGAAAAAGGCTCCCACTGTCCACCCTATCTAATCCTCTGATCATCTTGTATGTCTCTATCAAGTCACCTATTAACCTTCTTCTCTCTAACGAAAACAGCCTCAAGACCCTCAGCCTTTCCTCATAAGACCTTCCCTCCATACCAGGCAACATCCTGGTAAATCTCCTCTGCACCCTTTCCAATGCTTCCACATCCTTCCTATAATGCGGTGACCAGAACTGTACGCAATACTCCAAGTGCGGCCGCACCAGAGTTTTGTACAGCTGCAACATGACCTCATGGCTCCGAAACTCAATCCCTCTACCAATAAAACCTAACATACTGTACACCTTCTTAACAACGCTATCAACCTGGGTGGCAACTTTCAGTGATCTATGCACATGGACACCGAGATCTTTCTGCTCATCCACACTACCAAGAATCTTACCATTAGCCCAGTACTCTGTATTCCTGTTACTCCTTCCAAAGTGAATCACCTCACACTTTTCCGCATTAAACTCCATTTGCCACCTCTCAGCCCAGCTCTGCAGCTTATCTATGTCCCTCTGTAACCTGCAACATCCTTCCGCACTATCCACAACTCCACCGACTTTGGTGTCATCCGCAAATTTACTAACCCATCCTTCTACGCCCTCATCCAGGTCATTTATAAAAATGACAAACAGCAGTGGCCCCAAAACAGATCCTTGCGGTACACCACTAGTAACTGAACTCCAGGATGAACATTTCCCATCAACCACCACCCTCTGTCTTCTTACAGCCAGCCAATTTCTGATCCAAACCACTAAATCACCCTCAATCCCATGCCTCCGTATTTTCTGCAATAGCCTACCATGGGGAACCTTATCAAACGCTTTACTGAAATCCACATACACCACATCAACCGCTTTACCCTCATCCACCTGTTTGGTCACCTTCTCGAAGAACTCAATAAGGTTTGTGAGGCACGACCTACCCTTCACAAAACCGTGTT
>NC_063364.1:22778461-22778696 GCF_021869965.1 Rhincodon typus | reverse complement strand
CTCAATAAGGTTTGTGAGGCACGACCTACCCTTCACAAAACCGTGTTGACTATCCCTAATCAAATTATTCCTTTCTAGATGATTATAAATCCTATCTCTTATAATCCTTTCCAACACTTTACCCACAACCGAAGTAAGGCTCACTGGTCTATAATTACCAGGGTTGTCTCTACTCCCCTTCTTGAACAAGGGGACAACATTTGCTAGTCTCCAGTCTTCTGGCACTATTCCTGAA
>NC_063364.1:22765848-22778361 GCF_021869965.1 Rhincodon typus | reverse complement strand
CGTGTTGACTATCCCTAATCAAATTATTCCTTTCTAGATGATTATAAATCCTATCTCTTATAATCCTTTCCAACACTTTACCCACAACCGAAGTAAGTCTCACTGGTCTATAATTACCAGGGTTGTCTCTACTCCCCTTCTTGAACAAGGGGACAACATTTGCTCGTCTCCAGTCTTCTGGCACTATTCCTGAAGACAATGACGACATAAAGATCAAAGCCAAAGGCTCTGCAATCTCCTCTCTAGCGTCCCAGAGAATCCTAGGATAAATCCCATCCGGCCCAGGGGACTTATCTATTTTCACACCTTCCAGAATTGCTAACACCTCCTCCTTATGAACCTCAATCCCGTCTAGTCTAATAGACTGTATCTCAGTATTCTCCTCGACTACATTGTCTTTTTCCTGTGTGAATACTGACAAAAAATATTCATTTAGCACCTCTCCTATCTCTTCGGACTCCACGCACAACTTCCCACTACTGTCCTTGACCAGCCCCAATCTTACTCTAGTCATTCTTTTATTCCTGACATACCTATAGAAAGCTTTAGGGTTTTCCTTGATCCTACCTGCCAAAGACTTCTCATGTCCCCTCCTGGCTCTTCTTAGCTCTCTCTTTAGGTCCTTCCTGGCTAACTTGTAACTCTCAAGCGCCCTAACTGAGCCTTCACGCCTCATCTCTACATAAGCCTCCTTCTTCCTCTTGACAAGAGATTCAACTTCTTTAGTAACCACGGTTCCCTCGCTCGACCACTTCCTCCCTGCCTGACAGGTACATACTTCTCAAGGACACACAGTAGCTGTTCCTTGAACAAGCTCCACATTTCAATTGTGCCCAGCCCCTGCAGTTTCCTTCTCCATCCTATGCATCCTAAATGTTGCCTCATCGCCTCATAATTGCCTTTCCCCCAGCTATAACTCTTGCCCTGCGTTATATACCGATCCCTTTCCATCGCTAAAGTAAACGTAACCGAATTGTGGTCACTATCACCAAAGTGCTCACCTACCTCCAAATCTAACACCTGACCTGGTTCATTACCCAGTACCAAATCCAATGTGGCCTCGCCTCTTGTTGGCCTATCTACATACTGTGTCAGGAAACCCTCCTGCACACATTGGACAAAAACTGACCCATCTGAAGTACTCGAACTATAACGTTTCCAGTCAATATTTGGAAAGTTAAAGTCCCCCATAACAACTACCCTGTTACTTTCGCTCCTATCCAGAATCATCTTTGCAATCTTTTCCTCTACATCTCTGGAACTTTTCGGAGGCCTATAGAAAACTCCCAACAGGGTGACCTCTCCTTTCCTGGTTCTAACCTCAGCCCATACTACCTCAGTAGACGAGTTGTCATCAAATGTCCTTTCTGCCACCGTAATACTGTCCTTGACTAACAATGCCACACCTCCCCCTCTTTTACCACCTTCTCTGATCTTACTGAAACATCTAAACCCCGGAACCTGCAACAACCATTCCTGTCCCTGCTCTATCCATGTCTCCGAAATGGCCACAACATCGAAGTCCCAGGTACCAACCCATGCTGCAAGTTCACCCACCTTATTCCGGATGCTCCTGGCATTGAAGTAGACACACTTCAAACCACCTTCCTGCCTGCCGGTACACTCCTGCGACCTTGAAATCTTCTCAACCTCCTGTACACTGGAGCTACAATTCAGGTTCCCACCCCACTGTTGAATTAGTTTAAACCCTCCCGAAGAGCATAAGCAAATTTCCCCCCCAGGATATTGGTACCCCTCTGGTTCAGTTGTAGACCATCCCGTTTGTAGAGGTCCCACCTACCCCAGAATGAGCCCCAATTATCCAGGTATCTGAATCCCTCCCTCCTGCACCATCCCTGTAGCCACGTGTTCAACTGCTCTCTCTCCCTATTCCTCGCCTCACTAGCACGTGGCACGGGTAACAAACCAGAGATAACAACTCTGTTTGTTCTAGCTCTAAGCTTCCACCCTAGCTCCTTGAATTTCTGCCTTACGTCCCCATCCCTTTTCCTACCTATGTCGTTGGTGCCTATGTGGACCACGACTTGGGGCTGCTCCCCCTCCCCCTTAAGGATCCCGAAAACACGATCCGAGACATCACGGACCCTGGCACCTGGGAGGCAACACACCAACCGCGAGTCTCTCTCGTTCCCACAGAATCTCCTATCTGTCCCCCTAACTATGGAGTCCCCAATGACTAATGCTCTCCTCCTCTCCCCGCTTCCCTTCTGAGCAACAGGGACAGACTCTGTGCCAGAGACCTGTACCCCATGGCTTACCCCTGGTAAGTCGTCCCCCCCAACAGTATCCAAAACGGTATACTTGTTTTTGAGGGGAACGGCCACAGGGGATCCCTGCACTGTCTGCCTGTTCCCTTTCCGTCCCCTGACTGTAGAAAAGTCACAGTTATGCCTTCAATTTCTTGAATATCATTAATCAGCTGCATGACACGTTATTGAGGGATGCGCTGCACTCAACCATCCCATTACAAATCGGTTATAACATAGTAGCAGCAGGTGGTACTTCCCAACTGTTTCACGTTTGGTCCTGATGCTGCACTCATCAGTTGTTCTTCCCTCTGTCCTTCTGAATTGTAATTTGTGAGGGAGATGGAGATCTGTCGTCATTACTGAGAGAGATGGTGATGGTGAGATGGTGGTGTGGTATCATTAGTAAGAGGGATTGCAGGTTATTGTAATTAGTGGAAGATCACAATTTGCCAATTACTTCAAGAGATGTGGGTTTGTTTTAATTAATGAGAGATCGTGGTTTGTTATAATCAATGAGTGACATTACGATTTGCTTTAATTGAGATGGCAGTATGTTGTAATTAGTGAGGAAGTCTGTGGCCAAAAGGACCTAGAGCAAAATTGCCAGATCCAGCCAAATGGATGCAGCATGATTAGTTTATTGTCTCCTCAGATCTACTATGTTGTTAACTGGATCAAAATCTGGATGTTGATGCAGGCACAGGCCTTCCTAAAACCCCTTTTACATTTATTGATTGATTGATTGATTGAATTACCATTTTTTAAAAAGAGGTCTCCAGGATGGGTTAAGATAACTGCATTATTCCATTATAACAGAACATTAAGTGAATATTTTAACATAAAAAAATCCTTGACTGTTGGGATTCAGAAGAGAAAATTGTTTGAAATGTCATGGTGAATAGCATTGGTCAATCTATCTGCCAGGTTTAAGGTTTTGCCTTATGCACTGCCACCCTACTCATTAAACATCTACATTTGTGTCAGCACAGCCACTACTGAAACATTACTAACACAATAACATTAGTTCAGGTACACTGTAGAAATCAAACTGGCAGTATAACAAATATTCTTCCAGAAATGAAGTCGGATGAAGCACTTACAGCTACAAAAAATGCAAAAGTTTCATTTTATTCTAATGTGACGTTAAGAGCAGAAATTCCAGTGAGAAATGTGTGTATATTTTTGCAAAGATTGTTTGTTGTAAAGTGAGGCCTTAGTCAATCATATTCCACAGAGGAGCAGAAACTCACAGTGGAGTAAGTGTCAGTCAGAGTAATTGCTCTGCTACATATCTTATGCAGATTAAACAGAAATTGTTCACAGCCAACACATTGATTGTCTTTCAGTTCTGTTATGGTTCAGACTTCAGTGCCCGAGGCCATGGCTATCAATGTTTCAATCCTTGGCTGTCATGAATGCATCAATGTTCTTTTCAAGGTTGCTCAGCTTTCATAATGTATCTTCACCAATGATGTGTGTATAAAAAACCTAATGCTGGTAACTAGAAAGACCCAAGAAAAAGAATCTTTCTGTCCAGTGGCATTAATAGATCTTTCAAAGACATACTAGCATGGCCTTGGACTGTGCAAGCTTTGCACATGTTAGCAGGCCATGAGATCAATACAAAAGCAACTTAAAGGCAGAATTTATTTTTATTGCAAAAATATACTTTGTTCACAAAAAAAACTTTAGGTACATACACAGCTACTAAAGTGGTTCTGTACCGTCTTTGTATATCAGGAGAAAAACAAACATTGAAATTTGACATTTCTTGCATTGGGAAAAACCAAAGGCATTTCCAATGCATGCAGTACATTATTTACATACATGGAGGCAAAGAGAGGGTCCAATGACTCAACTGATCCTCATTGTATTTTGGCAAAAAGATTTTGCTTTCTTTTGAAGTATAACTAAATCTAATGAGATGCCCCAATCCTTGATCAGCCTGAACTACCTGGGGCATTCCTGGAACACTTTTTGATGGTAGTGTGTTGCAGTTCCCTCAAGGAGTCAGTGCTGCTGTGACAATGTGCTTGGAGTTACAGATAGTGACGACAGAAGGTCCAGTGTTCTTTCTATCACATGGCTGACCAGGAATTTCTCCCTTTCCTACTTCCTGCCTTTGGTGTATATTGGAAAGATTTGCAAATTGACTCACCTTGTTTGCCCACTCATAAACATGACTTGATCATCAATCCTGAGGCGGTACTTAGGCATCGAGCATCTAGATCAGAGACAAGGTCATTGTGCTAGAAGACCTCTAGAATATATGTTAATTTTGTAGAAATAGAACGGGAATAGGTTCTGATTGTTAGTGAGCAATTCCATTGATCCCATATTGTGTGGCAGTCATGAATCAAGCTGTCTCACCTCTGAATCAAAAGGTTGTGGAATCAAATCCCACTCCAAGAAATGAGAACAATACAGAATGCAATGCCAAGCAAATGCTGCATTGCCAAAGATGTTACTTTTTGGATAAAATATCAACACCAAGGCCATCCGCTCTCTCAGGTGAATTTGAGTGTTATTTTGAAGACGAGCAGATAAGTTATCCCTAGTGCCCTGATCAATATTTTATCCCACAGTCAACAGCGCAATAAAGCAGACTCTTCAGTCCTTGACACATTGCTATTTATGTGAGGTTTGCCATGCACAAATTGCCGACCACATTTCTTATATTGCAACAGCGATTACATCTCAATAGATGAGGTTTTTGCACTTTTGGATATAATTGAATCCTCAAAGATGCTATATCACTGGTCAGATTTTTTGTTGTTGCCCAAGCACCATTCGCAGGGTGTGAGGAAATCTGAAGCCTTGTTGTTTAGTTTTAGCTTGGCAGTGATCCCTTTAATTCAGTCACAACATGGAGGGAATCTGAAAGCAGGCTGCTATCTGGATTGGATCCTGGAACCTAATGTTGTGTACATTCTGCGCAAGTAGCTTGGAAGGTGGAAAGGACACCTATTCAAATTAAAAATATGTTGGGATAGCACTTTTGCCGTCACTGACTGAATGTTATTCTGCTGGGAAAAAATTGCCCATTCCTTATAGAGTCCATCTGATTGTCATTTCATGTACTTCAATGGAACGCTGAAAAAGTGTCTCACTCTATCCTTTGTTTGGTCATTTCTGTGGCTTGCAATTCCCTTGAATTTGAATCCCATCAACTGTAGAGAAATTTTACTTGAAACTGGTCTGTTCAAATCATTGTACTGAATTGGATCTTTTCAATGCGTATGTAAGACATTTAATTGGTAAACATATATGGAGAGCAACACATGGATCTTGTTGTGCAGTGATAATGTCCCTACCTCCAGGCCTGAAGATTTGGGTTCATGTTCTATTTGCCTGTAACATTTCCAAACAGTTATTTGAAATAGCTTTAGGAAGAGTAATTGTGTACATAATGGGTAAAAATTATATAATAATTTATGATTGTTTGTAAAAGTATCTATTATTTTCTATCTGAGGAGCAATATCTTGTGTTACTTTTGTTTGTCTACTTATTTCTATTTTATTTGTGAGTTAATATTTGAAACAATGTCTGATGTTGTGATATTCCTCAGCAGTTTGATGTTTTCAGTTATGTTCTGTGGGTCCATTAGCCAATGAGATCATCAAGCAACCACAGGACCCTCTTAAGTCATGGTGGTGGGGAAGGTGGACAATCAGGAGGTCATGGTCTGCTCTTGTACCAATAATGTATGTTTTAAAAGGGAGAAAGGCCTTTGGGAAATGGACGAGCAATCACAGTCTCAAAGCTCGAAATCTCCAGATTGCTCCTTATGCCATGTGTTACAAAGTTCACCAAGAGGATTTGAGTAGATGTATTCTGGCTGGAGGTAAGGTGCAGGAGGGTGGGTTTTTAAGTACCTGGCACATTGGCACTGGTTCTGAGGGAGGAGGACCTATACAGGTTGCCACCTCAACAGAGCTGGGACCAATGGTTGTTTGTGTTACTGGCAAGGGTGTAAATTATGTTGGCAGGGGAATGGGAACCAGGAAGTAACATTAGAGAGGATAGAAAGGGAGACAGATGGCACAAGAGCAATAGGTGAGAGTAAAAAGGCAGCTAATAACCTTTAAATTTGGTTTGTAGTACATCTGTGTGAGTGGGTGGAGTGTGATAAATAATCAGTGAGTTGCAGGGTACAGATTGGGAATGTGAGGATGGTGGCAATATTGAAGACCTGGCTCATAAAAGGGCAAACTGGACACTAAATATTCCTACCAAGAAGTATTTAACAAAGGAACAGATGGGAGTGGTGGCATATATTAAGCTAAATATTACAGTACTTGAGAGAGAGGATCTCCTAGAAGAGTCAGTGACAGAATAGATTTAGTTGGTGCTAAAAAAAAAGGGCCTTTTACGCAACTGGGTATATTCTTTAAACTGACTAGTGGGAAAACTTTAGAGAAATTTCAAGGAAATTGCAGAAATGTACAAAAGTTATAGAATAACTACAAAATTGCCAGCTTGCAGATGTTTTCAGTGTATGGAAAATTGTATTGTACGACTTGTCGATGTGAAGCTATCAGAGGCACATGTACACACTGGAAGAGTCTGTTAGCACAAGAATAATAAACAAGGAAAGATCTACACTATTCGGCTCATGCAGCTCAAAATCTAAATGTCTCTAGCTGAATATATAACTATTTCTGCCCCAAGAACTTCACAATGTTTTCAGGAGCTATGACTGTGGGATCTCATGTAGTAAAGTGCTCATTTCATAGCACAGCAGGGCACGGAGAAGGGTGTCCAACGTTTTGCACTGGGGACTACATTTCAATCTTTCTCTTACTTGGGGTGGGGGGTGTGGGGTAGGTGAGTAAGTTTCAGTAAGATAAGGTTTGGCACAACAGTAAACATGAATTTCAGAAAACAATCCAAAGACACAAATTGAAATTTTAAATGAGTAATTCATAAAAATGACCATTAAACAGGGCCAAGGAGCAGAGTTAACTCATTAAACTTTTCCTTTTTTTTGTTAGAGAGAAAAAGAATTAGGTCCCAACCCCTGATCAGAAGGGAAGTGTGTGTGGGAGTGATAGCTAAGGAGTTGGGCTTTACTAACAGTGACCTCGGTTGATCTCTGGCAGGCACTTTCTAAGCAAGCCTCAATGGAATTCACATTCACTAGGTTGTGTTTCAGCCCAGGCTTTCCTCCTCTCGTAGCTTGCTTTGTGAAGGAAGGTTAGGGTGGTATCCAACTCACTAACGTCCACCTCCTCACTCACTCATTCACTCGTCTGCACTCCGTTAACCACACAGGCCCTGGTGCTGTAGTGACTCATGTCATGAGTGCAGGATGGCTGTGAACAAATGCCTCCACTCATTCAGTCTAACACTCCAGCCGTCCCAGGTTGCTGCCACAGGGTCCCCATAGCCTCCTTTTCCCCACTCCTTCTCAATAGGTCACGTGTGTTTTCTCATTCTGAAGCCCCTTGCCCAGGCAGTGTCCCAAATCTCCAAACCTCAGCCCAACTCTGATTCTCCTGCCAGCTCAGGCTGTTGTTTGACTTTCATCCCACCCTCACTCCAGGCCTTTCATGCCTCTCCTACCAAAGCCAGTGTATTCTGTAACCTTCCCAAGTTCCTGTCCCTCAGGCTGCCTACCGCAGCTCCTGTCCTCGGGCTCAGTGAAGTCATTCACATTACTGCTCGTACCAGCTGAGGTTACCACACAGGTCTCACCATCTTGCCATAACCCCTCACCCAAGACGTGGTAACACTCAGATTAAACTCACCGCCACTCGTCGCTCTCTAATGAGAAAGCAGCCCTATGGTCTTCTGGGACTGTGGCAACTTTACAACTACTCATCTCTCCGGTCTTGGCTCAAGGACTTAAACAGTTCTTACTTTGTTGAAAGAATTGTCTAGGATGACTGAATAGAAATATTTTATTGTCAATCTCAACTTTGTTATGCATTCCTCTACATATAAAAAAAATCGGTAAAATCAGGGAGAGATTTCTTGAATATGACTGAGTCAGCTTGCAACCTGGTTCGTGAGAGCAAGGTTAGTGCAAGCACTGTGGCTCAGTGGTTAGCACTGCTGCCTCACAGCCCTATGGAGCCTGGTTCAATTCCAGGCTCAGTCTGTGTGGAGTTTTGCACATTCTCCCTGTGTCTGCGTGGGTTTCCTCCGGGTGCTCCGTTTACCTCCCAGTGTCCAAACCTGTGTAGATTAGGTGGATTGGTCATGCTAAGTTTGCCGATAGTATCCAGGATTGTGCAGGTTAGGTGAATTAGCAATGGGAATGCAGGGTTACAGGATAGGGTAAGAGGGGTGGATCTAGGTGGGATACTCTTCAGAGGGTCAGTATAGACTCAATGAGCCAAATGGCCTCTTTCTGCACTACAGTGATTCTGTGATTCAAACACCTGTTTACTGGCCCAAAAACAGAAAATAACAACAGTTTACCTCATTTTGTAAGGAGGAGAAACATCTTTGACAAACTTGACAAACACATACAACAAAGATACATGGATGATAGAATAATGTACGGTATGCAAGGTAGTTTGGTCTTAGTAGGATAATAGGTTGGCACAACATCATGGGCCGAAGGGCCTGTACTGTGCTGTACTGTTCTATGTTCTATAACTGCTCAGGAGTAAACATATTTTCCGACTAAATACACTTAGTGCCAAATCTATTGCAAAACATGGACCTTGTCACCCAGGCATGGCCAGTAACAGGAGTAAAAATGGATGGGCTGGAGATCTTAAATTAAAACAGAGAGTGTTGGAGAAACGCAGCATCTATAGAGAGAAAAACAGAGTTGATGCTTTGTGTCCAGGGGTCCTTCACCAGAACACATGCGATGCCTGTGGGTGCCAAGGTCCATGTTTCGGAATATATTTGGCACTCAGAGTTTTTAGGCAGAAAATCTACTTACTCCTGAGCTGTTATCTTTGCTCAAGGTGTTTGTGTCACATTTGTGGAAGGTGTTTCTCCTTCCTGCAATAGAGTCATTGAATTACACAGCAAGCCAGGCAGCATCTGGAGGAAGAGAAGTCAATGTTTCAGGTATGACACTTCTTCAGGGCTTGATGCAGGGCTAGGCAGAGCTGCCGATAAAAGTGGGAGGGTGGGGAGGTAGCAGAATGGTGGTGGTGGTGGACACTGCTAGTAGCTACGACCTGGTTGGTCGATGGGAGGGATGAAGCCAGTTGGTAGCTGGAATGGGAGGGTCAATAGGTGGAATGGAAGGGAGGAGGTGGGTCTGGAAAGGGACACAGGGGATGGGTGGGAAGGTTATTTGAAATTAGAGAACTCAATGTTGAGTCATCCAAGCTGCAGGGTGCCCAGGTGGAAGATAAGGTGTTTTTCCTAAAATTTGTGTTCTGAGTCTCTGTGACAATGGGAGAGGCCAAGGACAGACATATCGGAGGGGGAGTGGGACGGGGAGTTGAAATGGCCGGTAACTGGGAGGTTAGGCTGGCCATTAACGGGCCAGGCGAAGATGCTCGGCAAACCGGTCACCTCTACATCGGTGAGATCAAACCTACCCCCACATCCAGTCCTGAAGAAATATCCCATTGCCCATTTAATTTTCTGACTCTAAGTTCACACAAAATATGCCTAAGATTGGAATTCAACTCAACAGAAATGAGGTAAGAGAGTTGACTGAGTTCCCAGAAGCCAATAAAAAAAATAAGTTTTCGTTAACCTTGCTGTGATTATCAAAAGTCAGTAGCAATTAACGTTTCTGAGTTTAATTCTCTGCCATGTAACATTTTGGACATGACTAAGTGCAGCATGGATGATAATTGGAACCTCTGTCCTGACTGAGGCCCACACATCTAATGAATGTTTAGTGTGAGTGCCCAGAAAGCTGTCCAAAGATGTGCTTCATTTCTACAATGCCAGAATTTATAACTCTGGCAATGATATTTTAAGAAGCATCATATAAGTATGAAAGCAAAACCCAGACTTGGACTCCCTTTGTTCCTATGCCAGCCGACCAGCGCTGTTTGGAAGCTGAGACGTTCTGGAGAACTGAGTGACTAATCTCCCTTGTTGGAAATGGTTGTCACTCAGAAATTTCAGTACCTCTTTTAAAGCTTCATTTAGCTTGGAATCATGAAGCCAGCTGTCCCTCTCATGGCCAAGCCAGAACCATATACTGGGCACTAGCTGGGCTTTACACCAGCTGTTGCTTTATTTTATCCATTTTCCTCTCAAATGTTGATTATATTCACTGCATACTTAAGACTTACAACACACCCAAACTCCCCTTCATTTTAATCCATCCAAGTGGCATTTTAATAAACATTTGTTCCATTCATCCAGTCACTCACTCCTGATTTATTGTATATTCGTTATTAGATATTCGATCCATCCCCACGCCTTGATTAGATTCCAGTCTGCAACTTACTCATGGGTATCAGTTATGCTATATATAAACCAATTTAACCCAGCAATGAGATTCCAGTCTGTATCTTACTCTTGATATGAATGATTCTATGTATAAACCACTGTATAATGCCTGGAGAGAAAGCAAGGTATTGTTATAATGTTTAGATGGAGCTGGGAGAGAGCCTGTTTACCTGCCATAGCCCAAGTGACTTTGTAATGAAACAAAGGTTGACCCCCACTGTGAATAATGAAAATCAAAACACCTAGAGAAGCTTGCCTCACCTCATAATCTGTTAAAAGAAGTGTGAAAAGTGGTCCCAGACCTGAGCCAGATCCCGGACCCGAGCCCCCTGTCTGTTATTAAATTGGAAGTTAAATGAAATTAACTCCTGGCAGTCACTCTATAATCAATAAGTAACAATATATTTATCTAAATCTAACAGTAAACAAATTAACAGAATTACTAACAAACCGAACAATTCCCCTTTTAACTACTAACTATTCCCAAATAAAACAAAATGCAAATGGTTTGCTGTTCCAATAGATACAAATCCCACTTAGATAAACCAAATTAATAAAAAAAACTTAAAACTTAGTCTCTCGAAATTACGGTTAGGATACGTCTTCCAGTTTAGTACCTTGTCCTCTGATCTTCAGTCAGAAACGCCTTTCTCCATCAAATTCTTGTGTCAGGAATATTAGCTAAGAGTACCACTGTACCTTTAGTCAGATGATGGTTTTCTCAGAGCTTAGAGAATTCTGTGAGAGCCAGTGATTTTCTCTTTAGGGCTGCTGATTGTTAACTCTAACAGATGGCAGTTGGTCTCACCCGATTTTCAAATATCCTCTTCTTTTATCCCCTTGCTAACTTATCAATTTCTTACAATAGGATTGGTCCTAGGTTGTCAAAGCCATCAGATTTTACATTGATTTGGTTTTTAGTCTCTATGTGCTTGGTTTAAATTAATTGGCTTATTACAAATGTTTCAATTTCAGGAAGTCTCTATGCCTGCTGCTGCTTGCAGACATTTTTTTAAAACTTCAAGCCTAGAAAAAGCACATCATCTTTTAAAGGGACCACACACTCTTCCCCCCTATTACTTTACAATCAAATTCTAACATCCTGCCTTCCAATCCACAAGGACTCTACTCAACTTCACATCAACTTCTAATGTGATAAATGTCTCTGGTTTCAAAATAAGTATATTTTGAGATACTTTCTGCATTTACTATCTCTTGTTGCTAATGGTAGGCAAGAGAGAAAGGTCCAGAAAGAAGAACAGGAAGAGGCAAAGAAATGGAAAATGATAAGGGAAGGAGTGAAGTAATCAATACCATCCAAACATAATCTACATGTTAACAACTGGAGATGATTTTGAGCTCTCCAAGTACTGATTTTAACCGTGCTCACCTACATGATAGGTACAAATGGTGAGTTACGTTTGCAGGGAATGTGATGTTATTCTTGTCCCTCCTATCATGCTAGCTCCTCAGTTTGGGCTCAACAGGCCTAGCGACCGCAGGAAGACAATGATCTAATTTTGACTTAATAAGTCAGGACTGATTATATCATAGCACCACAATACTCCTTCAACTTGAACATATCAAAACAAAACTTAGTGCCAGGAAGAGGAAATCCCTGCATGGGCCCAGTTAAGTACTTCACATTTTCTGTATTTTTTTTGGTAGCGGGGTGGTATAGGAGTAGCTAAGGTGCCCCTGTAATTCTCAAACAGGGTCTTGGGCCTTTTGTGCTGCCATTTTGACTCCTTTTTCTGACTCTAAGTGCTTTTCAGAGCCCTCCCCTCTCACTGATAACCTGAATGCTAGGATTATTGTAATGGAGACCTCCCCTCTCACTGCTGACCTTAATGCTGG
>NC_063364.1:22748237-22765838 GCF_021869965.1 Rhincodon typus | reverse complement strand
GAGACCTCCCCTCTCACTGCTGACCTTAATGCTGGGTTTCCTCTATTGGAGGTCTTCCTTCTAACAGCCCAAGCTGAAGTAATTTGATCTGCACCCCCTTCCAATGTGATTATGGACTACCAACTGTTTGCAATTTGTAATTTTACACTGCTCCTACCTCTTTAAGAGATATGGAGATACACACAATTGTGGCTCTGAGCTCTCTCCCTGTTCAATGTGTTTTTTTTACATCGAGACTGGTGCTGGTTATGGAAAAGACACCTTACAGTTGACAGATTTATTTTCATGTGCATCTGATGGAGGAACGCACACGATGTGAAAATTTTCAAAGGAAACATCTTAACTGTCTCCAGGAGTACGCACCAAGTAGCACTTACTCAACGATAGCCTGATGTTCATTTTGTGATCTGCCAAGACTACGTAGCCCTTTACAATGAAATCCTCCTTTTGTATCCATGTTTTACAGTGCGAGCCAGAAATCTGTAAAAATTGCAACATTCAGGAAACAGGTGGATTGAAGGATGTGCTAATTTGATTGTTCCAAAACATCATTTACATTCAATGTTGCCAAGTAAACAATCTTGGGTCTTATTGTAATTTTTTTCAGTAGGTCACTCGTAATAGTTCAAGGATGACTGAAGGGTCTATTTTCAGCAGTTGGACAGGTGCAGTAAGAGGAAAACGCTACTTATGTCACGAAATTGGACAGAGTAATTGTGAAGTGGGATGCCGGAAGCTAAAATGTGTGGTTCCTTTAAGAGATTTGTACTTTGAAATTTCTTTGAGCAGCAGTTGAAGTTGCTGCTACAGAGAGCCTCAAAAGCTGAAACAAGCGTATCATTACAGGTGGCAAGCAAAACAGCAGTCTTGTTTTGATGTTTTGATAACGAGCTTGAATTCGGGCAATTAATTTAAATGAAGCACCTAGATACAGAAAGCCAATTGAATTTAAATCTGATGGTGTTGACAACCTGAAGCCAATCATATTATAAGAATTTGATTATGCCATTACAGGTGTAAAAGACATTTGGCATTTGGAAAATCGGGGAGAACTAACTGCCATCTAAAAGGGAGATGAGTGCCACTTGCCAGAGTTAGCACCATTCAGCTCTCAGAGAAAGCACATCCAATTAATCAAAGGTATCATGGTATTTTAGCTCAAAGTCCTCATTGAAGAAATTATAGAGATAAAACATCCCTGACAGCAGAATTGACGGAAGAAAGGCATTTGTGCAGTGAGCAGAGACAATAGAATATTTCAGAAGGCATTCTGTGTGAATTTGGAGAGATTAAGTTATAATTGATTGCTTTTTATTAATCGGGTTTATATTAGTGGGACTTGTCTTTATTTAAACAGCATTCCAGTAAAATTTAGACCACTTAGGAAGTAGTTAGTAGTCTAGGGGGGAGTTATTCGGTTTGTTAGTAATTCTGTAAATTTGTTCATTGTTAGGGTTAAACAAATGAATTTTAAACTGGTAATTTATAATGTGGATCAGGGATTTTCTTTCTTTTTTAACCATTCTTTTAACAGATTATGAGGGGAAAGGTGAGCTTTTCTGGGTGTTTCAAGGCGTAATTATTAGAAGGGAACCTCTAATCCTGTCACAGCAGATTGGGGCTTGTGTTTCTGTTTAATTATCAGAGGGTTTCGGCCACTCCCATCGTACCACTTAGAAGCAGGAAGAAAATGTTCCATACTGAAATGATCGTCCTGGAGCAGACACTGAACTGTCAGGACTCAGGACATATTGGGGACCAGAAGGTGAAACTAAATATTGTGATCAGGGCTCAGGAAAAGCAGTGGGAACTGTGAGGAGCTCAGAAGAAGCGATGCAGCTGAGAGCAAAGGTGAATGGAGTCTTCAAACAGTGCTTGTTTCATGCAGCAGAGCAAGATTCAAATTTGGAGAAATGTACACACAGTAGCAGCTCGGTGAAGCTAGGTGTCTGTGAAAAGCTGAAATTATGTTCACAAGAAGGTACTGGAATGCAGTCTCCAGATTCCAGGGGAGGGTACGACTAATTGTGAGATTAATCTATCAGAACAAGAGCTGTCATTGAAACAGTCTACGACTGAACAGCTTTTGAGAGAGCTCTAAAGGTAGGTTTTTGAATGACAAGAAATTAGTGAGGGTTAATTACACCATGAAATGCCCTTCCAAGTAGGATTAAGGAGAACCCCAAGGTATTTTGACATATGTTAGGAGCAAGAGGGAAGCTATGGAAACAGTAGGACCATTCAAGGATTTTATGCATGGAGCCAGAGGAAGTGAATGAGGTAATTAATGAGTACTTTGTATTGGTATTCACCAAGGAGAAGGATAATGGCAATATTAGGGAGGAGTATGTTGATATTCCAGTGCAAGTCGATATTAGGAAGGAGGAGGTGTTGGGTACCTTGAAAAACATGAAGGTAGATTAGTCCCCAGGGCCTGATGGGATCTATCCGAGGATCCTGAGGTAGGCAAGGAGGAGATTGCTGGGGCCTTGGCAGAGATCTTTGAATCCACTTTAGCCCAGAAAACTGGAGAGGAGCCAATGTTGTTCTTTTGTTCAAGAAGTGCAACAGGGATAATTCAGGAAGTTATAGGCCGATGAGCCTTACATCAATGGTATTGAAATGATTGGAGAAGATTCTTAGGGACAGGCATTACTCATATTTGGAAAAAGAATGAACTTATTCGGGAAAGTCAGCATGGCTTTCTGCAGGGGAGGCCTTGTCTCTCAAATTTGCTTGAATTTTACGAGGATGTGATGAAGATGATTGAGGACAGGGCAGTGGATGTTGTCTACATGGACTTTACTAAAGCATTTGAAAAGATTCCTCATAGTTGCCTGGTCAGAAGATCAAATCACATGGAATCCAATGTAAATTGGTAAATTGGATGCAAAATTGGCTTGGTCATAGAAAAAATGTTGTTGTGGAAGGGTGTTGTTTTAATTGAAGGTCTGTTAACCCGGTGTTCTGCAACGATGTGTGCTGAGTGTCATTTTTAATATATATTAAAAGATTTTGATGAAAATGTAGCTGGTCTGATTAGTAAGTTTGCAGACAACACAAAAATTTGTGGAACAAAAACAGAAATTGCTGGAAAGGCTCAGCAGGCCTGGCAGCATTTGTGGAGAGAAATCAGTTAATTGTTAATAATCAGTGACCCTTCTTCAGAATCTCAATTTGTGGAGTTGTGGATAGTGACCAAGGTTCTCAAAGGATACAGTAGGATATAATTTAGGTGGAAAGTTGGGCAGAGAAATAGCAGATGGAGTTTAAGTTGTACAAGTTTGAAGTGATGGGCTTTGGGCAGTCAAATGCAAGAGTAAAGTATACCATAAATGGCAGGACCCTTAGTGGCATTGATACAGAGGGATCTTGGGGTACAATTCAGTAGCCCCCTGAAAATGGCACTACAAGAGGATAAGGTGGTAAAGAAAGCATATGGCATGCTTAACTTCTTCTGTTGTTGCATTGAGGACAAAAGTTGGCAAGTCATGTTGCAGCTATATGAAACTTTAGTTAAGCCACACTTGAAATATTGTCTGCAGTTCTGTTGGCCACGCTGTAGGAAGGATATGGAGGTTATGGAGAGGGTGCAAAAGAGGTTTACTACGATGCTGTCAGGCCGAGTGTAGTAACTATAAGGAGAGGTTGGACAAACTTGGACTATTTTCGCTAGGAAGCTGAAGGGCCATAGAAATATATAAAATTATGAGACATGTTTAGGGTGGATAATCATAGACTTTTCCCCAGGGTGGAAATGTCAAGTACTGGAACACTTAGACTTAAAGTGAGAGGGGGAATGTTTAAAGATGTGCAAGGCAAGCTTTTTACACAGAGGGTGATAGGTGCTCAGAACGCACTGCCAGGGGAGGCGGTGGAAGCAGCTACTATGACAACATTTAAGAGGCATTTAGACAGACACATGAACAGGCAGAGAATGGGGGGATAGGGGCCATGTGCAGGCAGATGGGATTAGTTTAGAATGGCATCATGGTGGGCTGAAGGGCGTGTACCTGTGCTGTACTGTTCTACGTCATATTTCGTACTTTCTGACTCCTCAGAAACTGAAGCAATCTGTATCCATATGCAAAAGACCTGGACAAAATTCAGGCTTCAGCTGGTAAGTGGCAAGTGATATGCGTGCCACACAAACGTCAGGCAATGACTATCTTCAAGAAGAGAGAACCTAACCATTACCCCCTGACATTCAGTGGGTATTATCATGACTGAAACCCAATCCCCTTATTAATATGCTGGGAGTTACCTATGATCAGAAACCAAACACAGTAAGTCATACAAATACAATAGCTACAAGATCAGATAATTTTGCAGTAATTAAATCACCACCTAAATCCCCAAAACCTGTTTACTATCTACAAGCCAGAAGCTACCCATTCATTTGTCTGAATGAGTGCAGACCCAACAACATTCAAGAAACTTGACATTGTCCTGGACAAAGGAGAATGTCTGATTGACACCTCACTCACTTTTTCCACATTCACTTCTTCCACCACTGATGCAGAATAGCAACAATGCATAGTATCCACAAAATTCACGGCAGCAACTCATCAAGGCACCTTAGACAATAAAATGATAAGATATAGGAGCAGAATGAAGCCATTCGGCCCATCGATTCTGCTCTGCTATTTGATCTGGCTGATATGTTTCTCAACTCCATTCTCTTGTCTTCTCCCCATAACCCTTGATCCCCTTATCAGTCAAGAACCTATCTATCTCTGTTTACATACACCCAATGTCCTGGCTTCCATCACCCTCTGCAGCGATGAGTTTGACAGATTTATCACCTTCTGGCTGAAGAAATTACCCTCATCTCAGTTCTAAAAGGTTGTACCGTTGTTCTGAGGCTATGCCCTCAGGTTCTACTAATGGAAACATCTTCTCCACATCCACTCCCCTCCAGGCCTCTCAGTAATCTGAAAGTTTCAATCAGCTCATTTTTCTAAACTCCAACAAGTACAGACCCAGAGTCCTCAACCATTCCTCATATGACAAGATTAGATGCCGTTGTAGCTGTACTGGAACAGTGTGGGCTAGTTCTAGAACTCAGGTCTTCAGTAATATTGGTGGAATCTTCTGATTTCTCGCAGTCTTTATAGTATCCAGTATCTTGACATGGAATCAGCTGAATTGGTTGAAGATTGGCATTTGTGATGCTGGCAATCTCAGGAGGAGGCTGAGATAGACCAGCACTCATAGAGTCATAGAGATATACAGCATGGAAACAGACCCTTCTGTCCAACTCGTCCATGTTGACCTGATATCCTATATATATATCTAGTCTCATTTTCCAGCATTTGACCCTTATCCATCTAAACCCTTTCCATTCATATACCTAACAAAATGCCTTTTAAACATTGTAATCGTACCAGCTTCCACCACTTACTCTGTCAGCTCATTCCTTGTACACATGACCCTCTGCATGAAAAAGTTGCCCCTGGGTCCCTTTTATATCTTGCCCCTCTCATCATAAACCTATGACCTCTGGTAAAAACAGAAAGAACAGCGGATGCACCAGACACGAAACATTAACTCGATTTTTTTTTCAAAGACCTGCTGAGCTCTTCCAGCAACTTTGTTGTTGTGTCTATGACCTCTAGTTTTGGATCCCCCACCTCAGGGAAAAGACTTTACCCTATCCATACTCCTCATGATTTTATAAGCCTCTATAAGGTCAACCCTCAGCCTCCGCCGCTCCAGGGAAAATAGCCTCTCCCTATAGCTCGGCAGTTCTGGCTAAAAATGGATGCAAATGCTTCAGCCTTATCTTTTGCATTAATGCCCTGGTCTCCCCTATTGTTGAGGATGGTATTTGTGAATCCTCGTTTTCCTCCACCTCTTGCTAGTTGTTTAATTGCCCACCACATTCCTGACTTGTGTTTTTTTATTCATTCACAGGATAACGGCATTGATGGCTAGGCCAGCATTTATTGCCCATCCCTAATTGCCCAGAGGGCAATTTAGAGTCAACCGCATTGCTGTGGGCCTCGAGTCATATGTACGCCAGACCATGTAATGGCAATTACCTTCCTTAAAAGACATTCGTGAACCAGATGGGTTTTTCTGACACTCAGCAATGATTTATGGTCATCATGAGATTCTTAATTCCAGGTTTTGTATTGAATTCAAATTCCACAATCTCCCATGGCGGGCTTTGAACCCGGATCCCCAGAGCATTACCTGCGTCTCTAGATTAAGAGTCCAGCCACAATATCACTAGGCAATTGCCTCCCCATGTGGCTCCTCTGTAGAATTTAGATTTGATACGTTGGTTGTGGGATCATTGAGCTCTGTGTATCACATGCCACTTCCACTGCTTAGCTTTATCAGGTTAACATCTCATTTTAGATATGCCTGGTGCCATTCCCAGCATGCCGATTTATACTCTCCATTAACTTTGAGATGGGCCATCAGCTTGATGGCAATGATAGTGTGGGGGACATGCCAGAACATGAAGTAACAGATTTTGGTTGAGTACATTCTTCTGCAGCTGATTCCCACAGTACTTCATGGGTTTTGTCTTGCTGGACCTGTTCAAAATCTAGCACGATGATATTGCCATATAACATGATAGTTGATATGCTCAGTGCAAAGACAAGGACTTCTTCCCCACAAGGACTGGGATGTTTAAGAAAATACTTGCAGGTATATTGTGGCAGTCACATCCTGCAGGAATCTTCAATGCTTTGGAGGGATTGAATTACTTCTGGAGTTTAGATAGTGCTGTGTCAGCAAACATGGCTGTCGGAGCAGATGAAGAGACAGTTTTTCACCTAGACAGGAGTCTGTGGAGTTCTTGATCACAGAAAGCAATTGAGACCAAACACTGAATGCTTTCAAGAATGAGTTAGGTAGGTGGCACAGTGGCTCAGTGGTTAGCACTGCTGCCTCACAGCACCAGGGACCCAGGTTCAATTCCACCCTCAGGTGACTGTCTGTGTGGAGTTTGCACGTTCTCCCTGTGCCTGCGTGGGTTTCCTCTAGGTGCTCCGGTTTCCTCCCACAGTCCAAAGATGTGCAGGGTAGGTGAATTGGCCAGGCTAAATTGCCTGTAGTGTTCAGGGATGTTTAGGTTAGACATGGGAAATGCAGGGGTAGGGGTCTGGGTGGGATGATCTTCAGAGGGGCAGTGTGGACTTGTTGGGCTGAATGGCCTGTTTCCACACTGTAGGGATTCTATGATACTTCTTTGGGGCAAAAGGATCAAAGGGTATTGGGAGAAAGCAGGTGCAAGTTAATACTGGGTTAGATGAACAGCCATGACCATATTCAATACCAGGGCAAGCTGAGAGGGCCGAATGGCCTACCCTTGCTCCTATTTTCTACATGTTGTACATAGTAAGATATCAACCAATAACTGCTGGATTAAGAGTACCCCTCAGAAGGAAGCATAAGGATGGATGGATGTTGATAATAGAAGTAGAGGGTGCTACGAAATTAAGGCCTGTTATTGAGGCTGGGTTAAGAGAGACTTACTCTGCAGGAGGTGCCTTTGTCTGGCCGCACTCACCCACCTAACTATTGCTCATTCACTCATTCACCTACTCACACATTCATTCATTCACCTACTCAGTCCACATTCAAAGACCGGACCTTTTTAAACTTACCATACTACAGCTGATGCTGTACAAGTTTGTATGTCTGTTTTCTCCCTGTTCTACTCTTACCAAAGGTTACAGGGAGAAGGCAGGAGAATGGGGTTGAGAAACATATCAACCATGATCAAATGGTGCAGCAGACCAAATGGGCTGAATGGCCTAATTCTGCTCCTATTTCTTCGGTTTTACAATCTTAATAGGATAAATAACCAGTTAATCTGTTCCTGGTGATTTTGACTGAAGGATGACTGTTGGCCAGAATACTGTGAGAAATCCCCTGCTGTGCTTTGCATAATTAATTGATTGATCTGGAAAAGCAGACAGGACTTTGGTTCAATGCCACATCTAAAAGACAGACCCTTCAATAATGTCCCGCAGTCGTGCAACAAAATGTCGCCTGAATTTTGCTCTTAGATCTCTGGAGTGGAATTCAAAGCCACAACCACAACCTTCTGCTATTGAGCCAAGCTGATGCCATGTTAGCTTCAATTTTACAAATTTTCCTAGATTCTGGAAAGGTCCCATCAGACTGGAAAGTGATGAATATGATTCATCTATTCAAGACAGGAAGGGAACAGAAGGAAGGAAACCACAAATCTGTTCACTTAACACTGTTATGGGGAATTGCTGGAAACTGCAATGAAGGGGGTTGTAGTTTAGGAAATTTTATCACAGTCGGGGAGAGTCAATATGGTTTTGTGAAAGAGAGATCATGTTTGATTAGTTTATTAGAGTTCTTTGAGGAAGCGACAAGCAGCATACAAAAAGGGTAACTACTGGATGTGCTGGATTTAGGATTTTATAACGCATTTTACAAGGTGCTTGGTAGGTTACTATGCAAAGTAAGAGTTTATTGTGTAGAGAGTGACATTTAAGCGTGGATAGAGGGGTGATTGGCTAATACAAAACAGAGGGTGGGCATAAATGTGTTGTTTTCAGTTTGTCAAGATGTGACAGATTATGTGCCACTGAGATCATTATTGAGATCTCAATTATTAAAATCGACACAAATTCCTTGAATGATGGAATCAAATGTATATATTTTTAACCACCCAGTTCACACATGTAATGACACACCTCTGGTGCAGGTTGGACTTGAAGTCAGACTTTCTGGCCCAGAGGTATGGATATGACTACTGCGCCATAAGATCCCCATTGGAATCAAATGTACAGTTGCTAAATTTACTGATGATACAAAGATATGTAGGAAAGCAAGCAAGAAGAGGACATAAAGAATCTATAATGGGGTCTAGATATAAAAGCAAAATACTGTGGATGATGGAAATCTGAAACAAACACAGAGAAAGTTGAAGATATGCAGCAGGGCTGGGATATAGTTTAAGTGAGTGGGCAAAAGAAAGGATAGATAAAGTATAATGTGGAAAAATGTAAATTTGAAGGAAGAATAGAAAAGCAGCATATTGTTTAAGAGGAGACAGATTGCAGGTCTTTGAAGTGGAGAGGGAGTTGAGTCCATGAATGGGACAAAGTTAGAATACAGGCAGAGCAAGTGATGAGGAAAGCAAATGGGATGCTGTCGTGTGTTGCAAAAGGCTATGTTTTGAGTACTGCATACGCTTTGGCCTCCTTATTGAAGAAAGAATGCAAATGCATTAGAAGTACTTGAGAGAAGGTTCACTCCATTGATACCTGGTTTGGGTGCATTATTTGATGAGGAAAGGTTGGACAGGTTGAGCCTGATTCCATTAGAGTTTAGAAGAATGAGAGGTGTTCTGATAGAAGCATGCAAGACCCTGAGGAGACTTGATAGATGCTGAAAGGAAGTTTCCTCTTGTGGGAGAGACCACAAATAGGGAACAGAAAATATAATTAAGGGGTCTTGCTGTTAAGATGGAAATGAGGAGAATTCGTTTTCCTCTCACATGGATGAACTTTACATGATTGCCAAAAAGACAATGGATCATTGATCGGTGGCTAGCAAAGGTTTGTTTACTACTCATGGTGGAGCAACAGCAATTCATTGGTTCCAGCTCACAAATGTTTTTATTTATTTTCCGATATGGCCATCTTGCCAAGGATGGCAGTAACTGTCTATCTCTAGTTGTCCTTGAGCAGGCCATGGTAGACCATCTTCTTGAACTGTTGAAGTTCAAGTGAATGAAAGTGCTCACACTTAGCTGTCAGGTTTTGTTTGCGTTTAGCAACCATGACAGAGTCACGTGATTTATTCTATATTTTCTCATGTGGGCATCATTGCCAAGGCCAGGAATGTTGGCCAATCATTAATTGCCATTGAACTGAGTGGCTTGCTAGAGCATTTTAGAGGGCAGTTAAGTGTCAACTACTTGTGAGTCAGTCCATTTGTCTAAAACTCATGGAAGACAACAGATGAGGGACACTATGGAAACAGAAAGCACTGGAGAAATCCAGCAGGTCTGGCATCATCTGTGGAGAGAGAAACAGTTAGCGCTTACTGAGTCCAACATGACTCTCTTTGGAGCTTCGGGCTCTGAAGAAAAGTGACCTCGGACATGAAATGTTCATTCCATTTCTTTCTTTACAGACGCTGCCAGGTCTGCTGAGATTCTCCAGTAATTTCAGTTTTCAGGTTGGATCCCCAGCATCCACTGTATTTTGCTTTCATTAGCTTAAGAGTGAGATTCAGCATTTGGAATCTGAAAAACCAGTTAGCTGAAGGCTGTACACAGCAACAAATTCTGAAGATTATGCGCACGATGTGTGGGCGTCAGATGCATGCGGGTGGATGGAGGTGTAACTGAAACAAACTCTTTTTTTGACATCACAATCATCCCTTGATATACGGGGGAAGATAACATTTTGTTTGGTATTTAATTAAATTATTTGTCATTAAGATTGCTGTCACATATTCCTCATCCCCAGCACACTGTGTCAACTGAAAGGTTTTAATTAATCCAACAGGTTTATGTGACATGTGGCATTTTACTTGATTTGTCTGACAGTGTTAAAGACTCCTATTGTGGGGAACTTCAGCATTATAGAGTGAATTCCTTGGTGTGAGCAGATGCTAGTGTATTAGAAACAGCAGCTATTAGGAGCACCTACTGCAGTTCAACAAGGGAAAATTGTTTGAATACTTCCAAGAGATTCAGGAATGACACTCGATGTCTGGTGTGCTGTTCCAAAAGGCTAAAGCTGTATTGATCTAGTTGCTTATTGCATTCACCAGAGAGAGTCAAAACAGAGCTGAACACAGAACAAAGCTGTGTTTTGCAGATTTCTGCTGAGTTAGTTTTCCATACACTCCTCACCAGGCGCCTTAAACTTCAGTTCATCTAAAACTCTGCTGCCATACCCTAACCTGTATCAAGTACCATTCACACAATGCCACTGTACATGTTGTCCTACATTGACTCCCCATCCAGCAATAACTCAAACATTCTCACTGTTGAGTTCAAATTTCTTCCCAGCCTCGTGCCTCCCGATATCTGCAGCCTCGTGACTCCTGATATCTGCAGCCTCGTGCCACCCTATATCTGCAGCCTCCTCTGACTCTATGATCCTCTAAGGTTTCAACTTTCTATCAATTTTAGCCACTTGCTCATTCCCAGTTTTCACCTTGTCACCATTTTTTAAACTGTTAGACCCCGAAACATGGCAGGTCCCTGCCTTTTAAGATGCTCCTTGAAGTCTACCTTTGTGACCAAAGTTTTGGTTATCTGTGAGTGTCTTTGAAATGCTAGACATTATAACCAGCTCACTGGTTAGTTCTGCTGCCTCATAGTGCCAGGGACCCAGGTTCAATTCCACCCTCAGGTGACTGACTGTGTGGAATTCACACATTAAATGGTTTTGTGTTAAAATGCTTGGGTTAGTGTGTGTGTAATTTTATAATTATGTCTACATTCAGTGAAAAGTCCTCTGCAAGCCCTTAATATAGTCAAACATTTATCACAGAACTGATGCTTACTACAGCACTGAAGAGGGTCATTCAGTCTATCAAGTCTGTGCTTTGTGTTTACAATACAACCCCATGAATTCCACTCTCCTGCTTCTTCCAAATTTTTCTCATTCAAGTAATTTCTTTTTGAAAGCTATTTCGTTTAGTACCCCTGTAACCACTTTGTTGTCCATAAAGTTGGAAATTTCTCTTCCTGGGCAAACATTGGTGCAAAGTGCTCAGTTACATTTCAACAATGCCTTGTACCTTTAACAATAGATCATCATTTTGGTTTCTCATTGGCCTCAGCAATGCTCTGACAACCTCATTACTATCAAAATGCTGGTGGAAGACCTTTCATTTGCTTTTGATGTTAGCTGAACTTGAGAGAGTTTCTTCATTCTGTTCATTCTCTTGTGATTCTCACTGTTCTCTGGGTTAGTAACAGGAGCGAACCCTTCAATGTTCATTCTAAGGCACTGCCTCATCACTGATCATCTTTCACATCATAAGATTACTTCCTGATAAATCATAGAGAAATGCGAAGGATTGTTCTAATGAAACCTGAGAGAGAATATCCTTCTACAGAACCACGGAGGACTATAAAGTTGGAGGAGGCTACTGACCTAGGAAGACACGAGGCTGTGAAGAGTGTTAATATGTGAATAAGTGAGTTGCTGTGTGCATGGTGACTGGGCTATCATTGTGGTGATGGACTCATCAGTTTTGTACAGAGGCTGAGTGGACATGTTATGTGATTCACCAGTGCTGTGCAAAGGAAGGTGATGTGTGTTGGTGTATATGTGTGTAATTGATTGTGTGAGCTTCTGTGTATATTTTTAGATCTCTTCTCTGTAACCATCAACTTTACAAATTTGTTGCTACCTGAATCTTCCCATTGATCTTGACATTCCTCTGACTCTGTCCTTTTTTGCATTCATTTCATTCTTCACACATCATTGGCAGCCAATTCACCAGCTTTCACTCCCTCCCTCAATGCCTCTGTATCTCAATGTGTATTTTCCCTTAAGACCTAGCCCTTTGACCAAGCTATTGGTCATCTCTTCCAATCTCTTATTCCTCAACTTAATGAAGCTTTTGTCTCAGGAAACAGCCTGGGAAATTGATCTATATTAACGCTCCATGTTCTTTTTGGCCTATTGGGCTGTTCAGTTGTCTGATTTGTTCAGAAGGTCATTGTTGCAGTGTATGTGCGATTGCTATTTGTACTAAAATGCATGCACACCTGTGTTTGTGATATGCTTCTGTGTGTGATTACATGAGTCTCGCTGAATTTATCCTACTCAATTTCATGTTCTTTGGCATTACAAATAAAAAAAGAGGCTGAAGAGCCACTATGTAATGAGTTTTCTGTTGTTAGAATCAGTTTTGAGTGTGCATGGCCCCTGTGAGGTAGTCCACAGCATTACCATGTAGGTATTGGGGGAAATAAATTCTGGTCCCATTTGTTTAAGTCTGTGCTAGTAGATATATCTAAGTTTCCCATTCCATTTCAGACATGATATGTGAGTGTCTTTGAAATGCTAGACATTATAACCAGCTCACTGGTTAGTTCTGCTGCCTCATAGTGCCAGGGACCCAGGTTCAATTCCACCCTCGGGTGACTGTCTGTGTGGAATTCACACATTCTCCCCATGTCTGTACGGGTTTGCTCTAGTTTCCTCCCACAGTTCAAAGATGTGCAGGTTAGGTGGATTGGCCATGTTAAATTGTCCATTGTGTCCAGGGATGTGCAAGCTAAATGGGTTAGCCATGGGAAGTGCAGGGTTACAGGGAAAAGGGTAGGGGGTAGGTCTAATGGGTTGTTTTTCAGAAGATCAGTGTGAACACAATGGGCTCAATAGCCTGTTTTCACATTGTAGAGATTCTAACCAGATTCTGCAGACTAATTGGTTTGCAACAACATCGGAACCTCAAACTCAGGCAATAATGGTAGTGGGTTTAATTATGTAAGTCTGTTTGCTATTGATGTTCAATTTGTCTGATTGATTAAATCTGAAATCAGGGTAAAAAGTAACCAAGCTGTAGAAAAAGCCAGAAGCCAGAACAATGGAATGAATAAAGCATGCTGCATAAAATCTGTTGTGCACATAAGAACTGTTATCGTCCCTACATACCTGTAACAAAAAAACAAAATAAGTCCATATTGCTTTTGCTGGTGCCATTTACAGCACAGTAGAGTTCAGAGGTCAGTAACCTAGAAGCAGATTCATTCTATCCATGTACCAAATGTGGTGATTGTAATGAGGTCAGCCAGGTGGAACTCATAGAATATGAGTTCCCTGATTGGGGCTGTTAGTCTGGTCCAATCAGGGAGCCCTGGCTGACAGATATAGACAGGAATGTCAGAGGCTCTGTTCATTCTGAGAGCTGGCCCTCAGGGAGCTGGATTCCATGTGTAAGTAAAGGGTGACTTGATGATAGGATACCAGCCTCTGTGGAGTTATTTCACAACTGACCGTGATCATACACAACAAGCTAGAAACAAAAGATCTGCTTTTGTAAAGCACCTTCCACATCCTCAGTCATCCCAAAGCACTGCACAGCCAAATAGGTGCTTTTTGAAATGTAGTAGTATAGGGTCCTGATTTTTGGGTTTTGTCCAGTCCATTGATGTCACTTCCTGCACATGTGATGGCTTCCTGAGAAATCATTACATTGCATCTTGCTGTTATGAAATCAATTGAAACGTAATATTGCTTTGAAGAGTCATGTTTTGAAAGGGTTGCGATAAACTGATCTAATACAAGTTTGGAGTGGAACTCATTTGGAAAGAAAAGAATTGCTCAAATGTCTGTGGGCATTGACACCCTTATTTAACATAGTTTCTTGGAAATCATGTTACTTATGATGGTTGCTTGTTTCGTTAGACATCTGTGCTGGGGTCTGCTTGGATAGGTTAGGCATGGAAAGTACTTGATTTTTGTTTTGGAATTAGTTGGAACACAGCCAGATGAAGAGAAAGTAGCTTCCCATTCAGCTGTAGAGAGATAGTAGGAACTGCAGATACTGGAGAATCTGAGATAACAAGGTGTAGAGCTGGATGAACACAGCAGGCCAAGCGCTGGAGAATCTGAGATAACAAGGTGTAGAGCTGGATGAACACAGCAGGTCTCATTTGGCTCTCCTGTTTCTGAAATATCTTTGCTGTGTAATGAGGATGAAACCTGATTGCTCTTCTAAAAGAGTGACTGAAAGAACATCTCAAATTATATTTTCTCTGCAAGATATGTCTGCAAATACCCGAGAGACAACTGTGTCTGATTAATGACTTGCCTTCACAGATCAAAAAACTTCGTAACATTCTGCAGCTTATCCTTTTAACTTCAAAAATAATCACCACTAGCTACAAGTTTTTTTTTAAATGAATGATCTGCAGAGATTTTTTTAAACCTTTTCCTGAAGAGTATATGTATTTTGTGTGTGTGTGTGTGTGGTTTAGGTTATCTGGAGAGATAGAAATTCAATTTCATGTTCAGAATTGTTTATGTTAATCAAGTCTGCATCTTCATTGAACAGTTTTCTTTCCAAATATCAGTAATTTCATGTCCATTAAGGAAATCCCAGGTCATGCATCTTTTCACTCTGTGTCCATTCCAATGAACACATTTAATTATCCCCACTGGAGACCGAAGCAAACAATTAAATTTATGTTGTGACCCTGGAGTAGTGGGATTAGGGAAATAGCAGTGCGCTCCCATCCCAGTCCTAACACTGGTCACTTGAATGTTGTTCAGGTCTTGTGTAGGTTGCAAGAGGAGGGGAGTGCGTGGGTAACATAGTAATATTGTAATACAGTGGAAGAAATCTCTACATCCCGGGACACTGCTAGAGTGAGCAACTCTCCCATGGTTTAAACGATTGTCCCTTATTTTGCCTTCTTGGTCATTCAGTCAGCTGTACAAGAAAAGTGAGGATGAATGTCAGACCAAATCAGAAATGTCCTCTACAGTCTGACCTCCTGTGACAGCTGTGAGCCTCTGACTCCCACAGCTTCAGATGAGGTGGGTGGGTGGGGAGCTGATGGGGACCATCTGGCATCAGGAAAATCCCAAAAGCATTTACCCACTTCACCCACTATTTTGGCTTGAATTGACCAAAATCAAAAAATAGAATACTGCAAATGCTTGAACTCTGAAATAAAAACAGAAAATGTTTGAAGCGCTCAGCAGGTTTTGAAGAAGGATGGAATGATACAAGAATGAAAGGATGGCCTGTGATTGAACGCAAGACAGGGGAGATTTCAGGCTGTCATCCCTCCTCCATTTCAAGAATCACAGAAATGTTATAACACAGTAGGAGACCATTTGGCCCATTATGTTTTGTTTTATTTTATTTACTTCTTTTCATTTGCAGCTCTAGGCACATCATATATTTCTTAATTTCTTTTCTTGCCTGATTCCCATTTGGCCTTGGAACCAGTTCTTCTGTCAGTCATTCTCTCCTGTCTTACAACCAAACTCCCTGAAACATTAAATCTTTGAAGAGTGTCCAGAAGTGGGAACATGTTGAGGAGTCACCCTGACACGAGAATCTATAATTGTGTTCCTGGTCCTGTACTGTTTAATGGTCATTCATCCATATTTGATTGTGTTAGTCTGTTCACTGATCTTTGCAACGGTGCCGGATTGCTTAAGTCTGTGGGTGGAGCCAGCAATTCAAATATCTAGCTGCACACAGAGAAGACTCCAAAACATGCTCCTTGTAAATGCAGCATGAAAAGTAAAAGTTCTGTAACTGATAAAGCCCTGAAAATGAAATGTTTATATTTGGAACTGCAGTCAGATCTGCATCGCTGTGAGATATGTATATAAAGCAGCTCCATCCAAACGTAAGAGTTTTCATCTCTGCAGGACTGGAAGGATTCAGCATATCATCTTTAATAACAAATTGTACTTTACAGTTTAGAAATGAGACAGTAGATTCCTAATCCTTTCATCTCCTGCCCCCACTCCCACTCCACAAGCCCTTACTCTTTGTGCATAGATACTTTCATTCTGACTGTATTGTGTGAAAATCAGCAGCTTTTACAATATTGGCAGGAAGAACACATCATTGGTATGGAGCTAAATTGCAGGGATAAGAAAATTGATTCAATTGGATGTCATCTGTTAAATAACTATGAGCTGGTGTGGGGTAAGTCCTTTCGTATTAGAGTGGAATTCAAGGACCTAATCCAAGCAGGAACCAATGATCAAGATCAGAGCAGCTGTTTCTCCTGGGCTGTCAGATACAGATCCATTGCCAGTGATTGAGTGGCTGTGCATGTAAAGTATGGCTTGACAATAGCAGAGACCATCTCAGGATTCCCAGGCCGTTGCTCTTCATATCCTTTCATTTGTGTCAAGTCAATCCCCGTTTAACTTTCTGGCTGCTCATATAAATTCCCAGCTTTCATGAGGTGTGCTCACTAGCAGGCTGTCTGTGTGATTGAGTCTCTATGGAGTTGTTGTCCTTACACACATATGTTGTCTAGAGTCTTGCATCCATGTGACTGCTCTGAGAGGTTCTGCTGTGTTTTTTGCTGCATATCAACAAAGCACTTTACAGCCCAAGAAGTCACAGTGCCTCGTATTTGTGTTTTGTGTAGCATTACACAACTGATCCTGTTAACACTCTTGGAGATTGTCACACCAGAATTGTCAGGAGTTTCTCAGTTTTTTGAACTCCAGCATCATGTATTTGACAAACCGAAGAGATTTGAGTGTCCATTGTTTCCGATGCTTTATCTGTTATTCCCCCAACCTATTTGATATCTCCAGTACTGCAGTTGCTTCTCCTGTTGCTTTGGGGTATGTTTCCCCTTCCCATATGCGTACACAGCCTGGAATCTGTCTATAAAATAAGAGCATTGTTCTCTGCTGCCAGGTTTAGTGGAGTAATGCTCTCTTCCAACCTCTTCTGTCCCCCACAAGATACAGAAGCTTGAACACATGCACCAACAGGTCAAGAACAGCTTCTTCCCTGCTGTAGAGAGATAGTAGGAACTGCAGATGCTGGAGAATCTGAGATGACAAGGTGTAGAGCTGGATGTACACAGCAGGCCAAGCAGCATCAGAGGAGCAGGAAAGCTGACGTTTCGGG
>NC_063364.1:22717361-22747837 GCF_021869965.1 Rhincodon typus | reverse complement strand
CTGCTGTGTTCGTCCAGCCCTGCACCTTGTTATCTCTTCATTGCTGTTATTACATTGCTGAATGGACCTGTCTAACTTCAAATCTAATATTGATCTTGCTTTTGTGCATGTCCTGTGTAGTTGTAGCCTTGTATGCCTCACTCTGTCTAACTACCCTATATCTCCTTGTTTGTTATGATCTGCCTTTACTGCTCACAACACAAAGCTTTTCACCGTACATAGATACAAGTGACAACAATAAATCAAATCAAATGACAGATCTTGATATTCATCCAGAGACTAAACTTATCAACTCACTCCATTTGGTCACAGGAAAGATGTGGTAAATTTATTTCTTCTTTGGTTAAACTTAGCACAACCACGTTCGAGGATTTAAAAAGCAACGTTGTACCGTAACTCATTCTACAAAGACAGTATTTGGAGTGTGGTCCTTCCCTACAGCTAGTTACCTTAGCTTTTCTCTTCATGGATAGCTCTTTTGTATTTCCAGTATAATCTGCCCTTAATTCGAGCTTTCCATCACTTAGAATTCCCAATACTTTAAACTTTCTGTGATGGGATCAGTGGGGACCTGCCTATCAGGAGCTGACACCCACTGCTAATTCCATGTCCGAGTTCATCAAGAATAGAAAAAATGCCTCTGGTTTTGTTCCATTTGCTTTTCTCACAATTGTAACATCCTGATAGGCTGCAGATTTAGTCTTGCCCCTTCGCTAATTTGTACATGTGCCATCTGCCTGCCAGTCTGAGTGCCTAACCTTTGTTAGTGAGCCCATCACAGCAGCGTGCAGTTCTGCCCTGTGTTTGATAGCCACACACTTTCTGTCAGGGATCAGACAGTGAGCAGGAAAAAAAACCCTCCTAATAGAGTATAGTGATCAAGAGGAGGAACCCCAGTTTCCTTAAACTCAAGCGAAAAATGCTGGAAATACTTAGCAGGTCTATCTTTGTAGAGTGGAACAAAGTTACATTTCAGGGACAAAGACTTTCCCTCAGAACCCCGAGTTATTTATTTGATTGCCCATTGGTGGGTTAAGAAGTTGATTTACACTCAACTAGCTTAACCAGACAGGTTTGACATGGGGTTGCCAGGGGCTGGACAAGACTATTGCCCTAGTAATTGGCAGCAGCACCCCCCCACACCTCCTTTTAACCTCTTTTATAATCAGCTTTTGTCAGGTTATAGAGGATTCACCTCATACTGTTTACAGCCTACAGGTGCTGAATGGGGACCATCTGAATCTGTATCTAACCTGCTGTGTTTGGCTCAATCTCAGGCATTCATTGTCTTGGTCATTCTGGTCTCACAGATGTACAGCACATCAAGAGGAGGGACATTGTTCTGAAACGAGAGCTGGGTGAGGGAGCTTTCGGGAAAGTTTTCTTGGCCGAATGTTACAATTTGAGCCCAACCAAGGACAAGATGTTGGTGGCAGTTAAGGTGAGTACACCATCTGCGCTAAAGACAATTCTCCTGCTCACTGAAAAACCCTATGGTTGTTTGTGCAGAGTAGCTTTCAATTCTGATTGTACTTTGCAATCCAAGTACTGTATATGAACTATTTACCCTGATGACTTAAGCTAAGATCTGATATTGAGCTCTGGTCCAATCTCCAGTGCAGAATGGAGACCAAGGCCTGGAGCAAGTAGACCTCTGCAGCAGTGGAAAATTGACGGTCTTGGACTACAAACAACTTTGGCTGTAGGTCCTGGCCTCTCCTTGTTTCGTCTGAGTGAAACAACCTAATTCAGACTCCTGAACTGAGATGGATTCACCCAGCAGGACCCCATATTGGCACGGTCTGTGTCACCTCACGTAGCGCCAGTGTACATTGAAGCCACTACCTATTCGTCTGATAAGATTGAATCTTCTACTAGCCCCTTGATGTCACCCTTAGAAAGATGCAACTACTACTTGGAAGGACTAGGCTTTTGGCGTGCAAGCTTTCATTGGTCAGAGCATTGAGTTTAGGAGTTGGGACGTCTTGTTGCAGCTGTTTAAGGCATTGGTAAGGCCACATTGGTGTACTGCCTTGCACTTTCTAGTTGCCCTACTATAGGAAATATATTATTAAACTAGAAAGAGTGCAGAAAAGATTTACTGAGGTGCTACCTGAACTGGAAGGCTTGACTTAAAAGGAGAGGCTAGATAGGCTGAGTGTTTTTTCCTCTGGAGAGTAAGAGACCGAGGGGGAATCCTTATAGAGGTCTATAAAATCATGAGAGGCATGGATAAGGTAGATAGCCAAAAGCTTTTCGCCATGGTAGGGGACTCTAAAACTAGAGGGCATAGGTTTAAGGTGAGAGGGGAGAGATACAAAATGGTCGAGAGGGGCAATTTTTTCACACGGAGGGTAGTGAGTGTCTGGAACAGGTTGCCTGATGTAGTGGTGGAGACGAGTCCAATTTTGTCATTAAAGAAATATTTGGATAGGCATGTGAATGGGATAGGTATGGAGGATATGGACCAAACACAGGCAAATTGGACCTGTTTAATTGTGAAAACTGGGAGGCATGGACAAGTTGGACTGAAGGGCCTGTCTCCATGCTCTAAATCTCTACGATTCTATAACTATGCTGATTGGCATTGAGAGAAGTTTATTCATGGCATTTATAACCTCCTACTGTTTCACTTTCAGCAAACATGTCCTGAAATTCCTCCATGTAAGGCTAATGTTTAATCATTGCATTTTGAGAACTTCGCCAAAACCTGTTTAGAGCACCATACAAGAAAGAAGGTGGCCATTTTGTCCATACTTCTTTTGCTTGCTCCTTGGAGAAGCTATGCAATTAAATCCACTGTGGAGATTTTTCTCCTTGCCCTGCAATTTTCAAACAAGTGTCCAGTTCACTTTTGAACAGCAGTATTGAATCTACCACGAGCACCATTCCATGTAGTACACCCCAGCTTAAGATTACACATTGCACCAAAAGAAAAGTTAGTTATCCCATCTCGAGTGATTTTGCCAATTGTCTTTAATCTGTGTCCTGACTATTCCATCAGACTCTCTGGGTTTCAACACCAATATTAAATCTCCCCTTTCCTTTCTGCATTCTAATGAGAACAATCCCACCTTCCACAATCTCTTCATAGCTAAAGTTCCTCAATGTCAGTTCTAATTAAAACCCTTTTTCACCCTCTCCGAAGCCTCGACATCCTTTCGAAAGTGTGCAGCTCAGATTGGACATGGTATTCCCGCTGAGGTCTGCACACTGGTTACAATGGTTTTACAAAGTTTCCCTGCTGAAGGATGATCATGCCAGTGTAACTGTGACCCTCCTCACTCTCTGCAGACTCTGAAAGATGCCACTGTCTCAGCACGAAAAGACTTCCAACGAGAAGCCGAGCTCCTCACCAATCTTCGGCATGAACACATTGTGAAATTCTACGGTGTCTGTGTTGATGGCGATCCTCTCATCATGGTTTTTGAATACATGAAGAATGGAGACTTGAACAAGTTCCTGAGGTGAGTGCATCAGCTGCATTTTATGAGAGCCGCAATGACGCATGGCAAATAAAAGGTAGCAAAGTGGGTGGATGGGTAACTGTCTGTGTGGAGTTTGCACATTCTCCCCGTGTCTGCGTGGGTTTCCTTCGGGTGCTCCAGTGTCCTCCCACAGTCCAAAGATGTGCAGGCCATACCAAATTGCCCATAGTGTCCTGGGATGTGTAGATTAGGGAGATGGGTCTGGGTGGGATGCTCTGGGGGTCGGTGTGGACTTGCTGGGCCGAAAGGCCTGTTTCCACACTGCAGGGATTCTATGATCTATGATCCATGAATATCTTGAGGCAACTTTGAGAGTCACTAATTTAAGTCATATGTTCTTTTTAAGTTCTTAATTGTAAGATTCAAGATGATATAATGGGTTTTAATTCAATTGCAGAATGTACAGATGGAGCTAGGTTCCACAATAATTTTATTGATATAAATATATTTTGGGTGTCTCGGTTCCAGAGATGTAGTTGTTTTCCCATGATTAATTTCCTAAGCATTTTCATTGTGCATCTATGAGACGCTTACAAATAAGTGGAGAGTGGTCTTTATTCCAGGTGACTGACTGAGAATGATGGAAAATCCTGATAGATCTGGGATAATCTAGTGATGTAAACTAAATAGATGTCTTAATATTCTTCCAACGCACACCTCATTACATTATGTTAGGCTTTCATTCAACAGGCTCACAGTGCCATTTATAATGGTTTGCAATCAGTTTATAATCACTACCCAGTCGCCTTGTGGTCACTTTCGAGTCAGTTTACAGTCACTATCTAGTTATCTTCATTTTATTTTTTCTTTATTCATTCATGGGATGAGGCCAATGCTGGCCAGGCAGCATTTATTGCCCATCCCTAATTGCCTAAGGGTAGTTACAAGTTCACTACATTGCTGTAGGTCTGGAGTCACATATAGGCCAGACCAGGTAAGGATGTCAGTTTTCTTCCCTAAAGGACATCAGTGAACCAGATGAGTTATTTCCCAACAATTGGCAATGCATTCATGGTCATCAGTAGAATCTTAATTCCAGGTATTTATTGAATTCAAATTCCACCATCTGCTGTGGCGGTACTCGAACCCTGATTGCCCAAACATAATCTGGGTCCCTGGGTTAACGGTCCAGTAATAATGCCGCTAGGCCATTGCATTCCCAGTTTTGAGTCAGTTTGCAATCATTGTCCAGCTATTGTTGTGGTTAGTTTATGATCTCTATCCAGTTATCTTGTGGTCAATTTAGGGCAGTTCACAGTCACTGTCCAGTCAGTTTATGATCGGTAAAGACGTATAAAAACTGGCTGAAATCTTTATTCTACTAATCATTTAAATTGGCAAACCTCAGTGGCCAGCACGAAGTGTTAAATATTTGAGTTTAAATCACCAAAACTCAGCATTTATGTGGCAATACCATGGCCTGTGGTTTGTCAAAAATCCTCCTGATCCTGCAAAGAGGAAGAATGACCTCTCAGGGCCTTCATCTTGTGCCCACCTGCTTCACTCAGCAAGTTGGCTTCCACATGTGCTGCTCACTGAGACTATGGTAATTGCATTGGCATCTAGTCAAAGTGATAGGTCCCCATTGATACATATGACTGATTGGCACACATCTGATGCCCCCACGTGAGCTAGCTGGGTGTCTCAGCTGTACAAAGGGCAGCAGCAGTAATACATCAGCCAACATAGGAGGTGAGTAACTACCATTTTTATTTACTTTTCATTGGACAGAAGGAATTAAAATTCCCCTAACCTTTGTGCCTGTGATTGTATCAGGAACACAACACACGTACATCTTGGAATTGATTTTGAGCATCCAATGTGAGCAACTGAGGAAATTGGTTTAAAAATAGGGGTAGAATTGGAACATTGTACATTTTACATAAAGCAGCAGAGCTGAGTAATTTAATTTCAGCTTGCATTGAATGTTAAATTTGTTTGCAGTGCAGCTAAGCATAAATATCAACTAAATTTTCCCTAACACTTACTATGTCTTTACTGTGGGTTTGATGAAGTTTGGCAGCTTCGACAGAATGTCTCAGCACCAACATCTGCTCAACAAGGAAATGTTCCAGGATTACGTTGCTTCATTTTATGTTTAAATTTATTTCCACTTTATAATGGCATGAGGTGGTTTTCATCTGCTATATTGGAACTCAGTGAAGGAGATTTACTATCACCGAGGTGCTGCAGTATGAAATTGTTTGATTGCGTGTGTTCTAACATTAGTCTCTAGCAATAGCCCATGTAGAAACTGGCTTTTGATCCTTTTCTCCCAATTGTCCAATTTATTCCAAATGGTCCAAGGTTCCCAATTCCAAATTGAATCCCAGTTGGAAAAGGATCTGGATTTCCAAGTGAGTCATGGTGACAATGAATGGAATTGCGTTGAGGTGCTGGGGGTCTTGCTTGCCTCATGGAGGGCCAGTGAGACCCCTGTAGAGTGACCCAGGCCAGAGGTATGTAAGGTAGGGGAGGGGGTGGTGGGGGGACGGAGCTGTGTGGTTTCAGAAAGACCGGAGTTGGGGGTGGGGGAGTGGTATAATTGACTGCTGAAGCCCGGCCCTCTTACACCCCCAGATGCCAAGTCCTTTATTGCACTGACTGCCTTTGATTGAAAGATGCCATAAGCTGGACATGGTTCTATCACCATGATTTTAGACACTGTGCATCCCACATACCGACATGCCCAAAGGCAACTACATTAATACCCATAGCAGCAGGATAAAAATCCTTAAATGTTCATTAATTGTCCACTTAATTCCCAATTGTTAGCGGAGCTTGTCAGTTGAACATGGACCTCCTTTCCTGAAATAACTCCACAAAGGTTGGTATCTTGTCACCAAATCACCCTTTATTTGCACATGAACAATCCTTGACTATAGTACTGCCGCACATAGATTGAGGTACCAGAGTATCAGTATCTCAGTGTCAGGGATAGCACGGTGGCTCAGTGGTTAGCACTGCTACCTCACAGCACCAGGGACCCAGGTTCGATTCCACCCTCGGGTGACTGTCTGTGTGGAGCTTGTACCTTCACCCTGTGTCTGTGTAGGTTTCCTCAGGGTGCTCCGGATTGCTAAGGCAGTATCACCAGCACATTGTCAAGGGCAACTAAGGATAGGCAATAAATTCTGGTTAAATCAGTGAGACGAATGCCCTACAAGTGAATGAAAACAAGTAGTTAGAGTGAAATAGAGGACAGCCTCAATAAGCTGAAAGGACTTAAAACAGATAAATCTCAAGGCACAGATGATTTTTTTTAATCTCAGAACTTTGAAAGAGAACAGCAAAGAGATTTGAAAGACCCTAATTGTCGTTATAGTGGGATCTGGCAAGTTTTGGGAAATTGGTCAGGTCAATGCCATGCTCATATGTGGCAAGTGTCACCCAGCAGGTATGGACAACTAAAGACGCATTAATCTTCAATACAATGTAAAATAAAGAAATCAATTATCAGAAGGATTTGTGAGCAATGTTAATAACGTGGTTTTAAATGGAAATGATCTGCCAATCTCCTCGCTCTCTTTGAAGAAATGATAACCCAGATCATTTGTGATAAACATGACAGTATGGTATAACTTAGACTTCCAAAATGCTTTAGTTGAAGTTTCACATGAAATGCTTCTAGATAAACACAAATTACGAAAATAAGGTCAAACAGATTTGAAATTGACTGTAAAAAAACTGCACCTGTAATAGAAATAATATTTTTCTATTGTTTAATTGAACGTGGATGTCACTGGCAAGACCAGCATTTTTTACCCAAACATAAATGCCCTTGAACTGTGGCTTCCTACACTATTTCCATGGATAGCTCATAGTCAGTCTCATGTGGAGTCTCATGTACACCTGTAAGACTGGCAGATTTTCTTTCATTAAAGTGCAGTAATGAACTAGATGTGTTTTTATGATAAATTGATGGTAGTGTCATGGTCAACATTACCAAAACTAGCTTCCAAATCCATATTTTTAAAAAAGTTTTGTTCATTTAAGTTCCACTGGTACCATTGCAGGGTTTTAAAGCATGCCCACAGAGCATTAACCTGCATTTCTAGATTACCAGTCTACTAACATTACCACTGTGTCACCCCTAATGGAATAGGTCAGTTCACCCAAATTCTAGAGTTGGAAATATATTGAAGAACAGATGATTGATCGAGTCTAAAAAATGTGAAATGACAAGTTCCATGGATCAGCTGAATTTCTTTGGAAGAGCTAACTGAATTCATGAATCAGGATATTCGAATGAGTTTCATTTGATTCGATTTTCAGAAGAAATTTAATTAAGTTCCACACGTGAGGCTTTTGAAACTCAAAGTTCATGCAAAAATTACTGTGTTAGTTAGCTGAGCCAACAACTGATTATGAATAGTAATGAGAAAATATGAACAAGGTTCTGACTAGAGGCATTCTGAAGACCTCTGTCCAATGTAATAGAGTCATAGAGATTTACAGCATACAAACAGGCTCTTCACTCCAAATTGTCCAAACCACCCAGTTTGCACAATTATTCTCGTCCCATTTGCCTGCATTTGGTCCATATCCCTCCAAACCTATCTCATCTATGTACCTGTCCAAACGTTTCTGAAATGACAAAATTGTACTTGCCTCCACCACTACATCTGGCAACCTGTTCCAAACACTCACCACCCTCTGCGTGAAAAAATTGCCCCTACGGACTCTTTTGTATCTCTCCCCTCTCACATTAAACCTATATCCTCTAATTTTAGACTCCCTTACCATGGGGAACAGCTGTTGGCTATCTACCTTATCCATGCCTCTCATGATTTTATAAACCTCTATAAGGTCACCCCTCAGTCTCCTATGCTCCAGGAAAAAAGTCCCAGCCTATTCAGCCTTTTCTTAGAACTCAAACCTTCCAGTCCGGGTAACATCCTAGTAAATCTTTTCTGCACTATAATAGGGTGACTGGGAGCTACAGGCAGTACTCCAAATGTGGCCTGCTGTTTTCAATGCTGAGAAATTATCAGGAAAAGAATTTTTACAATAGAATATAATTTGCAGTGCACTCCACCTATCTGGCCAGATGACTAGTTTCATCGAAATTAATGGCATTCAGGGGAACAATTAAGTAAATTTATTTAATTTCTAAGAAATGCAAATAAATTAAGTAACTAAACATGGATGGCAGATGGATTTTAATATTGATAAATGTGAGATAATTCACACTGAAATAGCTAAATTCTTCTTAGACTGATTAACAGTGGACCTGAGATCACACCCACCTGTCAGCCAATCCTAAAATGGATCTAGACAAGCATCAGAGTAGCAAGTGCTAATTATGTCCACATCAGTGGACCCACACTGAACATAAAGTGAATCCTTTATGCAACAATAGCTCGTTTTTGTAGAGTGTCATTCATGTAATAAAATGTACGAAGGCATTTCACCTGATGTTTTATTGAAGAAAAATTGACACCAGGCCACATATGGGTTATCAGATCAGATGACCAAAAGCTTTTGTTTTACTCATTTGTGGGATGTAGGCGTTGCTGGCTGGCCAGCATTTATTGCCCCTCCCTAGTTGCCCTTGGGAAGGTGATGGTGAACTGCCTTATTGAACTGCTGCAGTCCACCTGCTGTGGGTTGACCCACAATGCCATTAGGGAGGAAATTTCAGGATTTGGACCCAGTGACAGTGAAGGAACGACGATATATTTCCAAGTCAGGATGGTGAGTGGCTTGGAGGGGAATGTGAAGGTGGTGGTGTTTCCATATGTCTGCTGCCCATGTCCTTCTAGATGGAAGTGCTCATAGCTGTGGGAGGAGTTGTCCAAGGATCTTTGGGGAATTTCTGCAGTGCATTTTGTAAATAATACACACTGCTGCTAAAAAGCATCGGTGGTGGAGGGAGTGGATGTGGTGCCAGTCAAGTGGGCTGCTTTGTCCTGGGTGGTGTCAAGCTTCTTGAATGTTGTTGGAGCTCCACCCATCCAGGAAAGTGGGGAGTATTCCATCACACTCTTAACTTGTGCGTTGTAGATGGTGGACAAGCTTTGGGGAGTCACGAGTCATAGAATCCCTACGGTCTGGAAACAGGCCCTTTGGCCCAACAAGTCCACACCGACCCTCAGAACATCCCACCCAGACCCATCCCTGCCGTACCTCACCTAATCTACACATCCCTGAACACTACAGGCAATTTAGCATGGCCAGTCCACCTAGCCTGCACACCCTTGGGCTGTGGGAGGAAACCGGAGCACCTGGAGGAAACCCACGCAGACACCAGGAGAATGTGAAAACTCCACACAGACAGTCCCCCAAGGGTGGAATCGAACTCAGGAACCTGGTGCTGTGAGACAGCAGTGCTAACCACTGTGCCACCGTGCCGCCCTCTCAACAGAGGTGCAGGTGAGGTGCAGTTGGAGTCATACAACCTGGACTGCTAACTAAGAGCTAGCCATTGGCGGAACCGACAGGAGGTTCAGTTGCCTTGATCTGCAACTTCCCTTCAGTAAGTTCCAGCTGGCTCCACCAGGTTATGAGTTGTGGTCTGTGCCCTGGAAAACATGGTGCTGCAGAGGACCGAAGCTGACGGCAAGGAAACATGGAGGGTGGCCAGTACCGAAGAAGGCTGAGAAGGAGCAGCCTAGTGCAACTGTTGATGTCTGCCTGAGAATACGGTGATGCCCCAGTCCCAGTACACCTCACCTGAGAGGTCTGCTCGCAGCATTGAATCCTTCTTATTGTGATCCCTGTGAATATTCTGTGAGTGCTGCTGGGATCTCCGTAGTTCGAGAAGCTTCAGTGGTGAATTGGTCACATCTTCCAGCCCACTCTCCAGCATTCACTTTTTCATCAAGAAACCCAAAGTGGGCTGTGGGAATGAGGAACCATAAAGTGTGCATATTAGACAGTCAGGTTCACTAACCAGAATTGCACTATAATTGCAACAAGGTGGTAAAATGCCACCCTTTGTCTCTTTGATGTGAATCCTTTCTTTCCCAGTGTCAATCCTTAGTTTCTGGACGTAAATCTTTTGTCCTTTTGATGCTGGTCTTCTCCTTTCCAATAACAATCCTCAGTCTCTCTGCTGTCAATCTTCTGTTTCCCTACTGTCTCTTACTCCAGATACTGATATTGCATCTTTCATAATTTATGAGAGTGACTTAGAGATCGTTGGTCGAAAGAAATTTAGAGTTTTACAAAGATTAGGCTTTGAAATAGGAACACAAAGGACCCCATTGAAAAAGTTGTAAAATCAGCTGATTCAATGTTATTGCTCTTATGCTGAAACCCCCAAGCAATGTTTAAAAGTGTGAATGTGGCTTCCTTGTTTCCTGTGTTGTACAGGGATGACCAGTCTGATTGACAGGGTGAGAGAGACGGCTATTTAGAATTGGACAGAAAATTGATGATAGCAGCAAGCTGCAACACAGTGCCCCATACAGCCCTAGTTCAGCCTCATTGATGAGCAATTTTGAATAACATTTTAATAATGGTCTCAGAAACATTGAAGTTTCTGTATAAAAAGGGCTGCAGCATGAAAGCCATGAGGAAGTGAAATAACTTCCAAACTCACGACTACTTCCATCCAGAAGGATAAGGGCAGCAGATATATGTGAACACCACCAACTGTAGATTCCCCTCTAAGCCACTCATCACCCTTACTTGGAAATATATCGTCATGTCTTTACTGTCACTGGGTCAAACTTCTGAAATTCACTCCCTAAGGGCACTGTGTGTCTATCCACAGCATGTGGACTGCAGCGGTTCAAGAAAGCAGCTCACCACCACCTTCTCATGGGCAACTAGGGACAGGCAATAAATGCTGGCCAGCCAGCGATGTCCATTTGCCATGAGTAAGCATAAAAAGAAGTTGGCTCAGTTCACTTAAAGAATTGTTAAAAAGACTTATATAAATTTTTTCCTGCACAGTTTTATCTACTAAAGCAATGCTTTCTGTTAACAATGAAAGCACTTTTACACACATGCATAACAACTCAACTACCGGTAAGCTTTGTAATTACTCATATATTTATGAGGCATCTGAAAACATTCCAGTTTACTCAGAACTGTATAAAGACATGTACAAGCACATCCAGAAACACAAAGATACATACTGTGGTAGATTCCCTGCTGTTTGTGTATGACAGAAAGTTGTGAACAGCCCAGTCCACCACACAAACCAGCCTTCCATCCATTGACTCCATCTATACTTCCCGCTGCCTTGGGAAAGCAACCAACATAATCAAAGACCCCTCCCAACCTGGCTATACTCTCTTTCATTGGGCAGAAGATACAAAAGTTTGAATAAGCGTATGAGTAGATTCAAGAACAGCTTCTTCCCCACTGTTATCAGACTTCTGAACAGATGGCTCAAATCTTAATTCTGATCTCTCTCTCTCTACACCTTCTCTGCTATTGTAACACTGTATTCTGCTCTCTGTTCTGCTACTCTGATGCACTTTGAATGGTAGAATACAGCTGTATAGCACACAAAACAACACTTCACAGTATATGGGTACATGTGACAACAATAAATCAATCAATCAATGAAGAAGTTCTACATGATGTTGTCATCTTCTGCGGGTCCTCTCATCATGAAGGGTTCTGAGTTGGGATTGGCACGGATGACCATGGAAGTGACAATTAAGTTGCTGGCACTCAGAGGAAGGTCTTCAGCTGTGCTACATCTGACATTCCTCAGGGCATAACAGATGTTGAGACCTTGACGTAGGTGGTTTTTAAGACAAACTGATCGAAATTTCAGCACTTGGTACGATATGGGTCAATTGGCTGCAGTGTTCTCACAAGGAATGTGTTCACACGGTATGTGAGGCTCCTTTTCAGGGTGGTCTTATATCATTCGTACTTTCAGTCTTGGTATCACTTGTGCTGTGACAGTTCCCCAAAGAAGATCTACTCAGGCATTCTGTAGTCATCCATGTGGCAGACATGGCTTGGCAATTTAAGTTGAACTTTCTGCAGGATGATCTCCACACTGTTGAGCCCAGCACGATGGACCTCCAAGTTATTTTTAATTTTGTCTTGTCACCAAATTCTGAAAAATGGATAGCAGGTACCATTGGTGGAAAAACAAACCCAGGATACGTGCACTGATAAGCAGGTGTGTGCACTTAAATACACATCCACGTGCACAGACGTACTCATTCAAAGTCACACATTCACACTGATATACACTCACATCCACAGGCATCAACATGCACTTTGCACACTGACAGGAACAAAGATTCACATATGGACACCTGCATACAGGTACTAACAAAAACAGGATCACATACCAACATACAAACACACACACGCGCGCACATACAAACACACATATATTTACAAACACACGCACACGCAGTCACACACTGTCGGAGAATTTTCTGGAGGGATCAGGGCTCTTGTGTGCCTCCTGGTGAGTGACTCATGTTACTTCCTCTGACAAGGCTGGTTAGGATCAGGTGCTCCTCAGATAATTCAGTTACTACCAGTAAGCCTTCCCATGGACCAGTGACCCCAGGAATAGAAATGCCTCCCGCTGCTCTTTTGCTCACCTGCATGACTAGGGAATCAGTGAATGCTGTTGAAGTGAAATGCACTGGAGTCCCAGAATCAAGGAATGACCCAGGCTGCAGGTGAACAATGGTAAAAGAGGCTCTGTTGGATGAGGATTGTGGAGGAGGGAAGGTGACAGCAAGGGCTCTCACCTGAGTCCTCCTTCCCACTGCCAGGTTCCTTGACCTGGCACTGAGAGCCTTTGAATGAGAGAAGTACGCCTTCCCCCACCCAGAGACCATCAGGAGCCCGCACACGGTCATTAATTGCCCATTTAAGAGTTTCAATTATTGGTGGAGCAGGAGATTTGACCGCAGACATTCTTGTCTCGGCTTCATTCTTGTTGGAGGGGGGAAGCTGGCAGAGTGTTTTCTGCCACCCTCCTGCTCGATCAGTTGCCTTCCCTATCTCCAAACATTCCGTGAGAATGTATACAAGTCCACCCGTATTGATTCTTTTACATTTCCACATTTACAAATACACTTACACCCACAGAAAGTGTCAATCATGCCTCAACATACTGCCCCATAGATCATTCCACTATTATTCCTGATGATCTTTTAGAGACCTGCTAGAAATGGCTTTATCGTTCAAGTGATAAATGAGAGTTGCAATCTAGTAATTGAATCAGTTGTTGGCCTGGTGAGTAAATAGGCACTAGGCAAAGCTTACAGATCCTGGAGGACTGGAGGAAATTAGGAAGTTTGAAAAACAATGTAATATTCAACTTCATGATGCGTAAGGTTAGCCTGGACAGAAACACCATTGCATGCTGGATTGGTAAGATAGCATGTTTGTGCGTTAGAACATGTTGTACTTTTATGAATTTAATATAAATTTACTTTATGCAAAGAATGTTGGAGATTTGTAGAACTATACACAAGGGAGTGGGACCACCTGCATTCCTCTTACAAGGCTAGCACAGGTTTCACAGCCTGAATGACCCCGTTTAAGACTAACTGATTTAGGATTCTGTGCTGTTTGCGCATTTTGTTTCAGTTTGTTGAAATGCTTACTTTTTACTTCTGCTGTGCCACCTGTTTCCTATTGGACATCTTCCAATAACCAAGAGGTTGTAAATTGTTTTTCTTTATTCTTTCATGATGTTGGCCTTGAATTGAGTGGCTTCCCAGAGCATTGTTGAGGGAAGGTCAGAGCGAACAATTTGTGGGTCTGTAATCACATGTTGATCAGACCAGTTCTGGATGACAGATTTTTTTTAACTTAATTATTGTTCATAAGCAGATGGGTTTTTATGATAAATGACTTTCAAATTCTTGATTTATTTTTCAAATTTAGATTCCACCAGCTTTGTGTTGGGATTTGAACCTCTGGCTCAAGAACATTAGCCTGACTCAATTATGAGTCCATGACTTTACCATGACACAGCCCCTCCCCTGAATCTGAAGAGTCTCCACAACTGTCCCTGTATGTCTGGGATATGACAGGATTCAACGCTCGTGGGCTGGGAAATTTCCATAGAATCCTTAGAGTGGGCCCTTCGGCCCAACAAGTCCCTCAGACAGGCCCAACACTGACCCTCAGAGCATCCCACCCACACCTAATCTACACATCTCTGAACACTACGGGAAATTTAGCATGGCCAATCCACCCAGCCTGCACATCTTTGGACGGTGGGAAGGAAATCGGAGCACCCGGAGGAAACCCATGCAGACACGGGGAGAATGTGCAAACTCCGCACAGACAGTCACTCGAGGGTGGAATCGAACCCAGGCCCCCAAATCTGTGAGGCAGCAGTGCTAACCACTGAGCACTGTGCTGCTCAGTGGGAGTTCCTCTTAAACTTAGAATGTTTGTCTAGAATTTTTGACAAACAATTTGTTGGAGGAACTCTTCCAATTCATACAAAGGTTGATCCTCAACCTCATTTATTTTGAAGGAAAACATCAAAAACTTCAGTGATTGGGCCACTCATCAAAGAAATTATATCCACCAACAATTAGTATTCTCTTTATTTATCTCTGTCTTCCTCCATCTGACCTTGTTATGTTGAATCCCCTATGTCTAACCATGAACTGAATTTCGCTAATTCAAGAACCTACAATCTATCTCTTTTTTTAATTCACCCATTCAATGTCAAGTAGTGATTAGATTATCTCCTATTGGAGATGGTCACTGGTATTTTTATGGTCCAAATGTTCCCTGCCACTTGTCAGCACACACCTCGATATTGTTCATGACTTGTTGCATATGGACATGGACTGCTTCAGTATCTGAGGAGTTGTGAATGGTGATGAACATTGTTCAATCATCAGCGAACATCCCCACTCCTTACCTTATGATGGAGAGAAGGTCATTGATGAAGCAGTTGAAGGTAGTTGGACCTAGGACACTACCCTGAGGAAATCCTGCAAGGAGTACAGATGCCTGCCCTCCAACAACCACAATGCCAGGCACACCTTGCTGCACTCTCCACTAAACAGCATTGATCCCCTGACTTAATGGTAATGGTTGAGTGGGTATGTGCCAGACCATGAGGTTACAGATTGTGCTAGAGTACAATTTTGCTACTGTTGATGGAGCACAGTGCCTTATGGATGCCCAATCTTGAGTTGCTAGTTCTGTTTGAAGTCTGTCCCTACATGCCAAGTATGACTCCAACCACCAGAGATTTTGCCCCCGATACCCATTGATTCCAGTTTTGCCAGGGCTCCTTGATGCCACACTTGGTCAAATGCAGCCTTGATATCAAGGGCTAATACACTGACCTCATCTCTGGAATTCAGCTCTTTCGACCATGTTTGAAAGAAGGCTGTACTGAGGGCAGGAGTTAAGGGGCCCTGGTGGAACCCAAACCAAGCAGAACTGAGCAGGTCATTGCTGAGCTGATGCTGCTTGATAGCACTGTTGATGACACTTTCCATCATTTTACTGATGATTGATGATGGGATAGTAATTGGCTGAGTTGGATTTGTCCTGTTATTTTGGTACAGGACATACTTCAGCAATTTTACACATTGTCGGGTGGATGCCAGTGTTGTATTTGTACTGGAACAGCTTGGCTAGAGGAGCGGCAAGTTCTGGAGCACAAGTCTTCAGTGCTATTGCCCAGAATGATGTCAGGGCCCATCGCCTTTGCAGTATCCACTGTTTTTAACTGTTTCTTGATAATACATGGAGTGACTTGAATTGGCTGAAGACTGGTATCTGTAATGCTGGGGACCACTGGAGGACACCGAGATGTATTATCCACTTGGCACTTCTGGCTGAAGATTGTTGCAAATTCTTCAGCCTTATCTTTTGCGCTAACATGTTGGCCTCTTCCATCATTGAGGATGGGGATATTTGTGGAGCCTCCTTCTCCAGTGAGTTGTTTAATCATCCACCACCATTCACAAGCCAGACTACAGAGCGTAGATCTGAGCCATTGGTTGTGGGTTTGCTTAGCTCTGCCTATCACTTACTGCTTATGCTGTTTGAAATGCAAGTAGTCCTGTTTGGTAGCTTTATCAGGTTGACGTCTAATTTTTAGGTATACCTGGTGCTGCTCCTGGTATGCCCTACTGTGTTCTCCATTGAACCATATTGATCCCCTGACTTGATGGTCATGATTGAGTGGGGAATACAAAAGGCAGTCATATTACTGATTGTGCCAGGGTACAATTCTGTTGTTGCTGTTGATGGCCCACAGCACCTCATGGATGCCCAGTCTTGAGTCGCTAGTTCTGTTCGAAGTCTGTTCCATTTAGCGTGATGATAGTGTTCCATTTAGCATGATGGTAGCCACACAACACAATGCAGGATTCTCAACGTGAAGGTGGGATTTCATCTCCACAAGGACTGTGTGGTGGTCTCTCTTAGTGATATTTTCATGAACAGATGCATCTGTAGCTGGCAGATTGGTATGGATAAGGTCAAGTATGATTTTCCCTCTTGTTGGTTTCCTCACCACCTATCACACACCCAGTCGAGCAACTATGTCCTTTAGGACCCGACCAGCTACAACAGCCCTACAACAGCCCTCACGCTGTCCACAGCTCCACCAACCTTCATGTCATCGGCAAACTTATTAACCCAACCTTCCACTTCCTCACCAGCTCAAACAGTAGTGCTCCTATCAAGCCAATCTTGGTGGTGGACATTGAAATCCCCCATCCCCTTCAGTTCTTCCTCCAAGTGTTGCTCAACATAGAGGTGTACTGATTCATCAGCTGAAGGAGGATGCTATGTGGTAATCAGCAAGAGGTTTCCTTGTCATTGTTTATCCTGAACCCATGAGACTTCATGGGATCAATGTTGAGGACTCTCAGGGCAACTGTCTCCTGACCATATATCACTGTGCCGCCACCTCTACTGGGTCTGTTCTTGATAGTGGGACAAGATGTATTTAGGCATGGTAGTGGTGGTGTCTGGGACATTGTCTGTAAGGTATGATTCTGCGAGTACGACTAAGTCAGGTTGTTGCTTGACCAGTTTGTGAGATAGCTCTCCCAATGTTGGCACCAGCCCCTGGATGTTAGTAAGGAGAACTTTGCAGGGTCACCAGGGCTGTTTTTGTTGTCGCCATTTCTGGTTCCTAGGTCGATGCCAGGTGGTTCATCTGGTTCCATTTCTTTGTTGAGACTTTGTAGCAATTAAAACAACTGATTGGCTTGCTAGGCCATTTCAGAGGGCAGTTGAGAGTCAACTACAACTTCTAACTGATTTTAAAGGACCAAGTTCTTTATAAGTGATGCCATCATGTAAGCAATTTTTTTTTTCATTTATTGAACTCCATGGATCCTGGAGAAAATACTAAAGGAGCAAATATTCATCAATGTTTTCAGACCCATCCGTGGCCTTGCACCCCCTATTTCTGTAACATTCTGAAGCCCTACAACACTTTGCAATCTCTGTACCCTTTCCTAGTACTACAGAATCCCTACAGTGTGGAAGCAGGCCATTCAACCCATCGAGTCTACACCAACCCTCTGAAGAGCATCCCACTCAGAGCCACTGCCCTACCCTCTATCCCTGCAGTTCATGGAATCTATAGAACCCCTACAGTATCCAAGCAGGCCATTTGGCCCATTGAGTCCACACTGACCCTCCAAAGTGCGTCCTACCCAGACCCCCCCACCCCACCCCACCCCATACTCTCTCTGTAACTGTGCACTTCCTACAGTTAACCCACCTAAACTGCACCACCTGGTCACTATGGGCAATTTAGCATGGCCAATCTAGATTGCACATCTTTGGACTGTTGGAGGAAACCAGAGCACCTGGAGGAAACCCATGCTGGCACGGGGAGAATATGTAAACTCCACACAGATAGTCGCCCAAGGGTGGAATCGAACCCAGGTCCCTGGCACTGTGAGGCAGCCATGCTAACACTGAGCCACCATGCTGCCTTTCCTAGTTCTTTGACCAAGCATCTGGTCATCTTTCCTACCATCTCTTTGTAGGTATCGATTTCAAGCTTTATTTGATTACAGTTCTGTGAAATCCCTTGGAATATTTTACTACATTAAAACCACAATGTAAATATAGGCTTTTGTGGTTGTGAAGGAGCACTGATTTGCTGAAATATTTCAAGAAAGGGTTGGACTCCTTTTGTAGATGCAACAGAGATTACCTTGTATAAGAGGTGTGACAATCTTGTCTGATTAATAATAGCCAGAATGTTGGACAATATTTGATTGCCTGAATGGCATAGGAGGCAGAATTTTAAAGATTTCTCCCCTTCCTCCCTTGGGTTAGCCTGGGTTTTCAGCCCCTCCCAGGGAATTGCATGGTGTGGGTGGGCTGAGGAGTGGTTGTATTCACAAAGATGAACGCAGGGCTGGTGGGTCTTATCGAGTTCGTCATTTTTCATATGTTTGTGTGTTCCTCAGTTTGCAGTTTTGCGACCAGCTGCTTCTTGGTGAAGCAATCAACTCTTTGTTAGTGTCAGGAGTCACTGCTACTGGAGAATAGATTATTAGCATTTCACGAAAGGGGCTGAAAAGACAGCTTTCAGTTAGTTGTGTCTGATCGGTATCTTAACTCCAGTCGCCAGGCTTGATTCTAAAATCCTTATTACCCATGCCTAACAAAAATCTATTGATGTGATTTTTGACATGTTCAATTGATCTCCTTCCTTTTCAATGACTGGATTCCTGATTTCCATTCCATTTTGGTAGTGAATATGTGCTTCCTAATGTCCCCTATGACCTCACTCCCCAAACAGCCTCACTCTAACTTCAAGGTTTCACTTCTTTGCTCTGACCTCCCAGCAAAAGAAAGTTTCTCTCTGCCTATTCCATCAAATTTGCTAATCTCTGTAGACACCTCAACGACAGTGCATATTCTGTACTCAAATGGAATGCAAGCCTAGTTAATGCAGACTGTCCTCAGAACTTAACTGTATGAGCCATGGTATCATCTCACTGAATCCGTGCTCCAATCTCTCCAAAGTCTTTCTTGAGGCTTAGCAACAAGAACTGACCCTGTACTCCATATGGGATCAGGTGTGACCTTTATATAATCTAACTTCCATGCTGTATCCCTTGAAATAAACAGCAACCTTTTATGGGCCATTTAAGTTAAATTTTGTTCCTGTCCACAAGTTTTTAGTTATTATTAGGACAGTTGTACAAAAAGTGGCCTCCAGTGTAAAATGACTGAAAACTGGACATCAGAGTTCATGTTAACACTTACGCTCATATCCTCTGAGGAATAAGGTAATGATTATAGTTAAAATCTAACCAGAAGCTCAGAACTAGAATTAATTAGCGTGCGGATGCAGTTTGAGCTGTTTACAGAGAGGCATGTAAACAGTTGGTGATTTTACAACAAAGATGCAGTTCCACACTGTCTATTTATTGCAATTGTCATAAAAATTATGATAGATCAACACAAAAGAGATTAAGAAAGGAACCATGAGAAGACTTTTCAATTACAGAGTGTTTAATTGCCACAGAAAGTGCTGGAATTAATGATGCATTACACTACTTCAATTCTTGTAGTACAATTGAAGTCCCTTAATGATCATTCCCTGATTATCACAGTGGTCACAATTGGTATCAGTTTGTCTAATCAGAGGGTTAACTTGGCGTAGGGATGTGTGTGGGAAGCAAAGTTTCAGAGTGATTGAAATGAGCTTGCAGCAGTATGGGGATAGAGTAGGGATAAAGGACTATTTGGATTCCTCTTTCTGGAGAAATGGCATGGACCTTGTCAACTAAATGGTCTCCTTCTGTGTCATAATGACTTTCAGTCCAAACATCACTCAAACTAACTTCAGGTTTGGAGCTTACAAACAAAAATTGAGCTATAAGCCAAGAATCACAAAACTTTACTGACAAGCATCTTGTGATAGAGTTGTGTGGGATGCACCGGCCTAGAGGTTTGCTCAAATGGTATCTTTTTTTTTGTTTCTGTCCTCAAGTTTTTAGTTATTACTAACTACAGTTGTTCAAGCAATTGGTCCCGATATGAATTGTTGCTAACATATTGCTTACTAAGTGACAGCTGCAATGAAAGTAGCATCTGCTTCCAAATCTGTTGTGACAATCAGATTTACTGAAAAGAACATTTTTTGAAGTTTGTGTGTGTGAGTCAGATTGAGGGTTGTATGCTGGTATACACATGTATGAAGTTTATGTAATTGAGTTTTGTCTGCCATTTGTGCCTCAGGTTTATATATTTATAGATGCATGCCTGAAGTTCAAATACACTTGTCTGAGATTGCATACAGGTGAGGTTTTCCTGTGGTTTGGGACAAAAACAGAAGTTGCTGGAAAAGCTCAGCAGGTCTGGCAGCATCTGTGAAGGAAAAAACAGAGTTAACGTTTCAGGTCCGGTGACCCTTCCTCAGAAGGTTTGTCTAGGTTGCTCTGAGGAAGGTTCCTCAGAGGTAGGGTCACCAGACCCGAAACATTAACTCTGTTTTTTTCCTTCACAGATGCTGCCAGACCTGCTGAGCTTTTCCAGCAACTTTGATTTTGTTCCTGATTTACAGCATCCGTAGTTCTTTCGGTTTTTGTTCCAGTTTTATTTTCCTGCGATTTGCTTGCTGGTGAGAGGTTTATTTATATATGTGCAGTTTGCACTTTGCCTGTGTGACATAGGCACAGCATTTTCTTTCAGTGACTAAATGCCCGAAATGTGAGCTAGAACAAACCTGCACTGATTTGATCTTTAACTCGATTCTTCCACATGTGGATTTTAACTGGAGTGAAGCATTTTGCACTGTCTAAGATCACACAGACATTCTGGCTAGTGTCTGAAATTGTTTGTAACCTTTGCATGTAACTGTTCCACAGATATCCACAAAGAATCTCACCTGAAACATTTACCTGCCTTTTATTATTCCGATCTGTATATTCCCAGAAAGTTTGTGTTTAATTCAGATTTCCAGAATGGCTTTCATTGCTTAATCAATTCACTTTATGGAAATTTCAATAGCACCAGATTCCAGGCATCTCATTTATTACTGTTTCTGCTGTTCCAATTCTTCTAAATAAAATCATATTCATTTTTATCAGGCAGTCAGTGCAAGTTCTTCACTATTTTAATAAAAGTGTTGTCAGTTGCCAATCTATTGTCAATTTCATATTTTTACAGTCCTTTTGCATTTCATTACCATTTAGTTGTTGCTCAGTCAGTTGCAAATGTAAACAGAATCATAATCTCCGTCAAATGACAGAAGATTAATTGACTTATTTCATTGTGATTTTCTTACCAAATGCTTTTAGCTGTTTTGTCTGAATGCAATTACATGAAATTGTGTGACTGTAATTGTGTGTTCATTGCCACTTTCACTTCTGATAGATCTGCAGGGCTTCTCAAAAATTCCAAGCTAAACCTGTAGAGTGCCAGAATTTAATATGATCTTGCTTAATTGTCTCCACTCGGTCCGATGTTGAATGGAATATTGTGCGAGCAGTATAGAATAGGAAAGAGATTGAGAAACTGTTGACATTGCTGAACTGAAATTTTTACATGCATCAACAAAACGAATGTGATGGTAACAAAATAGCTACATATTCAAAATAGCTCAGTCTCTGCTTCCTTAGGTTCTCCGTCTTGTCATTACTTTTGCACAATCGATCAGTATTTGCAGTGCAAGCATTTAGAAATAATGCGTAAACTCCCATTTGTTACATTCTAACTGAAAATCGAAAATGTTGGAAATCTTCAGCTGGTCAGGTAGCATCTGTATAGAAAGGAGCAGAAATAACCTTCCAGGTCAATGTCCTTGTTTAGGTTCTGTTGTAGTCTGCCCAGTATTTTCCCCTTTTAGTTCAGAGTTCCAGCATCTGCAGCATTTTGCTTTTCTCTTTATTCCAACGCCTGAATTTTAACTATAAGCACCAGCTCCATCATCAAGGAGAGGAAGCTATTTCGGCAGACTCAGTAATTTTATGTGATTTGCTCCATTGGCCAATTTCATCAGAAAACAGTGCAATATTTTCATTAAAAAGCTTCCTGTTTGTGTTATTTTCTCTTGTAAAAGTATTGAATTAATTAAATCTGTTTGCCAACCTGCAGCTTTTATCACTCTGCCCTGCTCGAGAAGCAACTCTTGAGCTCTTCAGATTGCTTTTCTTATGTTTTATGATGCAGAATGTATGGGCTTCAGAACTGGAAAGTAAATAATGAGTGCTCAGAGACGGGGTACTGTGCTCCTTATTAGATAAAGGTAGTTTTTTTTCAACTTATTCTTCCATGGGATGTGGGTGTCACTGGCAAAGCCAGGATTGGTTGCCCATCCCTAATTGCCCTTGAACAGAGTGGCTTTGCTGGGTGCTTGGATGAATATTATATATTTAGTTAAAGTGGAACCGGTCATAAAAGACAGCCAGAAGTCTTCGTAAAGCTGGAATCAGAGATTACCTGAAGCAGTCGTTAACCATGGGGGAAGCTCAAGTTTGAGCTGAACCAAGTCTAGGTCACATTGTCTGACCTTCTCCTATGTTTTAGGTTAAATATTTAATGATATTGGATGTTGTAAGCACCGTTCCATGCATGAAAGAGGATGCACAATCAGTGACAAAACCCATTTCAGATGGGGAATCTTTATATGGTGAATCATTTGCTGATGCCACCGCTTGAGAGAGAGGTTCTGAAACAAGTATCACATATCTCGCTACCAGCTGTCTTTGCTAATTGATATATCTAATATCTGTTGCCAGGCTGTTATAGCCATTGTGGCTGTAGTGCCAGCCAAAGAAGGTGTTACCATTTCCTCTGTCATCAACCAGCAGCTCTCAGGTGCAACAGATGATGTTTATGGCTCCCTTTATCTGCTCACAAATAGTTGGGAAGGCATGTTGAGGTTGTACAGGACATTGATGAGGCCTCCAATGGAGTACTTTGTCCAGTTCTGGTCACCCTGTTTGTAGGAAGGATATTATTAATCGAGACAGAGTTCAGAAGAAATTTACCAGGATGTTGCTGGGTATGGAAGTTTTGAGTTATCAAGGAAGACTGGATAGGTTGGGACTTTTCTCACTGGAGCATAGCAGGTTGAGACGTGATCTTATACAGGTTTGTAAAATCATGAGGGGTATAGATAGAGTTAATGGTAAGTGTCTTTTCACTGGGATGAGGGATTTTAAGATTAGGGGGCACAGTTTTAAGGTGAAAGGAGAGAGATTTGAAAATGACATGAGGGACAATTTTTTTTACAGAGGGAAAGTGGTGGATATGGACACAATTACAACGTTTAAACTTGGACAAGTACAGGAATAGGAAAGGTTTGGAGGAACATGGGCCAGGAGCTGGCAGGTGGGGCTAGTTTAGTTTGGGATTATGTTTAGCATGGACTGGTTGGACCGAAGGGTCTGTTTCTGTATTGTATGACTTTATGACAGTATAAATTTAGCTCAGAGCTTTGGCTGCCTTATTGATAGTCTGGCTTTGCTACTTCACCATACCAATGATGACCAATACAACTGGGATCTGCAGTTGGATGGAATCAGTTTCGCAGAAGGAGAAGCCAGTAAAGCTGGTGAATGAAACACACAGGTCCAACTCATGTTTTATAATTCAAAACAGTACAATAAATGCATTCATTACTAAGTATCACACTTTTTCACTGTTTTTTTACCCTCTGGGTTGGGTGCAGTTGGAATTAGATGCCACTTAAATTTAAAACATAAGAAGAAAAGAATTAAGAGCAGGAATAGACCATTTGGTCCAAACTGCTCAGAGTTGACAATGATTCAAATTGTTTCTTTAAAGATTAAAATAATGAATATAGCAGCTGAGAAGAGCCTATTCTTAACCAAGATAATTAGCGATAAAGCTGATAGGTGACTCATTTAGTTAAATCTGAATCTCAGGAAGAGGTAGCAAGGGAAATGTTATTAACTTGATGATCACGAAACCAGAGAGACACAGGAGCCCCATTTAAAAAAAAAGCTATTATTTCCTGAAAGAAGATCATACAGAACATTGTAATTATGAATACACAATAACTAAATAACCATACTCTAAACATGAGAGATATGTTAGAAGATAGACAGCGCACTCACTTTCCAGGAGGGAACCAGAAACATCCGATAGCAAAACTCCCAGGGAATATCTTTGGATGAGTTAATTGCCAATGTCATGGAGGATCTCCAGGAGGTGAAGAGCCAGCAAGCCTCTCTCTTTGCCTCAGAGGCATCCAAGATAATTGTCCTGTCCAGGGTCCACTCCGTGGAGCAGGATGAAACGTATTTGTGTTCCTTCTTCCAGAAGATGCACTGGGAGAGCTCTGTGCCCAGCAGCCTGAAGGAAGAAGACGGCTCAGTAATTTCATCTCAATCTAACATCCTGAGGATCAGCAAATCCTTTTATGCCAGACTGTATGACATGAAGGTCACAGACAGTGCAGGCTCCCAGTTGTTTCTGTCCTCTACCACAGAGGCCTTAGACTACAGCACACGGGAGAGGCTGGACAAAGGATGGATGAGCTGACCAAGGCCCTTGAGCCCTTAGAAAAGAATAAAACTCCCGGAAGTGATGGCTTACTGGCCGAGTTGTATTCAGCTCTGTGGGACTTGATTGGCCAGGGCCTGCTGGTGATGTACGACAGTACGCTTCTGGAAGGTACCATGTGCTAATCCGCGAGGAAAGGTATCATCACCCTCAGCTACAAGTGGAAGGTGGAAGGGAGGAAATTAGAAACTGGCAACCGATATCATTGCTGGATGCAGACTACAAAATCTTGTCTAAGGTCATCACCAACTGAGTTAGGTCTGCTCTGGGATCAGTGATTCACCCCGACCAAACCTGTGCTGTACCAGGCAGGACAATCTCAGAGACCCTCATGGTCCTCAGAGATATGATTGCCTACATGCAGGACAGGGGGCTGGACACCTGCCTCATCAGCTTGGACCAGGCAAAGGCCTTTGACAGAATATCATACACATACATGTGGGACGTGCTGTCTGAAATGGGCTTTGGGGAGGGAATCTGCAATTGGATCCGACTGCTCTATGCCAACATGGTTAGTGCAGTCTCAATCAATGGGTGGGAATCAGAAAGCTTCCCGATCAGATCCGGAGTCAGGTAGGCCTGCCTACTCTCTCCTACCTTGTCTGTGTGTTGTATAGAGCCTTTTGCATCAGGAAGGATGTGAGCCTGAGAGGGGTGACTATTCCAGGCAGCGGAGGCCTGCAGGTCAAAGCCTCCCTGTACATGGATGACATCACTGTTTTCTGCTCAGATCCACCATCAGTTTGCAGGCTCAAGAGCATCTGTGACCAGTTTGAACTGGCCTTGGGAGCCAAGATAAAGTGAGGTCATGATCTTTGGGAACTGTGCCAACCAATCTTTTATCCCCTTTGCCATCTGGACAGACTATCTGAAGGTGCTGGATATTTGGTTTGGAGGGGCTGGGGTGTGCACCAAAACTTAGGAGAAGCATGTCAGTGAGGCAGCAAGAAGTGAGGCAGAAACTAGGCAGACGGGAGAGCTGGTCCCTCTCCATTGTTGGGGAAGAAACCTGGTCATTGGGCGTGAGGTACTGTCAGTGCTGTTGTATGTGGCGCAGGTCTGTGCCACTGCAGTCATCTGGGCCATCTTTCACTTCATTTGGAGGCCGAAGATGGACCGAGTCCAAAGGGACATTGTGTATAAAGAACTGGGCAAAGAAAAGAAAACATACCCAATGCTACTCTCACCCTGATGGCCACCTTTATGCATGGCTGCACCCTCTCCCGTGTGCTATAGTCTAAGACCTCTGTGGTAGAGGACAGGAACAACTGGGACCCCACGCTGTCTGTGGCCTTCGGGCCATACAGTCTGGCATAAAACCTGTGTGTTGATCCTCAGTACGTAAGCACCAAGTGTCACTAAGTACTGAGATTCTATCCGTCCCCGGTGTTGCAATGGATACGCTTGGCTCGTTGCCACGGAACGCTCCAAGTAGTTGCAGCATGCCGTATCACCTGTCCTTTGTGGAGAAATTTGTGAAGATAAACACCTTTGACTACAAGTCCATCAGGCAGTGGTCAGCAAATAGCATCCTTAAGACCCTCTGGGAAAAGGAGAGGGTTGATCTTGTCAAGTGGTTTCCTGTGCAGACTGTCAAAGTCATTTGGCAGAATGCTTCATCATCAGGACTTCCCAACAAACACAAGGGCATTGACTGACTGCCTGTGAGATCCTTCATCCCCAAGGTCCAGGACTACGTGCTGACAGATGCACTCAGGCTTGGGGCAGCTGCAGGAAAGGCACAGTAGGGAAAGACCACCATGTAAGGTCCTACTGCCAAAGCATAACGGGGGTCCATTCAGCTACTGGACCCTGCTGATGCCTCAGCTAAATGCCAAGAGTTTAATTATGAAGATAGAGAAAGGCGAATGCCAATGGTTATTTTATTCTCTGTAAGTAAAGACAGGATAGATCTTAACGGTTTCATTAATTGTGTATGTACATAAAGATTTCCTTCGATGCATAAAGTATAGTTTTGCAATAAAAAAGAAATTGGCACTACATTATTCATTCAGGCTTGGTCACGTCAAAATCCCAGAGAAACGAAACAGTAATACTTGGATGTGAACATACTGGAGCACCATTTTGAAATATATGTAACAGTGGGACCACAATGGATCATTCACAAGTTCTGTTTGTTTTTCCTTTTAGGTTGTCAACCATGTCAACCATGCCTCTGAGGAAAAATCTTTGCTTCTTTTCAGGCGAGATAATATTGCACAAAATTCAGGAACTATATTAGCAGCTCAGTCAACATCTGCAGCCAGGGTATTGCATTTCAAGCCTCTACCATTGATTGTGGTTTATTTCTTAATGGATGTTGACTTACCTCCATGTATTTACTGAATGTTCTGTTTTTATTTCAAGTTTGCTGCACCTGTAACTTTCCCCCTGTTATTTGAGATCAGTTTTTCTTTGCTACACTTATGAAGGGAAGAGGGGCAGCCGGAATGGGGCAGCAGTGTGGTGAGGCTGATGGGCTGCCATGGGGAAGATTGGCATCAGTGCAATCACTGCTTCTGGAAGTTGGACTTCAGGAAGCCACCCTGAATGAGATATGCGCATAAGTTGGACGTGCATCAGGAAAAAAAAAATGAGTGGCACGGTGGCTCAGTGGTTAGCACTGCTGCCTCACAGCACCAGGGACCTGGGTTAAATTCCACCCTCGGGCGACTGTCTGTGTGGAGTTTGCACATTCTCCCCATGTCTGTGTAGATTTCCTCCGGGTGCTCCAGTTTCCTTCCACAGTCCAAAGATGTGCAGGCTAGGTGGATTGGCCATGTTAAATTGACCGCAGTGTTCAGGGATGTGCAGATTGGATGGGTCTGGGTGGGATGTTCTGAGGGTTGGTGTGGACTTGTTGGGCCGAAGGGCCTGTTTCCACACTGTAGGGATTCTAAGAAAGGGTGAGCATTGAAGCCATCTCTTCTAAGATGTTAGTGTTATTGTTGGACCATGCAATACCCTCTGCACAGGTTTGGATCACCATTCAACGCAGCAAGTTACTTATGTTTAAGACAATAAAGGTGTTTCACCAGAGCATGAAAAATCAAAATGTGACACTAAGCCAAACACCAGAAGTAATTGGTCAATGTGGAAGGTTTTGCAATGAGTTAAAGGAGGAACGTGAGATAAAAAGGTAGAGAAGCCCAGGGAGGCAGTTCCAGAGCTTAGGGCTTCGAAAAACTTAATATGGTAAAACAGTTATATAATCGTAGTCATAGAATCATACAGCACAGAAACAGACCCTTCGGTTCAAGTCGTCCATGCCAACCAAACATCCCAATCTGACCTTGTCCCATTTGCCAGCATTTGGCCCATATCCCTCTAAACTCTTCCTATTTATATACCCATCCAGATGCCTCTTAAATGTTATAATTGTACCCACCTTCACCACTTCCTCTGGCAGGTCGTTCCATATACGCACCACCAGCTGCATGAAAACATTGCCCCTTAGGTCGTTTTTAAATCTTTCCCCTCCAACCTTAAACCTATGCCCTCTCATCTTGGACTCCTCCACCCTGGGGAAAAGACCTTTGCTATTCACCCTATTCATGTCCCTAATGATTTGATAAACTTCTATAAGGTCACCCCTCAGCCTCCAACAGTCCAGGGAAAATAGCCTCAGCCTTTTCAGCCACTCCCTATAACTCAAACCCTCCAATCCTGGCAACATCCTTATCAATCTTTTCTGCACCCTCTCAAGTTTAATAACATCTTCCCTATGGAAGGGCAACCAGAACTGTACACAGTGTTCGAAAATAATCAGGTCTGGTCAAGAGACCAAAATTAGAGGAAAATTGGAGGGCTATGCAGGCTGCAGAAGATTGCAGAGATAGAAAGGGGAAGAGACCACATGGAAATTGAAAAAAACCAAGGAGGACAATTTCAATATCAAGGTGCGTGAACTGAATCACTACAACAGAGAACCAGGGAATCACTTTGGATATGAAGTCAATTAGAGTAAATCTCAGAGATAGGAGGAACTGCAGATGCTGGAGAATCCGAGACAACAAGGTGCAGGGCTGGATGAACACAGCAGGCCAAGTAGCATCATAGGAGCAGAGAGGCTGACGTTTCGGGCCTAGACCCTTCATCAGAAAAGGGGGAGGGGAAGGGGGTTCTGAAATAAATAGGGAGAGAGTGGGAGGCGGATAGAAGAGGGATAGAGGAGAGGATAGGTGGAGAGGAAACAAACAGGTCGAAGAGGCGGGGATGGAGCCAGTAAAGGTGAGTGTAGGTAGGGAGTTAGGAAGGGGATAGGTCAGTCCAGGGAGGACGGACAGGTCAAGGGGGCGGGATGAGGTTGGTCGGTAGGAGATGGAGGTGCGGCTTGAGGTGGGAGGAGGGGATAGGTGGGAGGAAGAACAGGTTAGGGAGGCAGGGACGAGCTGGACTGGTTTTGGGATGCGGTGGGGGGAGGGGAGATTTTGAAACTTGTGAAATCCACATTGATACCATTGGGCTGCAGGGTTCCCAAGCGGAATATGAGTTGCTGTTCCTGCAACCTTCGGGTGGCATCGTTGTGGCACTGCAGGAGGCCCAGGATGGACATGTCGTCTGAGGAATGGGAGTAAATCTCAAACCATTTTCACATGAAGAGCATGTGCCTGAAATCAGTTGGAGGCACTCCTCCATTTCCAGACCAATATTTGTACTGGAGGTGCCATAAGATAAATAACTCTGTGGTGGATACGAGCCAATCATTGTTTAGTGGGAAGGTTTAGAGTCTCCTCAATAATCTTTCAAGTGTCTTTTCAAACATAAGTTGTTCTTTTGAAATGCACTAAGATGAGTAACTATGCAGGTACAATGTCATGCTACTTGTAGAACAAAAATAATTCCATTTGGCACCATTAAGCATGACGCTGGAATAAGCCAGAAGACCTTTTAAGGTTATACCGCAGTTCAACGAGAACATGGCTGAGTTGTCCTTGGCCCTAACTCCACTTTCTTCCTTGTTCCTAGTAATAATTTCTTTGCAGACCAAAAGTTTGCACATCTCAGCCTTGGCTGACTCAGCTTCCACAGCTCTCTGGTGCAGAGAATCCCAAAGGTTCATGACCTTGTGAGAAAAAAATTCTTCTTTCTTTAGAATTACAATTAAGTTTTATTGTCGCATGTACTCAAGTGCAGGAGTACAATGAAAAGCGCACAATGTCACCTCTCATGGCGCACCGTCTTGGTACAAAAAGAGGAATACAGATGAAAAATGGTTGCATTACTTTACAGTGATTCATAGTACAAGTTAGAAATAAGATATAGTTAAAAGGATAGACATTACAGTCTATCAGATTACAGCTTACAGATAAACATTACGTTGCAGTAGCTCAGTGCAGGAGTTCCATACATGGTCTTACAAGGCCTGCAAGACGCTGACCACCCACGCTGGACTCCAGCCCAACTACTGTTCCCACTCCGCTCCGTGTCTCCAGCCCACCCCGCCCTGACTCCCAACCGCTCCGCTCCGTGCCTCCAGCCCACCCTGCCCTGACTCCCAGCCGCTCCACTCCATGTCTCCAACCCACCCCGCCCTGCCCCTCTCCC
>NC_063364.1:22716701-22717261 GCF_021869965.1 Rhincodon typus | reverse complement strand
CCCGCCCTGACTCCCAACCGCTCCGCTCCGTGTCTCCAACCCACCCCGCCCTGACTCCCAACCGTTCTGCTCCGTGTCTCCAGTCAGCTTCACTCCAGCTTTTTGTTGCTCCAAGGTAAGTTTTTCTTATCAAAATAAAACACTTTAAAATCTTAGAAAATAAAGAGAGAGGAAGAGAAAAGATAAAAAGCGGATGGATGGATGAGCCCTGGGCTGAGGACCCCAAATCCTACCCACTCTGCCCCCACCATCTTTAAGTTTCCTACATAGAAAGTTGTGCTGAGATGCTTCACAGAGGCATGATCTAAAACAGATGGGAGTCAAAACATTCACCCTGCTTTCTCTCTCTACTAATGCTGCCAGACCTGCTGAGTTTTTCTCTCAATTTCTGTTTTCATTTCAAATTTTGAACAGTTTCCTTTGTTTTATATTAAGGTACAAGGAGGTATGGATGGAAAACTTTGTTAAGAAGGGTCCCAAAAGAAGAAAGGGAGGTAAAGAACGAGACGAATGTAGGCAAGAAATTCCAGAGGCTGAGATAGTAGGAACTGCAGATGCTG
>NC_063364.1:22681954-22711701 GCF_021869965.1 Rhincodon typus | reverse complement strand
ATCTGTTCTTTAAATAAGTAGGAATTTATTTACACTCGGCACGTCAATCAGCCATAAACTCCCAGAGCTGTCACAGCAATCATTTGCATTTCTGTACTTCTCCGCAGGCACTGAAAGTTTTTTCAAAGTGTTTAACATTCAGAGTAAGACAAAAGAGAGCACGGTTTATCTGGACAAGGCTCTGTTACTGTGATGCTGACTTTCTAAGATGAGTGGATTTTTTTTGTTCCCCCAAAGTATACTTTATTCATAAACTTTGTAAAAGTACATACCAAAATCTTTCAAATTAAATATTGCTAGAAGTGCGATAGAAAACGTTTTTGTACAATGTATTCCATTTTGAGGTGCTTCAATTCGTTTCAATGGTCTTTGTGTTTATACTCCATATCAGGCATGCAGCATGAGGGGTTCCACACAGTTTCCAAACCCCCAGTTCATTCCCACTGAAAGGCCTTTCCCTATCACACCTCTTCAGCAGCTTCACCTGGCTCCCTATGGAGTCAGATAGTATGGCACCTTTCTTAAAAAACGAATTTCTTCTGAAGTGACAATATGCCAACTGTGACAGTTGCCAACTTTCAGTCGAGACAGTGAAGATCTCATAACAGTGTTTTGACGTGGAGCCAGGAAGTTATCCCTCGTGTCCTGGCCAATTTTATCTGGCCATTATCACATTTCTCTTCAAGGGAGCTTGCTGTGGATGAATTGGCTACCATCATTTCCCACATTATGACAGCAACTACACTTCAAACATATTTCACTGACCGTAAAGCAGTTAACAATGTCTGAGATTGTGAAAGGTGCTATATAAATGCAAGTCTTATCCTTTGCTTATTTCATAAAATTTTATATATTCTAACCCCTATAGTTAATCTAACACTTGTCTTCAGTTTGTGCTCCCCTGTGTAATGATCAGTCAAAAAGTGGAAACAGTTTAACACTACATGCCCTCTGAAATAATTTCATAACTGGAACAAGTTTTGATAGATGTCTGTTTTTGTTCTTTATTTTAAATCGCTCCAATATTTGTGTCTTTTCTTTCCCTTTTCTGTTTGACATACTCCAAGTGAATGCTCATTGCATGTTTTCCATGAACCAAATATATTTTTGACAATCAATTTGTCCATAAATACTCCAGCTGTGATCATGTAATTACCCGCAAATATTAATTTCCTCGCTTTTATATTAACGTAAGCTCAGAGACACATTGTCATTTTGTGATTTTTGAAACAGCTTGTCATGATATCTACGTCTTTTCCCCATATGTTATGTTTGCTTCCTAAAAGAGGCAGCATCACGAGGAACTTGAACCCTGGTGTGTAAGTCTATACCACTCACAGGAGTAAATAAGATTAAAAAGGTGCAACTCTAGAGATCTGTGTATACCAGATTACAGTTCTCTGTCCCTCTACACTGTTATACTTTCACACACTTCGCTGTTGCCCAAAATGAACAACTTCATCATTCTCTGCCATGTACTTTCCCACTGCTAATCTGTGCGGTCTTACAATTTTCTAAACATTCCTTCTCAGAGTTTGCTATGCTCCATAATTTGGTATTGTCATCAAGTTTCTACATAATACATCTTGTGCACATATATCCAAGTTACTTCAGTAAATGGAAAACAAAAGAGATCCTAATACATGTGAAAGACCACACCTCTGACAACACAACATTCCATCAGTACCTAGCTTTAATTTAGCACGTGTGCATATTCTCAGAGGCAAGTAATAGCCTGGTCAGTAGGAGTTTCTGAAACTCAGCTTTAAGTTGAGTCAGTGACAGTGCTTGACTGTATTGGGTCATTCAAACTGCTCCACAGCTATGGCCTGGATGTTCTTTGTAGCCATGCTGATGATGTTGGGGGACTGCAGAGAGGCCTTAGCCAGTCCAGCTTCAATTTAAAAGGAACAAAAACAAAAGTTGCTGGAAAAGCTGAGCAGGTCTGGCAGCATCTGAGCACCGGACCCAAAACGTTAACTCTGATTTTTACCTCACAGATGCTGCCAGACCTGCTGAGCTTTTCCAGCAACTTCTGTTTTTGTTCCTGATTTACAGCATCCTCAGTTCTTTTGGTTTTTAATTCAGTTTAAAGGGCCCACTGTGGCCAAGTGAGATCTAACTGAGTGCACAAGCAGTGGCATCGACATTGAGAGAGTGAACTCTGGCGGTTGTTTTCTCCTGCCAACATACTTCCAAATTATTTATGTGGCTTGAAAGCATAAGAGGCCCCAGAACAGATGAAAGACAGTGCCTGTGACAGTGCAGCACTCCTTCAATACTGCAACAAGGGTCTCTGTGTTTATTTTGTGTTCAGGCTGTAACATGGGATTTGAATGCAAAAACTGAGCCAAGGCTAACCCATAAAGTGAACCGAAGGCCTCAAAAACAATTTGAGGCTTTCAGTTTAAGACTTTGGATTTGAAGGGTCTCTGCAATTGATTGTGAGCAGAAGAACTACCCAGGGCCCTACCATTATTTGTATAAGTCCTGCCCTTGTTTGTTTTACCAAAATGCAGTATCTTGCATTTATCCAAATTAAACTCCATCTGCCATTGCTCAGTAAGATGTAGCCTTGGCTTAACATCTCATCGAAAAGGTTGCACCTCTGACACTACAGTACACCCTCAGTATTGCATCTGAGTGTTAAACCTGACTTTTGTGCTTGAGGGGTCTTGAATCCAGAACCTTCTGACTCAGGGGCAATAAATGCTACCCAGTCAGCCACAGCTGACAAGAGCTAACAACCAAAACTGTCATAGAAAGCATAGAAAGATACCTAGAATACACCTCCTCCCACCCACCTTCCTGCAAAAATGCCATCCCCTATTCCCAATTCCTTCGCCTCCGCCGCATCTGCTCCCAGGATGAGGCATTCCACTCCCGTACATCTCAGATGTCCTCGTTTTTCAAGGACCACAACATCCCCCCTCAGTGGTCGAGAACGCCCTCGACCGTGTCTCCCGCATTTCCCGCAACTCATCCCTCACACCCCTCCCCGCAATAACAACCAAAACAGAATCCCCCTCGTCCTCACGTACCATCCCACCAACCTCCGGATCCAACGCATCATCCTCCAACACTTCCACCATCTGCAATCTGACCCCACCACCAAAGACATCTTTCCCTCCCCACCCTTATCTGCTTTCCGGAGGGACCACTCTCTCCGGGACTCCCTTGTCCACTCCACACTCCCCTCCAGCCCCACCACACCCGGCACTTTACCCTGCAACCGCAGGAAGTGTTACACCTGGCCCCACACCTCCCCCCTCACCCCCATCCCAGGCCCCAAGAAGACTTTCTACATCAAGCAGATGTTCACCTGCACATCTGCTAATGTGGTATAATGTATCTGCTGTTCCTGTTGTGGCATCCTCTACATCAGGGAAACCAAGCGGAGGCTTGGGGACCTCTTTGCAGAACACCTACGCTGGGTTCGCACTAAACAACTGCACCTCCCAGTCGCGAACCATTTCAACTCCACCTCCCATTCCTCAGACGACATGTCCATCCTGGGCCTCCTGCAATGCCACAACGATGCTACCCGAAGGTTGCAGGAACAGCAACTCATATTCCGCGTGGGAACCCTGCAGCCCAATGGTATCAATGTGGATTTCACAAGCTTCAAAATCTCCCCTCCCTCTACCGCATCCCAAAACAAGCCCAGCTCGTCCCCGCCTCCCTAACCTGTCCTTCCTCCCACCTATCCCCTCCTCCCACCTCAAGCCCCACCCCCGTCTCCTACCTACTAACCTCATCCCGCCCCCTTGACTTGTTCGTCCTCTCTGGACTGACCTATATCCTCCCTACCTCCCCACCTACTGCCTACTTTACTGGTTCCAACCCCGCCTCCTTGACCTGTCTGTCTCCTCTCCAGCTATCTTCTCCTTTATCCATCTTCTATCCGCCTCCCCCTCTCTCCCTATTTATTTCAGAATCCCCTTCCCCTCCCCCATTTCTGAAGAAGGGTCTCGACCTGAAATGTCAGCTTTCCTGCTCCCCTGATGCTGCTTGGCCTGCTGTGTTCATCCAGCTCTCCACCTTGTTGACTCTGTTCCAAACTAGTTGTAGGGAAATATTTGCAAAATGTGCAGGAAACTAACCTTTCTCCATCAGGGCAGTGACGTGAGACACATTGTAGATTCCCGACTCATATTTCCTATTCATGTACTTAGCCAAATACCTTTTAAATATTGCAGCTGTACCTGTGTCTACCACTTCCTCTGGAAGCTCATTCCACACATGTCTGTCTGTCTAAAAAAAGTTACCTCTCCTGTCCTTTTCAAATCTTGCTCCTCTTAACTTAAAAGTATGCCCCCTAGTTTTGAACGGCCCCGCCCTAGGAACATGACCCTTGCTATTTGCCTTATCTATACCCCTTATGATTTCATCAAAAAGGTTACCCCATCAACCGCCTGCGCTCCAGTGAAAAAAGATCCCAGCCTGTCCAGCTTATTTTTATGATTCAAACTTTCCATTCTGGTAAATCTATTCTGAACTCTCTCCAATTTAATAATATCCTTCCTATAGCAGGGCGACCAAAACTACACACAGTACTCCAGAAGAGGCCTCACCAATGTCCAGTACAACCTCGACATGATGTTCCAACTCCTATTCTGGAAGGTCCAAGCAATGAAAGCAAGCTTACTAAATGCCTTCTTAGCCACCCTGTCTACATGTGACACACATTACATACCTGAACCCCTCTGGTCTACAAAACTGCCCAGGGCCCTACCAACAAGTCCCACCCTTGTTTGTTTTACCAAAATGCAAAATCTTGCATTTATCCAAATTAAACTCCATCTGCCACTCCTCAGCCCATTGACCCAATGATCAAGATCTCTTTGTAATCTTAGATAGCCTTCTGACTAGTGTCAGTTGTACTTGTAGGGAAATATTTGCAAGAGTGCAGGAAACCAACCTTTCTCGGGAGCTGAAAACACAGCTTCTAATAGTGGAGCAATTGAAGTCAGGAGGCCAGAATTAGAGGACCACAGAGGATTGTTAAATCTGCACGAGATCACAGAGATATGGAAGAGCAAGACCGTGGAGGGAGTTAAAAACAATATGAAAATTTAAAATTGAGATTTGATTTAACCAGGAGTGAATAGAAAGAACTTGCTATAAAGGGTGACTGGAACTTAAAACAACTTGGGAATGACCTCAAGTTTCCAGAAGTTGAAACATGGAAGGTCTGTTGGGATTGTGTTAGAATAGTCATGTCCAAAGGTGACAAAGACATGGATAAGGATTTCAGCAACTGCTGAGGTGAAGCTGAGACTGAGCCAGGTATCAATGTCGAGTAAGAAAACCTGATCTTAATGATGGCACAAAAATGTAGACTTGTTCTGGTGGAACATGGCACCAACGTTGTGAAAAGTCTCGTTCAGCCTCAGCTTGCGACCAGGGAGAGGGCTACAGTCCACAGTAAGGGAATTGAGTTTGTGCTCACAACTACGTCTTTTGGAAGAAATCTCTGCTTGAACTGGTAGGGACGTTGAATCAGAGATAATGTCCCAGAATTAGGAATAGAACGCAGTGCAGTTTGAATAGTGCTTAATAGTGAGTGGGAGAGAGTTAAAATGCTGCTGTGCTGAGTATGCAGAAGGTATGTAGCATTCCTGCATGCAGACTTATCAACCTAATCCGTTCAGAGGCAACACAGAGGTTGTCAGTGCGAAAGGTTGGTGTTTTATTGCTTATTGTGTTTAGAGGAAACACTCAGCCATAAAGGTGACCGATGCGCAGAAACAGCTTTTTTAATTTAAAAAGGCCTTCCTTCAGGGATTTAAATTGCACCGAATGCCTCGTGTTTCTGCCGTACTTCACTGATTCAATCATTCAGAAGCTACTAGATCACTGGCCCAGCAGGCCATGGAAATGTCACTGAGAAGCAATGGCCACAAATTATATTGTCACCGTTAATGAAAGGAAGGAGGCAGCAAGTGGCTTCCTCCTGGAAGTGCCCATCAAAGGAGAAATGCAGAAGCAAACAGGCTGTTTTCACAGCAGGAAAAGAAGAAAGGAAATGGAAGGTCAAAAGCGCGCATCAGACAGGGAGCGAGACGGCAGTGTCACTGCGATGGCCTGGAGTTCCTCCTCCACTGTAATTATCTGGAGTTAACACAACATGATCAAGAATTCACAGATTCTTTCTGTCACTTTTTCTGTTGTACCTTCTGCCTGTTGGAATAGAAGCCACTCAACCCTTCAAATTTCACCCACCATTCAATTAGAACAAGGTGGATCTGACCCTCAGCTACAGTTGCCTGGATTTATTACATTTTCCCGTGATGTTGTCACCAGGAAAATATCTAGCAATCTCACTGTTGGAAATTTCCATTGGTCCAATGTCGGCAGTCATGCTGTAGGCAGTAAGCATCAGATTTCATTTGCACTTTGCGTGGAAGAGTCCTTTTTGACTTAATTCTGAGCTGTACCTTCAACAATGTGCCCTTTAGTTCTGTTTTCCCTCACCCGAGGGACTTGTTCCAATGTCTGTACCTTTATTGAATCCTTTAATCATTTTAAATACCTCAGACAGCCACTCTGTCTCTCTTCCCTCACCAAATTCACAATCAATGTGGTTGCTGAGCAATTGTCTACTTGCTAAATATAATCTGTTTTACTTTCTCTGTAATCTTTGCAAATGCTGTCACAAATATTAGCAACAGCAGGAAGTGCAGAATAAAGCTAATTGGTCAGATTGATGCCACAACTTGTTACACAGTGAGTTTGATCAGAGGGAGGCACAGTTGGCTGTCAGATGCAGTTACCAGGATTCATGTAAATCAAGTTTAGAAGTGCTTTTGAGAAAAGCTTTTAAATGGTGTTGCTTTTACTAAAGAATCATGGCTGCAACTTTCAGATCCTGAGACCCTGGTTCTTTCAGCACAGCAAGATTGATTTTGGCTCTAAAGTGGCATCCTCAGTGCAAGTGCACACTTCTGGAGCTCTTCCAGATGTTAGATTGAGAAGGTTATTAATGAGTCCCACTGGAAGGTTGCAAAGTAACATAATGTAACATTCCAGCTAGCATCACCTCTTAAATGCAAACAAGTGACTATGTTGTCAGCAGCAGGATTGATGCCCACACCAGTGGGTTGGTTAGCTCAGTTGGCTAGATGGCTGATTTACAATGTCAGGTGATGCCAACAGTGCAGGTTTAATTCTCGCGCTGGCTGAGGCTACTATGAAGGTCCCTCCTTCTCAACCTCCCCCTCACCTTGAGATGTGGTAGCCCTTGGGTTTAAATCATCACCTGTTGTCTCCCTCTAATGGGAAAGCAACACAATGGTCTGGTAAGACTCTGGCTATTTAAAATGATCATCAATAACCTATGTGTTTGTTGCTCATTGATTTTTACCGACTGTTGTTGTGCGTGTGTGTGGAGAAAGGAGATTCTAAAGATGCCTTAATGTGATGATGTCTCAGGGAGTGCTTTGGCACATGCTGAAGGGAGTTTTCCTGGCTTTAAGGTTTCTGAACAAACCACTCGCTCCCAGCTTTGCTTTCTACTAAGGTATGGTAGAGCAGGGCAAGCTGCTGAAACAAGGAGGAGGAGACAGAGAAGAGCTCTCAGAAGGAAGCCAAACTGAGCCCAGAGTGTTCGGGGAAGAATTCTCCGAGCTGAACCTTGGAGGAAGAGGAGCGCTGCACCTTGCTAAGATCAACCTGCCACAGCCATAACCTCTGAGCTTCTGAGCAGGGTCGCAACAGCATTGCCAGTGGAAAGGAACTGAGCTGATGAAACAATACCCCTGTCCCAGGCAGGTTTTCCATCCATTGTTGTGTAAAGGAGGTCACTGATACTCATGCTGCCTTGACAGCAGAAGCAGTCAGAATGAAACTACACCTCCACCATAATTACAAACTCCCCAGTGACGCAGGATACCATAGAACGTTTTGTGAATGCCACATGTCAAATCTCAAATGTGGTATAAGCAACAGGGATTCCACACCTCCATTGTCTGGCTGGGGTATGACCCTAGGCACTGATTCATTCAGTTTAATACCGAGTGTCCTGATAGAGACCATAAAGTGCTCAGTACGCACAGTGGCCCGCTATGCAGCTAACCTGAGGACATTGGGCAAAAAGACCTATCTGCCACCCACCGGGTTCATCATTATGTGGTTGGGCATCGTAATTATGATGGAAGTCTTGCTTCCAACTAAATGTGATAGAACAGACCACTGGGATTCACAGTCAATTCAGCCCAAGCCATGATGAGGAGCACTGCAACGATCGACAGAATGTGTGCCATTGATGATGGTGTGTGGACTGAACGTGGACACAGATTTTGCCCCTCGCTGAGGAGCGGGAAGAAGAGAAAAGGGAGAAAGGTTCAACACAGTCCCTTTCTGGCTATCCCTAATCACCTCATCTAACTACAGTGCCTGTGAATGCATCCCCATTCTCCATTCCCCACTCATTAATAGTCAGACACCTTACCTCCCATTACTGACCACCATAGCCTCTGCTTGGGTCACAATGCAAAAAGTAAAAGCCATCACAAAGTAAATACTGTAAATCAAATCTACAATCAAACTTGGCTCTATTACAGATATTCAGCAATCACCTTGTTCCATTCTTTGCTACCGATCTTCCAGTAGCCTTATTCTGTCGTCATATTCCTACACAGGGACGCGTGATGACAGAATGGCTGATGCAAGGCTGGAAAATTTCAGTCATGAACAATACAGATGGCATTGGGGGAAACCTTGAGCATCTCTGCACCACCTTGGGAAGGGTCTCAGCAGTGTGGGCTTCCTGGTTGACAGGTAACAGTAGCATCACTGGCCGAATGCAGGAGTACAAGGACCAATGGTGGCATCTTGAGAGAGGACAGCAAGGTCATGCATCACGGAGCTACTGCCAACTTCCCAGGGTGGCACCTCAGCAACTTCAGTAATCCATTGGAGGACAGATTGCTGGACTGCTGTGCACCCTGCAAGTTCCTTCGAACGGCTATGACAGCAGCAGACGGAACTTGCATTTTATCTAGCTCTTGCTGCAAGAGAGCAGTCTGGGCTTGTGTGGCAGCAAACTGGCCATGCATCACAGATATCTGAGCTCCCCTGCGGCACGCCCACATCAGTGACTCCTGTTTGTGCTGCGACAGGAGCGAGATGTCACCCATCAGGCACTGCATCATTGTTGGGACAAGAAGGAAGCTTATTGAGTGGCCATGCTGGAAAAGCTGGTTTCTTGTGCCAAGTTGGTGTTGGACTACTTCCTGCTCTTCCAGCAATGCCTAGCAGTTGTTGGCTGTCTGCAATGAGAGAGGCACTGGGGCAAGGTTAGGTTGAGGGGAAGTGGGACGTCTCATTAAAACATATAAAACTCGGACAGGTCTGGGGCAAAGTAAGGCTGATGGGCCAAATGGTCAACTCCTGCTCCTATTTTCTGTTTCTGCGGTGCCAAAAGGACAATTATGAATGAAGATAGCATCATTTCCAACGTTTTTAGGCCTCGGACAGCTGCTTGAATGATAGCAACCGCTTTTTCCTCAATCACTTAAAAGGCATGAACTCTGCCTCCAGCAGTTTAGCACCTGCTGCCTTCAGTTATGTGCCAACTTGTCCTACAGGAGAGAGGAAAACATGTCATTTGGAATGGTGCAACGTGTTTGGGTAATGTTGCTGTCAAGGTTGAATAGCTGGGAGTGTGAGGGAGGCAATGGTCAAGTGGTATTAGCGCTGGACTTCTAATCCAGAGACCCAGGTAATGTTCTGGGGCCCCGGATTCAAATTGCACCATGGCAGATGGTGGAATTTGAATTCAATTAAAAAATCTGTCATTAACAGTCTAATGATGACTATCTATCGCCAATTGTCAGGAAAAGCCATTTGGCTCACTATGTCCTTTAGGGAAGGAAACTGCCATCCTTACCTGGTCTGGCCTATATGTGACTCCAGACCCACAGCAATGTGGTTAACTCTAAACTCTGGGCAATTACGGATGGGCAATAAATGCTGGCGAGCCAGCGATGCCGCGAATGAACAAAAAAATGTGAGATATGGGTGTATAGTTTACATTCTCACACACTCAGTTTGTCCTTGGCAACATTCATTGAACAGCCACCAGGACCAGATTAAATGGATACTGAGATCTTTGCTTTACAGAAAAAAAATTGCCCCATTGTCACAAAGAGGCAAATCACTGCCCTTAAAAAATAATTAAACTGTGTATGAAACACTTTGCAACATGTCTGAGAGATGTGATAAGGTGCTGTACAAGTGCAAGTCTCTCCTTGAGAATAAGTGTTTTGATTTGCTTTGATTTGATTTACTTATTTGATTGTCACATGTATCCTGTTACAAAATGCAGTGATTGTACAGTGTCGCAGCTTTCTGGCGCCATCTTAAAACACAGAAAAATAAACCAAAACACAGAATATGAAAGCAGAAAAATGAAGAAGTAAAGAGTGTCCAACTTTACAGTCCTTCTTGTTAAGTGCTCCGCCATGGGCCATGGGCCATGGGCCTGGTGATCAGGCACGAGTCCCCTTCATTGTACTGCCATTGGACCGAAACTTGCCACTCTTCAGTGCCATCTCACCTCCACCGCCACCATCAGCACTATGAGTCCTCACTGGGCATCACTAATGCAGGTGCCATCCAATGTCATGGGGCACCGCACTGGCCCAAACACGACTCCTCCACCAACGTCATGAGTCTGCTTCGTGCCCACCGTGTCGATGCAACTGCTGCCTGGTCTCAGACTTGGCCCAAACTCACCTCCACCGCAGCGGCTATGAGTCAGCATTGAGACCACCTCGACGATGCAGAAGCCGTTGGGGGAACCCAAACGCGCCTCCAACACTGCTGCCTCGAGCCTGCGCTGCTGGGCCTACTCACCATCGCCGATGTCGTCACCATAGTCAAACTCTTCACCAGGAGGGAAATAAATTAAAATAGAAGAGGAGGGAAAGCGAGAAGAAAGAGGGTAGAGAAAGAAAAGTAACATAAAGGAAAGCAGACGGAGAGGACTTTGCATAAGCCCTCGGAACTTTGCTTTCAACAAATAGGTGGTAAAAACCCACAGCACTTGAAAAAGAGCAGGAGCGAGAGACTGAACCTCTCCGCTAGTTAAACTGATTGGTTTTACTGAGGCAATGATTACTCTGCAATCATCAAAAGCGACTGTAAAGGTCTATCTGCCTCCTGCTTGGGAGCATTCAATAACATGGCAGCCTTTCTGTCACACAACAGAGTTAACAAAGAGGAACGTGCAAATCAAAAGTACATAGGGCATGGAATTTCATTTTCAAAGTTTCTATTATCCAGAAACCAACAGGGAAATGTGAAATAACTGTCCTGTTTTATTCCCACTATGCATCAAAATATTCAGCGTAAATATAATATCAGGCCATTTGGAGTCTGTTTGTGTCTCAGAGAGAACAACACAATTGGTAAAAGAGAGATTTCTTCAGCATAAATATTCAATTTAAACCCTGCACCTGATAAATATTTAAATTGTAGAATCTGAAACAAATTGCATGAACATTTCACCGACAGGAAAAATTCAAGGGAGCCCCACTTTAACAAAGGTTTTTGATGTGCTTGTGGGAGCTTTCTGTGCACATACATGCTGCTGTGTTCCCTACATTATGATAGGAACAGCACTTCATTGGCAAGAGTTATAAGGAGAGGCTAGGTAGGCTGGAACTTTCTTCACTGGAGTGTCGGAGGTTGAGAGGCGACCTGATAGCGGTTAATTAAGTCATGAGGGGCAAGTTAAGGTGAATAGCAAAGGTCTTATCCCTAGGGTAGGGGATTTCAAGACTAAGGGGCATTTTTTAAGATGAAAGGAGAAAGATTTAAAAAAGACATGAGGGGCATTTTTTTTATTCAGAGTGATTTGTGTGTGGAATGAACTTCCAGAGAAAGTGGTCGATACAGGTACATTTACAATGTTTAAAACACATTTGGATATGCTCATGATGAAGAAATTTTTGGAGGGATATGGGCCAAGCGCAGGCAGGTGGGACTAGTTTAGTTTGGGCTTATGATCAACATGGACTGCTTGGACTGAAGGATCTGTTTCCATGCTGTATGACTCCAGAATTCGATGACCCTAAATTGCCCTGGGATATTCTAAGGATGTGAAATAGGGGATTAAAAATAGCAGTTGGTTAATTTATTCATTCCTGTTTTCCAGTCCTCTGTAGCTTTATCCCTCTGTGTCTTTATAATTTTAGCCAGCCCTTAGGTTGTCTGTGCTCATCTAATTCAGGCCACTTGCGTATCCCCAATTTTCATCACTCTAAAGTTAGTGGCCCATGATTAATTCTGCCCATGTATACCTTCATAAGTCTTCCTGACCACCTTTACTTTCCTCTTTTAAAACACTCTTTAAAAATTATTTGACTGAGCTTTTGGTCATCTGATCTCGTATCTCCTTAAGTGTCATATTTTGTTTTATTGCACTCAGCTGAAGTGCTTTGGGGTGTTTAATTATATAAGTGCAAGTTGTTTCTGGTGTACCTCCACTTATACAAGTAACCTCAGTCCTTATTCCAGTGATCACAAATCCCTGTGATGAGTTGATAAGAATGAAATAAACTAAGCATTCATAATAAAAAAAAAGCTGTTGTTTGGAGGCAGATTAAACTTGAAGTCACAATGGAAATCTACAGGAAAGTTGCTTCTTTCAACAAGATGGCGAGCAGGAGCAGTTGTTGAAGCTGATGTCAAAGCTACTAAATGGCTGCATTATTTTACCAATGCTTCTTCCAATATTGAACTATTGAATTGGATTAAATGTCACTGGTTACTTGTAATGCACAGGACACATTGCATGCATAAACATTTAGCATACATAGCATTAGCCCCTCAGTTAAAACAAGTGGATGTTCAGCAACAGTCTGATTGTAAGTGTCACTGCACTTTCATGCTTCAGGAAGAACACACTGTCGCAAAACACGATGACTTCTTGGAATCAATCAAAAATCACAATAATTAATGTCAATCTCTTTGATTTATAAGATAGTCATAATTGTAGCCTCTTTCCTTTCCTCCTTCTTCCTTTATTTTCTTCCTTCCTGGCTTGGGTGTGTGTTTATGTTGAACAATCACCTCCAGTGAGTCAAACTTCCAGTTCCAGATGTGGTTTGATTTGTATTGACTATTTAATATCTTTTAATACAGCAAATAAAGCATGGAATACACCCTCTTCGGATTGAATCCATTTTCAATTTGTATAAGTGGAGCCTTTCTGAAGGCTAGAAATGTCTGACAATAAAACGTCTGGTTTGTGTCAGCCATTCTCTCCTTATCTTTGCTTCTTTTTCTCATCCTTTGATGCGCAATTCCTTCCTTCAATTATTTCACCGAATCGCGGAATCATAATAGGACAGAAGGAGGCCATTCGGCCCATCATACCTGCAGCAGTTCTATTACCTCATGCCAATCACTTGCCTTTCTCCCATATTCCTGCTCAATCCAAATAAAAAAATCAAAGCCATCTTGAAAGCTTTTATTGAACCTGCCTCCACCACGTTTCCAAGCGGAGCATTCCAAATAAAACTCCCACATCACTCTTGCTTCATGTGCGCATCACTTTAAATATGTGTCCTCTTGTTCCCTCTCTTTTCTTTCATGAGCTTTTGCAGGACAGATTTGTGTTATAAGGAGAAGTGAAGTGAATTCTTTTATCTTTCCCCTCTCCTATCAACCAGCAGAGGTGTTTTAAATTTTTCTCATTTTGTTTTCCTTTTTGAAATAGGCTGTAGAATGCACTGCACTCTGAACCCTCTGTTTGTGTAGTTCATTCTTTAAATGATCTCCCACAAACCCTCTCTAGGGTTTAAAATGGAAGTATGGTTTATTCCTGCATTCAAAAAGGTGATTGTTCAACACAAACACACACCCAAGCAAGGAAGGAAGGAAGGAAATAAAGGAAGAAGAAGGAAAGGAATGAGGCTATAATTACCAATAACTTATAAGTCAAAGAGATTGACGTTGATTATTGTGATTTTTGACTGATTCCAGGAAGACAGCATCCAGTGAAAGATACTTTCTGTTGGCATGTAGTTCATGTGGGTGCCGTTGACCCAAATGCAGAATTCCTTTTGATGTTGATGAAGGCACAGTGAGGTAAAGTTGGTATCCAGCAGATACAAGATTTTTTTCTTCCTGAACGATGTTTTTGAAGAGATTTAGACGAGATGTAGGCTTACCTAAGCCTGTAGTCTTGCTTTGTTATCACCAGTTAGATTCTTAGCAGACTTACTCAATTTTAAGAGCAGACTGCTTCTTCCCAGACTGAAGCAACAACGTTCAGATTCTAGAGGTAACGTCTTGAGAAACCGTAGGAGCTTTGCCCATGTGACACACCTGTTAAGGAGTGAGTTTCAATTCAACAATTGGTTTCTATTTCTCTGGCTAGTACTATTGTTCATTTGTATGAGACCAATGGTGAAACATTAATGTCACATCAGGCATAATGATTTTCAATCTGTCACATACACACACACACACACACACACACACACACACTCATACACACACACACTCATACACCCACACAGACACCCACACACATACACACACTCATACACACACACACACAGACACACACACACATGACAAACACACACACACACACTCATACACCCACACAGACACACACTCATACATACACACACACAGACACATACACACACACTCATACACACACACATACACACACATACACTCACTCATACACACACATACACTCATACACACACAGACACATATACACGCACTCATACACATACATACACTCACTTATACACACACACACACACACAATTGCAAGACATAGACAATGCAAAGGTATAATATTGAAAGAGGATGATATCTGAGTTCTATCCTTGTAACTACTGATTGGAATCCTTCTTGAGATTATGGCCAGTTTGCATCCTGCAAGTTGCAATGACCATTTTTTAGACCAGAAAAATTCATTTTAAGAATAAAGTATTACTTTTTAAACAAATTATGATCATTCTTTACGTCTCATGGATATAGCACTTGGGTACAGAGGAATGAGATAGTTTAGGGCCAATATTCTGACAGACTGTTTGAAACGAGCAACAGTACAATCCTGCCATAACATTGGGGAAAATATTTCGACCTGCAACGGTGTCTGCATTTAATCAGTTTTTGCAACTTGTTGAAAAAGTTTTTTCCAACAGGTTTTAGGGGTATGAGACATCACTTCCACTGAAGCAATTATCAAAGGGGACTGTTCCACAAGCAATTCCTCATTCCTGTGAACCCATTCCGAAGATTGAGAGGATTCCAAATGCCCACAATGACTCTAAAACCTGCCTAGAATTTTATGATAAACTCCTGGATTCAGATTTTGATGCATTATATTCATTCAGAACTTCGTGAAATACTTCCTTTCTTCCTACTTATTTATCCTCTTCAGAAAAAAGAGCTTGCGTGTTTCGTGGATCTAAGACATTCCAAGAATGTTAATGAAACATTATTGAAATATAGTCATTGTTGTAATGTAGGTAGTCGAAGAAACCAAATGGTGGACAACAAATTCCTCAATCAGTAATGAGACTTCTCTTTTAGTGGTGAGATTGTTTGGGGGAACAAGAAGTTGGCCAGGATACCTCTCCAGCTGTTTTGCAAAGAAATAGTGAAAATCTTTCAATCCTTCAGTGAGGACAGATGGACCTTAGTTTGCTGTGCTATCTGAAAGACAAAGCTTAGACAGTAAAGCAGTCACAGTTTATCAAGTGTTCTAGTCTCCGAAGTAAGACTTAGAAGCAATACCATGTCTCACCAAGCCAAAGCTCACACTAATAGTTAGGGTAATAAATGTATAGAAATGATCCATTTGGATTGCTACTTTAAAATAAACAGTGGAAGTAGGACAAGAGCACACGGGATTCAAACTAGTAAAGATATGACAAGGATGATAAACCAGGTTTCGCTTCAGGTAAAGACTGATCAGCACTTGGAATGAACTTCCAGATAAAGTGGTGCGGGGAAGGTGCCTGGGATCATTTAATGAACAAACAGAGGCAGCAATGGGGGAGCATTGGGCTATGTTGAATTAAGATGGATGGAATGGCCTTCCTCATCTTTAAGCATCTTTTGGTTTCTGAAAAAAGAGACAATCAGGTGTGGTTTACTGGGAGAGGTTTGAAAGGTACAGTGCAAAGGTCAAGTGAGCATCTCAAAACCAAGGGGGCTGGTGGAAAATCATAACATCTTATTCATAATAATTCTTAGATGTAACTTGCCCATTAAATGAAATGTCATGGAACATTAGGAATCATGACAATGGGATTTTTATCCCACTGGTATTCCTGTAGGAGGATATTATACTCCTCAGTTAGATCCATGAAGAATTTTATTTCCCAAGTGCTTAACTTCTGGATTTTCTTCCCTTGCCCATTCTGTGTGGGATTCTCCTCCAGTGCTAACACCAGGCAGGTTATCCTATTGGCTGCTCATGTGCTCATGGCAGGGGTTTGACTGTTTAGTCCCATGTTGTTGATTTTATCCTTTGGAGTGCCCTAATGTGCATATATAATTATGACCCTTCTAAGGAGCAGGTAAATGCTACAAACCAACCAGTGCATTGTGGGGGAAATCGCCAACTTCATCTCTGCATGCATTCTGGAGCTGTCTGCAGTTCCACACTGAAACTCCCTTCTGACTGTTGGTTATATTGCTCGTCATGTCTGAAACAAAATCCTGACATTCGTTAGCAAATTGCTCTGTGCATTTACCACAGATCAAAGGCCGTGTTTATCGTGGTATTTGTACTGCTGAAAGATAACCTATTTTTTCAGTCATCAATCTAATATTACACAGAAGTTAACAAATAGGCAGTCAGATATCAGTGTACTGCTACTGACAGGAGAGTTCCAATAGCCTGAGGGACAGTGTCAACACAGAGAACAGAGAGGTTGGAGTATTTCTACTTTATTTGTGCTTTTCTATTGAGAATGGTCAAAAAACTGAGAGGGATGAAGAAGGAATATGTTATAGAAAAACAAAATGGAAGAGGAGGCTCTTCTGAATTTTGTGATGAGGCAGATTAGGTGGGAGGAGAGGGTACATGGAACTTTACTCTATATGTGACTTATGTTGTACCTGAGGTGAGAGAGCTTGGCTGGACAGTTTTGGGAAGCTTTACCTTCTATCTCATTCTTGCTACTCTGACAGCACCTTCCAAACCCGTGACCTTTACCACCACCAACGTCAAGGGCAGTAGATATGTGGGAAAACCATCGGCAACTCATATGCCATTCCGACATGGAACTCTGAAATTGTTCCTTCATTATCACTGGTTTAAAGTCCTAGAGCTCCCTTCCTAAAAGCACAGCGGATGTGCTTACACCCAAGGACTGGAGCCATTCAAGAAGGTAGCTCACCACAACCTTCTCCACGGTAAGTAGAGATGGGTTAAAAAAAACACTGGCCCGGATCAGTGAGGCCCACATCCTATGAATGAATTAAAAAGACTGGAAATGCTTAAACCAGGAATACTTTTACGGGATTAGGTGCCTGAACTGGAACTGCATACTTTTCATTGCTTGATACTTCAGAGTTTGAAGAACCTAAGGTTCAAAATAGTGAATCAATTATATGTTTGGGCCATGGGAGAAAGACGCGACGGGAATTCTCCTCATACAATTTCAATGCTCGAAGAGTAATCCAGCCCCACATTTTGGATTAGCCTCTCTGTGGGATGATCTTGTCTAACTCCATATTTTTTAAAAACAAAAACAGATGTTCAGGACAGTCATATTTCAGTTGATCTGAAATGGGACTTTGAACCTACCCACTGATTGTCCACTCTTTGCTTCACAGGGCTCGTGGTCCAGATGCGATGATTCTGGTGGATGGGCAACCACGGTTGAAAGGGGAAATGAGTATCTCTCAGATGTTAAACATCGCCACACAGATTGCATCTGGTATGGTGTACCTGGCCTCACAACACTTTGTTCACAGGGATCTGGCCACTCGCAACTGTCTGGTTGGAGGAAATGTGCAGGTTAAAATTGGAGATTTTGGAATGTCGAGAGATGTCTACAGTACAGATTATTACAGGGTATGTTCCTCATTGACAATGGATTAATTCAGTAGAGCTAGTACCTGTAAGAATTAAAGACGAGTGCAGCATTCATTGTTATTCCATAGGTTATTTCTATATTTTACAGGATTGACCACCACAGCTTTGACTTCCCATTGCACCACAACCTCCAGATTTCCTCTCCTTATTCAGCACAAATATCACTATAGTTGGAGGTTCCTCATTAAGTGTGAGTTATTATAAACAACACCATCCGGTTTATCTTCCATTGTCACTGATGCTCTGAATGAAGAGTGCCCCAGCTCCTGTTGACTTCATTCCCACTAAAACACAACCAACATTCCTGAACTGACACTGAAGACGCTGAATCTAAAGGAACAACTGCTTCAAGTGGTTGTCAATTTGAGCGCTTTTTATTTAGTTTCGTGTTAAAATTGATGCGTCAACTGTTGCTGCCCAGTCTCACTTAGCAGTCTTAACAGGAACCAAGATAACTATGAATGATATATCAATAGGGTATCACTTGACAACTGTCTCCCTAAAATTAAATGATAGCTCATGATTGAAGCTCATGAGTATTAGTTTCACAGATGCATGAAAGATGTATTCATTGAAACAAATCAACTGTAGTGAATCCTAGGGTTCGCCTTGTGCTTGTTGCTGTAAAATCAATTAGAGGGTATTTGATACTAACTGGGACCAAGTATATTTCACAATTGTAAATTACCACGGGAAGATTTAATTATTCCAGGATTTATTAGACACTGCAGCCCACGGTCTCACAAAACAAAGACCGGTTGCTACAGTCACGGGCCAAATTGAACAGAAATGAATCGTGTTTGAATCTTCTGGGTCCCTTGGGTTCCCAAGTGTTCATTTCTTCAGAGTTTTATCTTGTTTATTCTTTAAATAATTTTAAACTCTGTGATATATTTTAAGAACTCCGCAGTGTGAAGTCAGGAAGGAATTGACACTTTGAGAACGAGGTGATGCATGTTCGTTCACACCAGCTACTAACAGCCTTTTTTCATTCTGTTGTGGGATGTGGGCATTGCTGGCCAGACCAGCATTTATTGCTTGTTCCTAAGTTGCCCCTTGAGAAGGTGTTAGTGAGCTGCCTTCTTGAACCGCCGCAGTCCACATGTTGTAGGTTTCCCCACAATGCTGTCAGGGAGGGAATTCCAGGATTTTAACCTAATGATAGTGAAACAACGGAGATATATTTCCAAGTCAGGATGTTGAGTGACTTGGAGAGGATCTTTCAGATGGTGGTGTCCCTATGTATGTGTTATCCTTGTCTTTCTAGATGGTAATGGTTGTGGGTTTGGAATCTGCTGTCTAAGGATCTTTGGTGAATTTCTGCAGTGCCTCTTGTAGATAGTGCACACTGCTGCTACTGACCGTTGGTGGTGGAGGGAGTGGATTGCTTAATTCAGTGCCCACTAAGACCTTGGATATTCGTACAACATTGTACTGTACAACATTGGTGTACAGTAAGGATAAAGTCACCATAGTCTCAGAGGACCATGGGGCTACTTTCTTACGAGAGAGAGACACATGGTAAGGGTTTAACCTGAGGATGAGCATGTCTCAGGCAAAGTGGAGAAGGTAGGACCTTCATGGAACCTGAACTGTACAACACCACCCAAAATCTTTTTGTAGTCCTCCTGAAACTGATGGTCCAGTGACATGAGGATAAAATTATTGTGAATACCATTGTCCAGCACTTTTTCATAATGTATCTTCATGCAATCTTTTTCTCTCCCCTTTGGCAAATACTGGGGAAGTGATATAAATACTAATAGGCTGATTAACAAGTCCTGATTGGGATTTGAACCCAGGGCTTCTGGCCCAAAAGTAGGGACACTACCACTGTATCACAACGCTAAAGAAGTCTAATACACATCGATTTTATGTGGGCAGTGCACTTTCCCCTTGTGACCCAGAATTCAGCCCAAGTCTACACAAAAGGAAATCAAACTATGTTCCCAACAGGGTGCTGATCTATCACATAAAACATCCCTTTATTGGATAGTAATTTGTACGTTCCCTTAGGGAGGCCTAAGGATATAAGAGAAAGTGGGACCATGTTGAGGGAGGAGGGGACCTTGTTATTGAGGGCCAGCACCACCGTCGGGACATAATATTTTTCTCAATCTTGCCAATGTCTAATTTATATTTTATTAAACATCGGCCAGTAATCCTTCCTGCCATGCTGATTGAGAGGGTTGTAAGACCCTCAGTCTGAAGAGATTAGTGAAAGACTCAGACGAGTTCAGAGATTGCTGTACTGTCGATTACCAATTCAGAGACACAAATCCCATCAATATCACTTACTGTTCCCATGATGAAGCTGTTAGTCTGCTTCACATGTGACTGATGTAAATGCTTCAGGCATTGAGAATAAGAGAAAGGAGACTGCTCTTCACTAAATTGTGTACATTCGGATTTGTGAAGCATCACTTAGGGTTACTGCAACACTCGGACCTCTCTTCTATTCCGACTGATAGTAACCTTGATTAAACGATCACATGCAACCTAATTTTCTCAAATTTAACAATGTTTTTCTGTAATCAGTTGTGTTTGCACATCCTGCGAACTGATTAATGACATTGATATCAGAAGCAAAAGAATTACTTGCAAATTACCACCTGTCACTTGGTCAACAATTGCAGCTGGGTTTCTTTTCCATGTGAATGGTAGTCCTCACATCAAATCTGTTTCCATCTCCCTCCACTACCCAATAAGCTCATTAGTTTCTCACGTGTTGCTGTGATTTGTGCTTGACTAACTAACTCCAGTAGTAAATTCTACAGCCTCATACACAGTGGAGATGTGCAAGGTACGTTTTTTTTAACATACAGGGTGGCAGGTGTCTAGAACGTGCTGCGAATAGAGGTGGTCGAAGCAGATAACAATAGCAAAATTTAAGAGGCATTTAGACAGACATATGAACAGGCAGGGAACAGAGGGATATGGATCACATGCAGGGAGATTCCCTCCCCAAAAGCATTGTGGGTCAACCGATAGCACATGGACTGTAGCACTTCAAGAAGGCCATTCACCACCACCTTCTCTAGTGACAGGCAATATATGTTGGCCATCGATGCCCATGTCCCACAAGTGAATAGAGGGAAAAAAATGGGATTAGTTTAGAATGGCATCATGGTGGGCCAAAGTACCTGTTCGTGGGCTGTTACGTTAGGTAAAATCTTACATTTATGTCTTTGTCCTGTCAATTACTTGAAACTGTCTCTTCCTATTGATATTTTTCTGTATGCCTTCAGAAGTTTAAGCAAATGTTCCAAAGAGTTTCTATTTTCTCCTTTTTTTGAATCCCAGAACATGCTGTTGCCTCCAAACTGTCTTGTCATTTTCTTGTAAAATTCCTTCCCTGTCCAGCATCTACCAACATGATTTCCAAGCTGCTCATTGCATAGAATCTGCCTTGACCTAACCATGGGTTACATGCTGAGCAATTATGGTGCTTTGTCAGGCTGTGGGATAAACAGAAATGTGTTCACCCAGGGCTGTGGCCATTAGAATTTGGAAGAATGAGAAGGGATGTGATTGAAACGTATAAAACTCTAACACAGCTGGGCAGACTACATGTAGGGAGGATGTTTTCTCTGGACTGGGGAGTCCAGAACCAGGGTCACAGTCTAAGGATAAGGGGTGGGTCACTTAGGGCTGAGATGAGGAAACATTTTTTCACTCAGAGGGTAGTTAACCTTTGGAATTCACTGCCACAGAAGGAGATTGAGTCACAGCATATAAGGAAGAAAGAGATTGATAAATTTTTAGATATTGTTGCCAGTCAAACCAAACCCCTCAAAACATGTCAAGGAGATAGCCCCAGCCCTAACTTTTACCTTATTGAAAGGCAAGTATGAAGTGCTGTGTTCCAGATGTGATTTGATTGGTCAGACTATTAGGCTTTAAGCAAATGCACTTCATTTTTACACCACAATTAAAATACAAACAGAAAAAGAATTGGCATAACTTTATCAAAATACTTTACAAAATAATATAATATTTAAGTACTACTCCTCAACTGTACTAATATAGAAGCAACATCCCATAAACACACCCCTAGCAAAGGCAAATTCAGCAAAACGGATTTCTTGAACTTGCAATCTCCTCCAGTCCAGGAGAAGGAACCCCGACAAATGAATCAAGCAGCAGAGAGGGAACTCGAGCTTTTGCAGCAGTGGAGATAGAGCTGTATCTAGCAGCTTCAACTCCAAAACCCTTACTTCAACAACTGAAAGTAAAACTAAAACATTGGATCTGTCTGTGCCTGGCTCCACCCACTCAAGCTTCTTTTCTTAAAAAAAAGTGCTATTTACTCTACTTTCCATGGAATAGACACCTCGGCATCATGTTTACAACCTCTTCAAGAGAAACAGGACAGAACAAATCCCTCTTAAAGGCACAACTTGTCATAATATTAAAGGCATCAAAGGATATAGAGAGAAAGCAGGACTGTGACACTAAGACAAAGGATCGGCCATGATTATATTGAATGGTGGAGCAGGTTTGTTGGGCTGAATGGGCTCCTCTTGCTCCTAGTTTCTGTGTTTCTCTGTTACATTCTCTGTGATGCTTGATTTCAGTAACTTTACGATGCACCAATGTCTGAGCTACACAGCTCCAGGACATTCCCAGAGAAGGTGGCACTGGACTAACACTCTGGTGGCGTGACTGCAAATTCCAACCAAGACAACCAGTAGAATTTACATTTAATTAATAAATCTGAAACATAAAGATAGTCTAACTAATGGTAACCATGTTCATTTTCAGTAACTGTTGCAAAACAAATGGAAATTAAATTTGCTGGAGAAACTCAGCAGGTTTAGCAGCATCTGTGGAGAGAGAAACAGAGGTAACGTTTCGAGGTCCAGTGATCCCGTTTCAGAACTATTCGTATCTAGGAAAAAGTAGTATATACGCCGAAGGCAGGGGGTGGATCGGGGTTGTGAAGAGGTAAGCAAAAAGGTGGAGATAAAGCCCAGGAAGAAAGGCAGTTAGGTAAACAAAGGGATAGATAATGGTAAGCCAGAGAGAAAGAAAAGCTGATAATGTTGACCATAAGTAGCTGGAAACGTTGGCCTGTTGACTCCCAAAGCTGTTCATGGTGCATCTTTTCATCTGTGTTCACGTACAGAATTGGTGTCTCATGCACATCCCTAGCCAGACACTAGAAGATGTTGTTTTAAGACAGTCACTTGTCAGTTGGATTCATTCGTTACTGGGCCAAAGGAGTTGTTCATTTTCTGAACACAAGGGTGATCTTCACAAACAATGCATTACAGGCAACAGACTTCAAAATCCAGTGAGTGTTGGGGTGTGTGAATTGGAAAAAAAAGTTATTATTAATATGAGTGAGGGGCGGTGCAAGCTGACTGTAACCACACAGTAGTTACCATGAGTAACAGGTGACAACCTACATCCAGCTGTATAAATCTTCAATTAAATGAATGTGCTGTTCCAACAAATGCTGAGTTACCTAAACAGTAACATCTGCAAGTGGCTTAATAACAGTCATTGCGCTCATTAGAGTGACACATCGGCACATACAGAGATGAAGAGAGATAGGCATATAGGTGAAGTGAGACATAGAGAAAAGTCAGAGAGAGATTAAAGATCTCTATCTTTCAAATTGACACAGATTTCTATCAGACACTGCACACACAGGATATTTCATTAGGTACCTTCAGTCTACTTTCTATAGTGGGGCACTAAAGGCAGGACAACAAAGCAGGGGAGAGGCAGTGAAAGGAGGCAGGCTGAAGTAAGAGAAGTCAGAAGAAAAGGAAGGGTGGAAGAATGAGAAGTAAATTGCATTGGGAAGTACATGAACTCATTTCTTTTGGCTGGAACAGAGATGCAATTAATTAAGGAACAATTGTTTCTTTGACTTTGGAATGGGGTATCATTTCTAACCTGAGAATTAGTTCAATTCTTTGAGCAAGAAAACAGAACAAATTGCTGAACCTGTCCTACTGATCTGTGTTAATGACTCAGATGAAGAGAGCTTGCGAAAACAAAGGTCACTCACTTAATCTGTCTCTATCTCTTTGCAGCCTTTGTGTCATATTGACAGTTAATAAGGTGGGAGATGGGTTATAACATGAGCAAGTGTGAAGCGCTTCACCTCGATAATAACAAAAGAAAAATGGAATATTTTTCAAGAGGCCTGAAATTTCCAAAGTATTTGGGTGTATTCATAGAAGGAGCAGGGTACAGCAAGCAATTAGAAAGTTGAATAGCTATTGCCCTTCACTGCAATGAGATTGGAGTACAAGAATAAACAGGTCTTGCTACATTGCGAAAGGATTTTGAATACTATATGTAGTTTTTGGTCTCCATGATCTAAGGAAGAATATATATTTTTAAAAATCAACCTTTTCAGACATGTTATGATACACCTCCAGAACAGGTTGGGACTCAAACCTGAGCCTTCTGCTTCAACGATACAGACACTACCACTATGCCACAAGACCCTTAGTAAGGGAAAACACTTGTGACCCAGAGGCAACTTAACAAACTTTGAGCAGATCAGTCGCTGGGGGTGACAGGTTCATCCTGTGATGTCCTGATTTGAGCCTGTATTCCCTGGAGCTAAGAAGAATGAGAAGTGATCTCATTGACACAGAGAAGGTTCTGAAGGGACTTGACTGGCTCAAAACTGAGAGATTGTTTCCCCCTGTCTGGGATTATTGTACGCTCAAAGTTGAAAGCTTGGACTGAGCCCACCACATACTTTCTAGTTAGAGTTTTCTTTCAAACCAACACACACAATTAAAATAAACTAATTTCTTCATAATCTACCTGTTTAGATACGTTATCATACATGTCTGGGCAGCTGGGACTTGAACCCAGACCTTCTGACTCAGGGATAGAGACACTACCACTGTGCCACAAGAGCCTAATCTTCTTTAGATATATTTGAATACAAATAACTGATCAGTTCACTACACTTGTTTGCCTTCTTACTCTTTAGCTCTTTATGCTTTAAGCTTTCTTGTCACATGTACTCAAATTCGGGAGCACAATCAAAACTCCTAGGAATGTGGATGTTACTGTCTGGGCAGGCATTTATTTTTCACCCCTAATTGCCCAGAGGGAAGTTAAGAGTCAGGAGGGGAATCATTGCTCTGGGTCTGGAGTCCTGGCCAAACCAGGAAAGGATGGCAAATTTCCTTCCATAAAGGACATTGGTGAACCATGTAGGTTTTTATGATCGTCATTATACCTACTTTTATTCCAGATTTTTTATTATGTTTAAATTGAGCTATCTGCCACGGTAGGATTCAAGCCCATATCCCCAGAGCATTGCCTGCAGTTCTGGGTTTCCTTATCCAGTGGCATTACCACCAGGCCACTGCCTCCCCAGCATCTTATTAACATGAAAATACTAATGGGGAGTCAAAAATACAGAAGCACAGTGTTCAGCACAGGGGCCAACCATTTAGGAGGAGAAATGCCTAGCCTCCAAAGGTTGTGAATCCTTGGAATTCTCTACCACAGAATATTGTGACTGTTGTGGAGAGATCACTGAACAGATATAGGGAGTGAGCCGGAAGGTAGAGTTGAGGTACAAGATTAGCTGTGATCATGTAAAATGGTGGAGAAGGCTTGAAATACCAAATCATCTAGCCTTGCTCCTAGTCCTTATGATATTATCATTTTACTTGTCATGTTTAGCTTTGTATGTTTGTGCACAACTGAATCTATGTATGTATATTTCTGGGTGTCTATGCTTTTGTGTTTTAATTTCATACTAATGTAGCCAATGTTTTCAAGTCTTTACCAACTGGGAAAATCTACATGTATCACTTTAGAGGATAACGTGACATTTGCCCAATGTGGCTGAGATCAAGATCCATAAAATTACTTTCCACCAAGCTTTTACATTTCACAGCTTTCCATCCATCTGTTAGTTTATACTGTGCCACATTTTTACAATTGTGTTATATTGTGACAAGGTACAACATAATGTAACTAGCATTCCTGTCACTATTTTGTAACTGAGTCATTCACGGAGTTCAATGATTGTCTGTATTCCAGGTGGGTGGTCACACCATGCTTCCAATTCGCTGGATGCCTCCTGAGAGTATAATGTATCGCAAGTTCACTACTGAGAGTGACGTCTGGAGCTTCGGAGTGATCCTGTGGGAGATCTTCACCTACGGCAAACAGCCCTGGTTCCAGCTCTCAAATAACGAGGTAAGAGGCTCAAAGCATCACTCCCGGATATCTACTGTGGTATTGGGAGGAATTGGGGGAGAGAAAGACCAGCATTGCTACAAAGAACATGGGGCTTAGAGACACAGAGCCACTGGGAGCAGAAGATTGTCAAACTCACTCCGCATTCTCTCAGGCTGTTAATTCTGCATTGGTCAGTTAGCTTTACTGAAGTGATGCATTAGTTTGAGTGGCCAAGTACAGATTACATTGAATAACCAATATTCTCCTTTTCAATGATCAACACAAGACTCTGCCTTTTTATGATGTTATGACAATTCATGGAAGACATGCACCATTCCACTTCAGTGAAGTCATTTTCCAGTAGAACTGCTACTGTACAACCTTCGTATATTTCTTTGGACTAAAATGAATCTGTAATTCATCCTTTTTATAATCCTTTGTTGAATCTCTCTCCTTTGAGTGTAACTTGCTATCATCCAATCAATCCATGCTGAACATCAATAATCACAGCCGTCCCCTGAGATTCACCACCGTTAGGCCGCATTATTTCCTACTGTATTCCCAATTAAATATCCATCCTTATTTTTGCTAACACTTCGCACCTTGGTATAATATATCTTATTTTTATTCTTTCACTTGATCATTTTTTTTTATTCTTTCATCATTGGCTCAGCCAGTATTTATTGCCGATCCCTAACTGCCGTTGACAAGGTATGGGTGACCAGCATTCTTGAACTGCTGAAGCCCATATGGTCTGGGTACCACCCACAGTGCTGTTAGGGAAGGATTTCTTGAATTTTGACTCTGCACCAGTAAGGGAAAAGTGATATATTTCCATGTTGGGATGGTATTTGACTTTGAGACAAACTTGCAGGTGATGGTGTCTCTGGTGCCTCTGCTGCCCTTGTCCTTCTAGATAGTAGAGATTGAGAGTTTGGAAGTAGTCCTGCGAGTAACCTTGTCTTGGAAAACTGGGGACAGTTCTGCACTGAAGGGTACAAATATCATTGTTGATTGTCAGAAAAATCCGTCTGGTTCACTAATGTCGTTTAGGGAAGGAAATCTGCCATTCTCACCTAGTCTGGCCTACATGTGACTCCAGACTCACAGCGATGTGGTTGACTCTTAACTGCCCTCTGGGCAATTAGGGATGGGTGATAAATGCTGCCTAGCCAGCGATGCCCTCAGCCCATGAATGAATAAAAAAAATCATGCAAAGTACCTTGTGCCATTTAATTTCCAAGTATGCTATTGTGTCCATCAAAATTTTCCCTCACTCCTGTCTTTGCTCCCTAAAGTCCAAGCAAGGTACTTTTGAGCCTAGCTGGTGAACCAATGTTGTGGTTATCCATTACCAAATCTGCCTGACCTAGACCTTATGGATTACTGGGCATCAATTTCTATCTGTCAGAACCAACTACTTAGAGTCATAAAGTCATAGAGCTGTACAGCATGGAAACAGACCCTTCAGTCAAAGTCATCCATGCTGACCAGATATCCTAAATAAATCTAGTCCCATTTGCTAACATTTGACTCATATCCCTCTCAAACCCTTCCTATTCATGTACCCATCTAGATACCTTTTAAATGTTGTAATTGTACCAGCCTCCACCACTTTCTCTGGCAGATCATTCCATACACACGCCACCCTCTGCATGAAAAAGTTGCCCCTTAGGTCCCTTTTAAATCTTTCCCCTCTCACCTTAAACCTATGCCCTCTAGCTTTGGACTCTGCAACCCTAGGGAAAAGACCTTGGCTATTTACCCCATCTATGCCCCTCATTACTTCTTAAATTATTCTTAAAAACAAAAATGCCCTTTTCTCTTTATTAATAAAAACCCCCCTCAGTGGGGGAAGTGACTCAATCATGATGATGAGACCATCCATTCACCCATTTTAAACGTGAGAAGAGAAAGATTTAAAAAAAGGCATGAGGGACTGTTTTTCACACAGAGAGTGGTTCGCTGTGGAATAAACTTCCAGAGAAAATGATAGATATGGGTACAGTTACAATGTTTAAATGACATTGAGATAAATACAGAATAAAAAGTGTCTGAATTGATATGGGCCAAGCACAGGCAGGTGGGACTAGTTTAGTTTGGGATTATGGTCAGCATGGACTATTTGGAATGAAGGGTCTGTTTCCGTGCTGTGTGACTTTATTCAGATGCCTCAAACTTCCTGTCCTAGCAAGTCTTATGCTTGTCACCAATTCTTTCATCCCTTTTAGACAATGTATCACATTGAACCAGACACTGTGTAATTTCAGCATCTTCTGGAACCTCAAACTGAGGTTCTTGCTGTCCCCAAGGGGACAATTTTCATCCCTGTAATGTTGCTGATTCATATTCCTACTTTAACTCACCTTAATGTGTGTCTCTGTTACTTCCAGACTCAATTATCCCACTGTCCTCCTGCCCAACCTCCCATGTTTTCCCCTCATTAACCTCTGCTACTGGCTTTCCCTCTTGCATAAAATCCCACTTATCCATTACACTTGACTTTGCTGAAGCTCCTAAAATTGTCTGTCTTAAAAACAAGCTAACAAGAGTCCATTCCTACATTGCAGACACTCTATAAATGCAGGTTGTTGTTGTCGTTATCCCGCTTGAACCTGACTTTGGTGGCACAGACTCTGATCGTCTCCTAACAATCTCTGTGCCACATCCTCCTGGGGCACAGGTGCCCTCCTGGGATTCACTGTCTTCCCAGCTAGTTGTACTCAGGAGCAAGTGATCGCAACTGAATGCCGCACTAGTTGCAATGTAAATAATTAAACTAATTAGCTCCATATATAATATGAGAGGAAGGGATTAACCACTTTGTTCGTAAAGCTGGGAAGATTTCATTTACTTTATTGTCGCTTAATTTCTTCTGTTTTAATGTTCACTCAGTTCCCGATACATCCACACACACATCCTGCCTGGTAATTAAATGCACTCTGCAGGCTGTGGAGCGAGTGGTGTATTTGAGTCTATGATGAGCCAGATGAGTTTTTCTATTTGTTTGCATAATACTGTTTAGCAAAACAGTGTTCTCACGTTGTGGAGAGATGTAACTGCCCTCTGCCATGGAGCTGTTTCAATGGGAGATTTTATCTGTGTCATTCTCTCATAATTACCAAGCCATGATGGGAACTCAGCTTAGTCAATTAGACACACAGTGACTTGCATTGTCACATCCAGGCAGGAAATTCAAGTAAAAATTCACTTCCTGAAATATACAGATTAGGTAGCTGTGAAGAAAAAGATGATTCATTCTCTGAATGATTTAAACCCCTTGACTCTCATTATTCCCTCACAAGCCGGTATTAGCTGGTCTCTCGTTGGTGATATTAACACCTGAAATACTGGCCATTTCCCCACTCAGTGATATTAACCCCTCAAACACCCATCATTTCCCCACTCAGTGATATTAACCCCTCAAACACCCTTCATTACCCCACTCAGTGATATTAACCCCTCAAACACTCATCATTAC
>NC_063364.1:22679583-22681944 GCF_021869965.1 Rhincodon typus | reverse complement strand
GTGATATTAACCCCTCAAACACTCATCATTACCCCACTCAGTGATATTAACCCCTCAAACACTCATCGTTTCCTCTCTCAATGATATTAACCCCTCAAGCACTCATCATTTTCTCTCTCAATGATATTAACCCCTCGAGCACTCATCATTTCCTCACCGTGTGATATCAGCCCCCAAAATACTGGCCATTTCCTTCCTTGTGATATTAATCTTGGAAATGTTGGGATTTTACTTGCTGACTGATATTAACCATAGACTGCTGTAATTTTCACACTGTCTCATGGCTCTAGAGACACGATTACACTATTCATAATAACAGAATGAGACTGTTTAGACCCTGTTCTGCTGTTCAATTCAATCATGGCTGATCTGCAACCAAGCTCCATATACCTGCCTATTCCTCATATCTCATAATAACTTGGAATACACAAGTCTATCAATCTCAGATTTAAGATTTACAAATGGTTGCTGCTTGTGGAAGAAGGTTCAAAATTTCCAGCACACTGTTCAAAGAAATATTTCCTAATCTCACTCCACAAAAACTTCACTCTGACCTGCTATACCCGCTGGACTGAGAATCCAGCAGAAATAATTTCTCTCTGTTCATCCTTTCTGTACCTTGTCAAGTCTTAAAATCTTTGTCCAAGTCACCTCTTGATCTTCTAAATTATAAGGAATCTAATCGTAGTTTACTTTCTCTGTCCTTGTGACTTGAGCCTTGGAGTCCAGGTTTCCTTGTGTAAATCCACTCTGCACTCCCTCCCTCAGGCCTTCCTCAGGTGTCACCTTTAGAACTGCTCACGAGACTGTTCTGGTATGGCTGAACTAGGTCTTTGTACATCTGAAGCATGGCTTCTACCCGCTTGTATTCCAGTGCTCTATGTAGGAAGATTCAGTTTTTCATTAGTTCCTGAATTATTTTCTGTCCCACAATTCTCATGGATCTCCACTCTTTTGGACTTCCACCCAGATCTCCAAACGTGCTCTGCCTTTCGGTTAGGTCATGCCTACTGTTTACCACAACACTGTTTTCCCTGCCTTTGCTCCATGTCCTTCGCCTAACTGATAAATCTTGGGCATTCCCTACCACAGTAAGCTGAACTATCACATAATTGAAAATACAGAACCGATGCCAACTGAGTTGAGAGGTATAGCTTAATATGTACTCTGTACCTTTTTTTTCACCATTTTAAATTTATATTCTTTTACTTTTTTTTGTTAGCTGGCTTCCTCTTTAGAATTCTTTGTTATAACTGATTTCCTAACTCAAGAGTTCCATAGTGCTTTCATTCAGTGTCTGGATTTAATTACCTAACGCGTCAGTTGAGCACTAGAAATACTAAGGAGATGTAAGCTCCTACATGATTAAATCCCTTCTGTTTCCTGATGTGCATAAGCAATAGCTAATTTCATTCTTTCTATTACATGTTTGGCTTAGTGGCACTTGACAGAGTGTCTCAAAGAGGTTAAGAAGAGGGAAAGGTAGAGTCAAACAGGGGGGAGATTGGAGAAGGGAGGAGCAAAAAAACACTGTTAAATATTTTAGAGGGAGGGAGGCAGGGCAAAACTGAAAGAATTACAGAGGCTTTCACATAGAAACAGGAACAGTACAAGAGAATGGTCTTTCAAACCATTTAATATGAAAGGAAGATAATGTAGTGATTGTAATGAGGTCAGCCAGCTGGACCTCATAGAATATGAGTTCCCTGATTGGACCAGATTAACAACCCCAATCAGGGAGCCCTGGCTGACAGGTAAAAAGAGGAGTGTTAGAGATTCTGATCGCTGGCTCTGAAGAGGCAGTACTAAAGCCAAGGTCTGATCATTTGTAAATAGAGGGTGACTTGGTGACAGGATGCTGGCCTCCATTGGAGTTATTTCAGATAATTAAAGAGAAGGGCTTTCAGAAGTTTTTTACAACTAGGGCTGAGGAGATGTGGCTGTTTTTTTTCTTTCCCTACTCATTACTTGACTACAGTAGATTTTTAAAGTTAAAAATGGATGCTGTATTTCCAATTCAGTCTGTATTTAGCTATGTAGAATCATAAGGATTTAGAAAGACAGGTACTCTTGAGTTAAACACAATATAAATTACATTTCTTGCTAAAATCCTCTTGGGTAGAAAATATGATGAACCAAAATGTGCTGATAGATCATGTGTTTCACTAACATCCACAAACACACTCAAAGCATGCAGAAAAATGCAACTTTAGAATATCAGAGATTACCTGACCGATTTAAAATGCAGATCTTTTAAAATAAAGGACATCAATAAAGATCAACCAGTTGTATGTCTGCAGGCTCTGCCTCTTCTGCTAAAGCAGTTGCTTTGAAGTTATCAAAGTGCAGAGCTGGATGAAC
>NC_063364.1:22657296-22679183 GCF_021869965.1 Rhincodon typus | reverse complement strand
ACTATCTCTTGTTGTAGGACTCTACTGGTTTTCAGTAGAGGTTCTGTCTGCTGCAAGGCTGTTAAGGAATTTCTTTTGAACACAAACAGAAGTTGCTGGAAAAGCTCAACAGATCTGGCAGCATCTGTGAAGAAAAAAATCAGAGTTAACGTTTCGGGTCCAGTGACCCTTCCTCAGAACTGGACCCAAAACGTTTTTTTCTTTACAGGTGCTGCCAGATCTGCTGAGCTTTTCCAGTAACTTCTGTTTGTGTTCCTGATTTACAGCATCCGCAGTTCTTTCGGTTTTTATAAGGCATTTCTCTTTCTCAGCAAGACAGAGGTCAAAGCTTAGCCAGTATGTTGTGGAGAGAGATGCTTATATGGCAGCTTATGTGTTCCCTGCTCAAGTTTAAATTTGAACATTTACACAAAAGATTGTATCACATTACTTCTTTCCATGTTGTTTGCATATTGCAATGACTCTGGACTACATCTCATGTCTCATAAAGCTTTCCTTTAGCCATTGTTCCAGAGCCAAGGTGATAGTTTTCATGGCCCAGCCATTAACCCGTGAATGATTCATCCTACATTTTGATATAGGAAGGAACTTCACAAAATTGCAGTAATGTTACAGCATAGAAGGAGGCAATTCAGCCCATTGTGTCAGCTCTGGCTTTTCAAACCAGCCACATGACCTTGTGCCAATCTCCTCCTTTATCCCCATAGCTTTGAACGCTATTTCTATTCAGACTACTATACAAATTTCTATCCTGTTTTTTAGATATGAAAGTTCTACATACAAACAGCCAGTAAAATTATAATTTAATATTCAAGTACTCATTTGGCAGTACAGAAATTGAGTATTGCTGAATAAAACACATTTTGTCAAAGCTTTTTGCCTTGATTTCAGCAGGGCCCTTTGCTGGTTGCAAGTGGATTCTCATTGATACAGGTGTTGCCATGGAGAGTGCACCTATTAATGCTGACTGACAGTTAGCTGCAGGCTTTCTTTACATCTTAAATCAAGCACCCTGTTTGGTCAGGCCAGCACTCTGAGAAATGAGCCAGCAAATAGCCCTCACCTATTTTGTTGAGGTGAAATGGTGTCGTGCATATACATGTTCTTTGCATCTTCAACAACAGAAATTGTTGGAACAACTCAGCAGGTGTGACAGCATCTGTGCAACTCAGCATCTGTGGAAACCAATCAGGACAGGTAGATAATAACAAAGTGTTTGGGGAAAGATTTAAATGAGTCAGAAGAGCATTTAGTGAGTAAAAAAACTTCCAATGGAGAGCAGAAAAAGCTCAAGGGAAGCATTAACTCAGAGTTATAAAGAAGATGTAGGTATTAGGACAGAATATTGGAGACGTTGACAGGAAATCAAGAGCAATGGTTGATGAATGATTTTGCATATGGAAAGTGACTTGCAATGGAGTTTCACATGACTCAGTTTTAGGTCCCTTGCAGTTTGTGTTAAAGATTAATAATTTAGCATTAAATTCAGGAGGCATGATTGGGAAATGTTGCAATTTTAAATCAAGCACATTGACCCTATTGGGTCAGGCCAGCAGTCTGAGAAATGAACCAACAAATAGCTCTCACCTACTTTGTTGAGGTGAAACAGGTGCAGTGTGTATACATGTTCTTTCCTTCTGTTGCACCTCAACAAAATAGGTGAGAACTATTTGCTGGTTCAATTCTCAAATCACTGGCCTGGCCAAACAGGGTCAATGTGCTTGATTTAAAATGTAAAAAGAGCTTGTAGCTGTCATTTATCATTAATGGGTGCTTTCTCCATGGCAACATCTCTAGCAATAAGAGTCGACTTGCCCTCCAATCAGCATTCTCCTCTCATACAGTATCAATGTTGCTTTTCCCCTTGAAAAGCGTCTGTGTGTGAATATATATAACCTCCAGCACTTGCACATGCACCCCACTGCACGCCTAACTGACAGTCCTAAGTGGTTGATAGTAAACAGGATGGCTGTCTACTGGAGGAAGATAAATGGTTTGGTTGAGTGGGCGGAAAAGGGGCAAATGGAAATCAGTTTAGAGAAGCATCAAGTAATTCATTTAGGGACAGAAAATAAAAACAAGGGAATATCTAATAAGTGGAAAGGCATACAGAAGGAGAGAGGAAGTGAGAGACCTTGGAGTGCACATCCAAAGTCCTCTGAAGGTGGCAAAGCAAGTAGATAAGATGGCAAAGAGGGCATATAGGACGCATTCGTTCATTGAGCAAGATATTGAATACAAGAGCAGGGCTGTAAAGATGGACCTGTATAAGACAGTGGTTCAGCCACAGTTGGAGTTTTGTTCTGTAAATATTTGTGACCACATTACAGAAAGGACATAATTTCTCTAGAGTGAGTACAGAGGAGTTTTACAATAAAATTACAAAAGGTTTAAAGATTCAGGAATGAGGAAAGATTTAGATAAGCTGGTGTTTTTTTCCCTTGAACAGAGGAGGCTGAGGGTGACTTGAAAGAGCTGTACAAAATAATGAAGGGTTTGTACAGAGTAGATAAGAATAACCTGTTTCACCTAGCGGAGAAATCACAGATTTAAGGTGATCAGTAGAAAGTTACAAAGACACTTTAGGAAAATTGTCCTCACCCACAGGGTGGTGGCTACCTGGAACCATTACTCCATTTGGTGGTTGAGTTGAAAATTGTTGAATCATTGAAAGGGAACCTGAATCTGAAGCTGAAGTTCTCAAGCTGCAAGGTTACAGACCAGGTGGTGGTAAAGTGTCTTAGAAAGGGCAGCTAGTTTATTCGGCCATGATCGGCTCAGTGGTCTCTTTGTGACCTGAAACTTTTCTTTGGTTCTAAGTTAATTGAAAAAGGGTGGGGTTTGCAAAGGAGGACAATCAATACGCTAGGGGATATGGACCTATTGAAATTGGCAACGATGCCTTGGCTGGTGGGACAGACCTTGGAGTGAGCAGTTCTGGATTGGCAGGATTGGAAAGGTCAATCCGAAAGAAGACTAAGGTCCTCCTTAAGTTTCATTTATGATGATACAAGTAGGTGAAGATCTGCATAGGTACTAAGGAAATCCACTTGGTTTAAAACACTGACCAGCTAAATGAAAACACAAATATAATGTCTTTGAAACTTGATGGATTTCTTAGTGAACTGGCAGTGCAGTAGTTAGACAGGACAGAATATGGCCGGTCAGTTACTGAAGGGCTGTGATTGAGCAAATTCAGAAAGTAGGTATTTATTACAGAAAATGACAAAAAACATCACACTGGCCTGCATCTGTTCTGATCAGGAGAATCTTCTAGGAGAATTTTCATCGTTCGCTGTCTAATGTGGCACTCAGATTCTTGACTGTGAGTGGATGAGCAACCAGTGATTATCAATGGTTGTTGCACATTCTGTAAATGCATTCATACTTTTGGCAGAAGGCATCTTCATTTAGTGTATAACAGGAAAGCAGTTGGAGCTGATTACAGACACTCACGGAGCATTTATGTCTTGTTGCAGGTGATTGAATGCATCACGCAAGGCCGTGTGTTGGAGAGGCCGAGAGTGTGCCCTAAGGAGGTCTACGACATCATGCTGGGATGTTGGCAGCGAGAGCCACAGCAGAGGCTGAGTATCAAAGACATTCATCGGATCCTCCAGGCTCTGGGCAAGACCTCACCCATCTACCTGGATATTCTCGGCTAGTGGACCAAGTGCACCAGCCCCCTCCTGAATGTACTCTATCCCAACAGTAAACTTCGGCTTCATTTGGGAAAATCAAAATAAAAAAGTGAAGTGCCTGCTGTATATAAAATGTACAGTTGTTTCTGAGGCAGTTTTCCTGGTACCTGCACGCAGAAAGCTCCTGTGAAGAAATTGCAAAGGAAGTTTGGTTCCAAACAACATCCCTCCAAACTGGCGACATCCTGTCACCACATCCCAACCCGATTGTAATGAGGCGAGAAGCCTCTGCCCGGGGCGGGGGGAGCAGAAGAAAAATCCGCAATGTTATTAGGATCCTCCAACCCACCAGGCCCCCTCGGATGATTGGTTCCAACCAATTTCTTCGCCACAAAGCCAACTTGTGACGAGGATGCTTTTATCCATTCCTATGTTCCGGTAGATTTCGCCTGGTGAGCTGCCCATGGCATGAAGCAGCCCTGCCCTCAGCAAGGGCAGTGAATTCAGATGCTGAAAGGAATCTGCATCAATGGCATTTGGGCAACCTTTCCGAGTTCACTTATAAGGGATCGACAATGTTTGGAATGTTGTAAATCTTTTGAGGGCAATTGCCTGATGATTGCAGGTTGCCCCTATAAAGTGAGAGAAGTGCGACAGGAATACAACTCCAGGGTTGGTTGGGCTACTGAGCTGCAATACCCAGTGGTCAAAGGCAGGTGCCATGATGGTTCTTATTGTCCAACCAAGCGCTTGCTGTAGATCGAATCTGGCTGCTACTTTGGCCAGTTCTGTACTTTTTTTTGTTAACCAACTGTTACTTCAAAGTTGTTGTCAGCTACCTTGTGTGCTGCAGTTATGATGCTTTAATAGACGCCTGTATTATCCATCTGTATATTTATAAGCAGAAATCTTTTCACATTACTTTTAATTTCCAGGCTACAAGACTCAGCAATGTTTGAAGAGAAAATAAACTCCATGTTAATTATGTGGAGGCAGGAAGAGCTCCATTCCATTTACTTCCTGAGCTAAAGGCCATAGAGCAATGAGTCACAGGCGCTGATGCCTGTCACAGGAGGGCAAAGAGAAGTGAAACCTAATCGCTGTTTCCAGTGAGTTATCGGTAAAACGTCTGTAGACCACATGCCCATTTGAAATGCATTGGATATTCTGCCAGCGGTAGCGACTGTTCATGCCAAGCAGATGGGAGCCCATCACTCAAAGCTGCTTCCCACAGTTGGCATTAATCTTGCCTCCTCAGCCAATCTCCTGTACAGTGGAGAAGAGGTATTGTAATTCGCTTCAAAGGAGTGCTGGCTGGTCAAGGGGAAGGCCTTGTGTTAAGAGGCCCCATTCCCTCAGTGTAATTAAAACAAATGGTCCCCTTGGCATTAAAATAATATCAAGTGCAACTGGGCATGACTACTGAGTTTTAAAGAACCATCAGCCCGGTCAATTGCTCCCGTCTGATGCTTGTATGAGCTAAGGGAATGCCTATATTGCACTGAGACCACCTCTTCCACCTCTTCCTACTGTTTGGCTATTGGCCACCTGGTCTTTGTCTGTGGACTGCCTGCTATCCAGATTAGTGCCAACTGCAGACCTGTTCCTTAGCAAAAGGAAGTAAAGACGGAATGGTGAGCATTTGTAGGATATCAGAATGTGAGGATGAACTTTAAACTTGCTGAGTATCACCCCTCCTCAGCCACATTGTAGAGTTTTCCGTTAGTATGTTTGTTCCGAGTAATCTCAAATACTGTGCTCCCAGAGACTAACTAAATGAGCAAAGAACTAATATCTATGTTGTAGATGACACTCTCCAGAAAACCTGAACAAACCTGCATTGTCTCAAAGAAAGCAGTGAGCTTAGCACACCGGTCCTCTGCTTCATCAACCCCAAGCTTCCTTCTTGCATTGAGAAAACTTTTAACTCCTTTGTCTACAGTTTGGATTTGTGCTGAAATGGAGAGAAGGTGAAGGTACAGTGGCCCAATCATGCCTCTCCCTGCTATTCTCTTACATTCATGGACACTTACAAAATGGGCAGATTGACAACTGAACAAAAGATGGAAGCGCTGCTAACGACAGTAATGTTTCAGAAGCCCAGCAGGATATGGCACTGTGTACCAAGTAATAGCACGCACCTCTGAAGGCTTGGCATTATAAACCTTTGAACAAGAGCTCAAGGACATAAACTGAGGGGGAGATATAAGTGGCTCTGAATCGCTGCATTCACATGACATATTATGGGATCTACTGATCCACAAAGGCTGCAGACAGTGCACTCCCCGTTCAGATATTCATTTTTTTTTTGATAGGGTGCTCCTGTTTCAACATTACCCCAAAAGGAGCTAAAGTGTTGAAAACCTGCAGAATACACTTTGTTTTGCTGTTAACTTATTATGTTTTTAATCTGCTACCATCTATGTCATGTTGCTTTTGGCAAAAGAGAATTAAGCAACACCTTGTAATGTTTTGCTGCTATGTATGACCATTTTCTTCATCGCTACACTGTGAACTTCCAGATTTGGAAGTTCCTGAAAATCAAATGGTTATTATTTACCCAGTTTCAGCACTTCACCCACTGAACAATGTCACCATCCTGGGAGTTGCAGTTACATGACACCAGGATCAAACCTGGGAGTGACAGTGACTCCAATGAACTTAATTAATAAGGGGGTAAAAATTACTCTGGGCACTTAATTTGTGTGTGGCATAATCATAAAAAGATTATTAGAATATTTCTCTTGTATCTCTTGCTATTTTATAAACACATTTCCAATTTTATTGCAACTGCTGAGCAGAGGAAATCTTCATCAATGCATTTATGATGCCACCACACACACACAGCAAATGAATGTACCGCAAGAACTCTGGCCCAGCTTCTGCGACACCACAGCTGAAGGACAGTGATATGAGAATGGGAAAGTGAGTGCTGCCAAGTTCCAGATTTATCTGTTTCAAATCTCCGTCAACAGGGTGCAGAATACAATCGTTGCCCCTCTTCCCAACTCTCCATTCTGTCTCCTGTTCAGAAGTGCAGATGAATGGGGTAGTTTGTATGTGACTGTGTAACTCTAACATTCTTTTGCCTTGGAAATGCAGTCAGCTGGAATGCTCATTAAAGACTCATTAATTAAGGGCCCTGTTATTCCATGTAGACTGGAATCTGACAGTCTTTGCAGTTTGCAATATATTCATCATCTGATAGCTGAGTGATTCTCTGTAAATCTTAAGCTGATTAAAAGCAGTAAAAGTCTAAAAATGTTTTGTAAAATTCTGAGTAAAAACCTTAACAGAAGTGTTTTTTTTAATGCAGACTCGCTGCAGCGAACAAAACTGCCGATAAACTATCTGTTCAGACTTAATAATTGTGCTGGTCAGGTAGAGCAATCATCCAGGATGGATAGAAGGTAAAGGCTTAACACAGTATCATAAATCCACAGCCTTGTGAGGCTCAGTCAGTACTTGGTAGCCAAACTCAATGGATTGAGTAACTGTTCTGTAACTCACTTTTAATCATCCCTAGTGTTTTAAACAAATCTCAATCAGTCGTGTGACAAAGCAGCTTACCAGGGGTGTTCCATGTCATGTCAGCCAAGTGAGAAGAAATTTTGAGACAGAAGGAATGTATGCTACTTTTCATCAAATGATTAACAGGAGTATATTGCCAGAATGCTTCAATAACAAATGCGAGATATGGTTAGAAAAGTAGAGTCCGACAAACCTGTGAGCACTCATAGCATTTGTGCCTGTTGGCTTGGTCGAAGGCCCAAACTCTCCACCACACTACTAGCTCACAAGGAGACAGTAGTTTACACTAGCTTACCCTACACGTCAGGAACTCACATTCTACCAAGATTCTGACTCTAGCCTATTCTCTGTTTCCCTCTGCCCCTGCCTGTGACCCTGCCATTGGCAGGCATGCATTTAGCCTTCCAAACTTTGGGCTCTGGAATTCCTTTCTTAATCACCTCCTACTTTTCACCCCACTGACCCCTTGAAGATCCTCTTTGACCAGGTCCCACCCAACAGGTCTTACTTTCTTAGTCCATTTTTATCTGATTACGCCTCTGTGAAGCAACTCGGAACATTTTTCTACATTAAAGGCGCTATATAAATGCAACTTGTTGTTGATGACAGTTTATGTGAGTGAAATGTATAGTCATATGTGGGCATGAGACCATGACAGTTTTTACCAGTTCTATTATCAGCCACATAATGACTGTGTCAAATAAAGGCCTTCTGCTCCTCACTTTCACACAAACCTCTCGTGCTGTCTGTCTTTTTGTGTGTGCTTCTCTTTTTAGCTGTCTCTCCATTTCTCTTTACAAATTGGTTTGAAAATGAGGATACGGTTGAAGTTGGCACTGAGACTAGAGAGTCGTAGAATACACACTCGATCAGAAAGATACAGGGGTAGTTTAGGACCCCCATGACAGAGCAGTCAGTGTAAAAGGCATGTGCCGATGGAAAGTCTGAAACAAGCTAATGATATTGCTCAGTCAGCAAACACAGACAAAATAGAGAAACTAACATTTTAAATATGCACCTTGCCATCCAATCACACGCCAAAGTGGAAATGGCAGGGTAGTTAACTTGGCAACTGTGCTAGCTCCAATCTTGCAAATCTGCAAGTTTATAATCTCCTTTACCCCCATGCAGACCACACTCAGATTGGCTAAATTGGCCTGTCCTCTCTGCGGATGTTAGCTCTGAGTTACCTGGAACTCATTTTCAAACCTGTTTGGATTTCACAGCTGTCCCCTCTCCTTCCCAACTCGGCTATTTGCTCAGGCTCCACTCCCTCTTGGCTATTAACACACACTTTGTCTAGTTAATGTCTCAATATTTATTTTTGTCACCAGGCTGATGTGATCACACCATATTTTTCTATATCTATACACGTATAGCTTCCATCCCTTCTCTGTTTCTGTTACTATGCCTGCCTGTCTGCCTTGTATTGTTCAGTTTTAAGGATGAGTCATCTCTTGAAACTTTAACTCAGACGTTCTCCCCGTTGATGCTGATTGACTTGCTGGCGGCTTCCAGTCTTTTCTCTTGTTGCTTTGTAAAGTAGAGAGCAGGCAGCTCATTGCCACCTTCTCAAGGGCAACTAGGGATGGGCAATAAATGCCCGCCCAGCCAGGGATGCCCACATCTCACTAATTAATAAAGAAAAAAGATAAAAGAGAAAAAATTGTAAACCAACTTGTGGAAGCCATGCCCTTGTAATGAAAAAATTGGAAATCCACTATCGGGTCTGGAATGTTGGACATTGGTCATATATTTAGCTCGGAAATTTCGTTTGGCATTTCATGGTTCAGTTGTCTCCTTCCAAAAATGAGGACAGGTTTTGTCTGGCTGCTCTGGAACATCCCAGTTTTATCTTCCGAGTAATTAACCTTGAATTGATTGGCTTGCTGGTTTATTTCAGAGGGGCTATTAAGGGTCAATCACATTGCTAGTTCACACCTAGACCAGACCAAGGTAAGGTTGGCAGGCATTTAGTCCAGGTAGGGTTAGAACCAGGTAGGCTTTCACAACAATCAATAATTATTGTCCCAGTCATCATGACTGAGAAGAGTTTTCTATTCCAGATTTATCAATTGAATTTAATTACCACCAGGCTCTGCAGTGGCATTTGTATCCATGTCCACAGTTAGTCCTGAGAATTTTTTTTATGACACCGCAGTCTCTCCCTTTGGAGAAGGCATACTTACTACTCACACAGTGACGCTGACTATAACCATAAAGTTTCATGTTCCAGGCCCTCAGGTCTCAAACGTCCCTCCCTCCTGCTTACCAAGAATGTGCTGTGTTTCATACAACTAATGGAAGGGGACAGGCAGAAAATCTGCATTTATTTAATGAACAAAGGAATACATAATCATAAGTGATATCACAAGGACCATCAGACTCCAACTGCTGCATTCACTGGCACTGTTCTAAATTACATCTCATCTTTCACACAATAAAGTTTTACTGTTGTACAATAAATGTGATTTACAGCCTATTGGGGGTGGCAGATGGGCTCTGGCAAGATCACTCTCAGAACTGATGGGATTTTATTGGCAAGTCTGGGAAAGCTGACATAACAGTGTGTGTTGTGTAGATAGATCGATGTCTCCTGATGCAGCCCTACCCTGATGGTCAAGGTTACAGGACAGCAAGGGCTGCAGCAGCCCCACAATATTAAAATGCCCCATGACCTGTTGATCGCCCTCGAGAGCAAAGTGTCCCTTGTGTGAGGGGACCAGAATCAAAGAGCTTTGTATTATAAATTAACTCAAAAACAAAATTTATGCTTTGGAATTAAACGTCTCCGAGTTGCTCCACGTATTTAGAAACATTTTGGTCTACTAGATTTAATGTCTCTATTGTTGATGCCCTTTAAATGTAATCACATTTATGACCTTCTTAAAGCTTTCAGTGTCTAAGTGTCCTTAGACTGTGCGTTTTAAATGTGCTATGTGCATGGACACATTAGCTCATAGTGACAGGAGACATTGCAACTGGATGACTGCTAGGGCATGGGTTGGGGAGCAGTCTGTGAGTGGGTTACACCTCCAAATACACTGGGGTGACTTTCCTGCCATCACTTTGACTGCAATGGGGTTGTAAAGGATGCAGATGGTAGCCGTCTGGCACAACAAACAATAGTAACCATAATTATTTGAAATTTAGGTGTCGAAAGAACCAGACTACTTTGAACTCCTCAGAGATAGTAGGAACTGCCGATGCTGGAGTCTGAGATAACAAGAGGTGGAGCTGGATGAACACAGCAGGCAAAGCAGCATCAGAGGAGCAGGAAAGCTGACATTTCGGATCGGGACCCTTCTTCAGAAATTTCTGAAGAAGGGTCCAGACCCGAAATGTCAGCTTTCCTGATCCTCTGATGCTGCCTGGCCTGTTGTGTTCATCCAGCTCCACCCATTGTTACCTACTTTGAAATCCTTCCTCTTATATAAACTGGGGTTCCATGATGTTATTTCCTTTTGAGTTAAGGGATGTAGACGTTGCTAACCAGGCCACTATTTATTGCCCACCTTGCGTTGCCCTTTGGAACGTGATGGTGAGCTGGAATCCATGTGGTATATGTGCACCAATGGCGCTGTGAGGAAGGGAGTTCCAGGATTATTAAGATCCCAGATTGCCATTTTTGGCCACAGCCTCCACCGTGCAGGTTGCCCTGATAATATCCCACAGAGTGCTCCATCTGAACCCACAAAATACTCTAGGTGCTGTTTCCCTGATTTAAAAGGGCCCACCTACATCCATGTTGTAAAACTTATTCTTCATTGCTGGAGCACCTCTTCAGCACACTTTACCGATTGCTGTGGGGCACCTTTACCATCTGTTCTCTTTGCTCCCCCTCCCTACCTTTTCTCCATCATAGAATCCAATCATTTTTCCAGCCCCCCCTTCAGTTCTGAAGAAGACTCACACTGGATTTGAAACATTAACTCTGTTTCTGTCTCCACAGATGCTGCCAGCCCTACTGTGTTTCCCCAGCCCATTCTGTTTACATTCATGTTGGTTCTGCCATGACCTCATGACAACTAATTAAATCTCTTCTTAAACAAATTCACAGCCACAGTATGGGAATCACAGCAAGTAATTTGTGCATTGCAGGATCCCAGAAACAGCAATGCAGTAATGGCGTGACAATCTACTTTAGCATTGTTGACTGAGGGATAACCATTGGCCAAGCCACTAGGGAAAATTCTTTTGCAAACTGGTGCAGGGGATTCGTTTTTACATTAACCTGAGCAGGCAGATGTCTCATCCAAATGACAACACCTCTGAGTGTTCAGTTCTCCCTCAGCAGTGCTCTGGAATGTCACCCTAGATTGTGTTGTCAAGACTTTAGGTGGGATTTGACACCTGACTCAGAGTCTATGAGCCGCAGCTGACATCATGTTCTATAGCATGCAGCAAAAAGCACACATGAGTCAAAGCAAAGTTTCACACAGAAAGCAAAGCCTCCTTGCAGAGAAGACATTATGCTAATGTAAACCTATGCCAAAAGTCATTCCCCCATTGTATAACATTGCTAAATCAGTAAATTAGTAGTTTCTTTCTACTGGAGCCAAATCTTTAAAGTTACTTTTCTGTTCTGAAACTGTGTTTCAGTGTTCTGTATGTTTTAGTGGAAACAGAGATGTTCAGTTACATTGTGCTCTCTACAATGTGGAAGCCAGCATTTTTGAAAACCTCTGGAATTATTTTAGCCATTCTTTCTCAGAGTATTCCTGGAAGCATATTACGAGCAATAGGAGATTCTAGCATTGCATTTTTTGACATGGCCATTTCTCCACACTTCCAGCTGATAACAAGGACTGCTAACACTATGGATTCAAGAGTACAGCGATCACCTAGTGTGTTGGAACCATTCAGTTCAGTGTGTCCATGCTGGCTCTCTGCAACAGCAGGTTAGCTAATCCCACTCCTCCGCCCTTTTCCACTGGCCCCTGAAAAATTGTTTCTCTTTAGGCACCTGTCCAATTCCCTTTTGAATGCCATGATCAAATCTGCCTCCACCGCCATCTCATTTTCTACTTTCCAGATGCTAACCACTCACAGCATGTGCAAAAAAATTTCTTCATCTCTCCATTATGTCTTTTCCAGGTCTCCTTCAACCAGTATCCCCTTGTCCTGACCTTTCCACCAATGGAAGTAATTTCTCCTTATCCATTGTGTGTAGATGCCTTGTAATTTTGAGTACCTCTATCAGATCTCTTCACAACATCTTTAATTCTGACGACATCCTGAAAACAAATGGCAGTTATAGGCAACCACCATCAGGAAAGAACTTGTGTTCCTCTTGTATCTCTCACAGCTTTATAATGTGCTCTGGGACATTTCTAAACAATGATTTACTTAGGAAGTGAAGTCACTGGAGAAAAACAGCAGACAGTTTACAGTCGATCCTACGAACAACAATGAAATAAATGACCACACGATCCACTATAATTATTCATTGAGGAATAGATATGGAATGAGACACCCATGAGAATTTCATTACTCTTCCTTGAAGAGAGATATGGCATTGTTTACATCAACCTGAGAGGGCAGACAAACCTTGGCTTATTGTCTCAACCAAAGGAAGATCAACCCAAAAGTGGGTAACAAATACAAGATAATATTGATGAGGTTACGGGAAGAAGGACCGGGGTAGTGTGTGGTGTGTAATCATGAACAGACTGGATCGCCTGTTTCTGTGGCTGGTTTAAGAGTAAGAGCATATTTGTAGTAATTAACAAATTAATCAGCCAGCCCCTTCACTGATATCCTAAATCTTCAATTGTGACCCAATCTCACAAAAGAAGCATTCTCATTAATGGCAGATAACCTAATGATGGCCTAACAGTTGATCATTCTTGAATAAATAGTTTTGAAAGGAGACTTCAGTGCATAAAAAGAAACTGTCAAATTTCCATTTCACAGCCCCCCTGCCTAAGTTGAATATTGACCCCACAGTCTGATGGTCATTAAGCAAATGCTAAATTTATACAGAAGTCAATTAAGATGCTGGAGCTTTAAGTAAATATAAGGTGAGTTTATCCAGTTACCAATTAAGAAGCTATAGACATATTAACTCTGATAGTCAATGTTACCAGAAGATTCCTTTCTTTTATTTTGTTTTCTATCAAGTGTGACACAAGGTCGATTATGATACATGAAGAGTGGCAGAAAGAAAATACACATTGAATGGACTGCCAGATAATATGGTTGGTGTACTGTGAAAAGTTCTTACAGAAACTCCTCTAGTACTTTGTAGATCTCGCGCATGTATCTGTAACATTTACTGAATCATGCCTGAAAATGTTTATCCAGTTAGTGATGCTTGGAGTTTTATAAAGGTGACTCGGTATTTAGCAAAAAGCTCTGCTTTCATGTTTGCCAACACCACAGAGTTCTTAAGAGACAAAAAGTACATTTGAAGAGTAGTCATTGATATGGGAAACACAGGAGCCAATTTATGTACAGCAGCTCCTATAAACAGCAATACAATAATGAATGGAAAATCAGTTTTTTGAGACTCTTTGGGGGAATAACTGCTTTGGGCATCCTGGAAATAATGCAGAAGGATCTTTCATCTCTGCACACAGGATCCTTAGTTTAATGTTCATCCAACCAGTCATACCTCCTACATTCAGCTCTCACTCAGGACTAGGGTATCATCGTAATTTCGATACTCAAACCCGGAATCAGGACTTGATCAATGAAACCTTAATACTCCAAGGTGAGTAACCAACCAAGCCACTGATAAGATTTTTCACCTTGTAACCAAACAGTTCAAATTTTTGTTTTTGTTTTGAAGTGTGTATGGATGCCAGTTCCAATGCTTCAGTTATCTCCCTTGATAAGGTCTAATTGGAATATCTGGCTGGAATTTTGCTGGACTGACAGGGGTCTCACCAATCAGCCAAGGAGCCCCTTCATCATTGGTTTTGGAAAGAGGGGAGGAGAGAGTGACCTTCTTCCGGGTTTGAGCATCAAAATTAAGGTGATACTCCAGTCCTGAGTGAGAGCTGACTGTAGGAGCGTTGCTAGTCGGATGAACATCAAACTAAGGCTCCTGTGGGCAGATGTAAAAGATCATTCTAGTACAAAAGGTGGAGTCACATGGTATCAGGGGTGAGCTGGCAAGATGGTTACAGAACTGGCTTAGTCACAGGAGACAGAGGGTAGTGGTGGAAGGATGCTTTTAGAAATGGAAGTCCATGACTAGTGGTATTCCACAGGGATCAGTGCTGGGACCTCTGCTGTTTGTGATCGACATAAATGATTTGGAGGAAAATGTAGCTGGTCTAATTAGTAAGTTTGCAGACGATCCAAAGATTGATGAACTTGTGGAGGAGGATTGTCAGAGAATACAGCAGGATATAGATCAATTGGAGGCATGGACAGAAAAATGGCATATGGAATTTAATCCAGACAAATGAGGGGTGATGCATTTTGGAAGGTCAAGTCACAGGTGGAAATTACACAGTGAAAGGCAGAACCCTTAGGAGTATTGATATGCAGAGAGATCTGGGTGTGCAGTTCCACAGATCACTGATGGTGGCAGTGCAGGTAGATAAGGTAATAAAAAAGGCCTATGGCATGCTTGCCTTCATTGGAAGATGCATTGAGTGTAAGGATAGGCAAGTTATGCTGCAGCTTTATAGACCTTTATTTAGGCCACACTTGGAATATTGAGTACAGTTCTGGTCACCACACTACCAGAAGGATGTGGATGCTTTGGAGAGGGCACAGAAAAGGTTTACCAGGATGTTACCTGGTATGGGGGATTTTAGCTATGAAGAAATGTTGGCTAGACTGGGTTTGTTTTCACTGGAATGCAGGAGGTTGGGGGGCGACTTGATAGACGTTTATAAGATTGTAAATGGCATGGATAGAGTGGGAAGTATGAGGCTTTTTCCCAGGTTGGAGGGACCAATTTACTAGGGGACACAGGTTCGAGGTGCAAAGGTGGAAGTTTAAAAGAGAGGCACGAGGCACGTTTTTCACACAAAGGGTGGTGAGTGCCTGGAACTTGTTGCCGGAGGAAGTGGTGGAAGCAAACACAATTGCAGCATTCAAGAAGCACCTGGACAAATAGATGAATAGGAAGGAAGTAGAGGGATATGGATCCTGTAAGTGATGATAGTTTTAATATGGAAGGGCAAAGTGTGTCGGCGCAGGCTTGGAGGGCCGAAGGGCCTGTTCCTGTGCTGTATGGTTCTTGTTCTATTGTTAGGCTGAAAGTAGCAAACAGGTTCCTTCAGGTCTGATCAAAATTAACACAAGAATACACTTGTACTTTAATGTGAATCAAATTTATTTACTTAATCTACTTATATATGTCAGTGACATATGCAAACTAATGAATGAATCTATTAGCTGAAACTGCATAACAAACACATATATATTCTAACAGGCGAGTCTCACACTGCCTTCTATCCATCAGAGACTTTGGTGACAGTGGTACTCGGAGCTCTATTGTAGATTCCATGGCGCCACCTAATCAGTGTGAATCCCAGTCCAATGGTGAACAATCCAATGAGTGGGACAAAGTCTCTGATATTAATGCTATTGTGAATCTGAGGTTACATGCTGACTCTCCATTCATAATAATTTAAGCACTTTACCAATCTTCAAAAATAGGTGGAAAACAAGACCAGGTAACCCCATGTAGACTGCAGAAGCAGATGGTTGTACTGTCTGTCAAGGTCAGGCAGTTGCCCCCTTCTCAAAGCAGACTGTTTTTGTGTTAGATGAAAACCGAGAGCACTGTGGGATGCTGTAAATCGGAAACAAAAACAGAAATTGCCAGCAAGTCTGGCAGCATCAGTGGAGAGAAATCAGAGTTAACGTTTCAGGTCCAGTGACATTTCTTCAGAACTGAGAGTAGCTAGGAAACAATTGTATTTTATGCAGAAGATAGGGTGGGAGGAGGTGGTAAGGAGTAAATGATAGTTGGAGATGGAGACCAAAGTGAAAGAAGAACAGTTGGACAGACAAAGGATTGGATAACGGTCAGCCTAAGAGAATGAATAGCTGCTAATGGGGACTATTAGTGGCTAACAATGGGTTGTGTGTAATAGCAAGCCATGTGATAATAATGGCTGCTGTGTGGGAGCTGGTTAGCTCAGTTGGCTAGACAGCTGGTTTGCAATGTAGAATGGTGCCAACAGTGTGGAATCAGTTCCTGCACTGGCTGAGGCTGCCATGAAGGACTTTTCTTCCCAACCTCTCCCCTCACCTGAGATGTGGTGACCCTTAGTTTAATCCCCCCATCCGCCATCAGTCACATTTCTCTCTCTAATGGGAGACTAGCTCTATGGTTTGGTAAGACTTTACCTAGATGTCTGCATTAAATCTAGCTCCTTCTGCCCAATGGGCTCCCTTTTAAAAAAAAAGGAAATGCAATTGCTTGGCAGGATTAGTTCTCTACTCCAACCAATCTAAACCTGGGGTATATGTGTAGGAATCATAGAATCCCTTCAGTGGAAACAGGCCCTTCGGCCCAACAAGTCCACACCAACCCTTGGCGCATCCCACCCAGACCCATCCCCCTATTACCCATCTAATCTACACATCCCTGAACACTATGGGCAATTGAGCATGGCCAATCCACCTAGCCTGCACATCTTTGGACTGTGGGAGGAAAACGGAGCACCCGCACATAGACATGGGGAGAATGTGCAAACTCCACAGAGACAGTTGCCCGAGGCTAGAATTGAACCTGGATCCCTGGCGCTGTGAGGCTACAGTGTTAACCACTGAGTCACCGTGCTGCCGAATGAGAAAGTTTGAAGGTGAGATAACAGCTGGTTGTAGGCAAGTGTGAGATGATTATTTAACTGAATGTGGTTCAAGTAGCACCATGAGTTGTGAGTGTAAAATATGAGTCATGATACACTCCTCTCAGTGTATTTTATCTTATATCCAGAGATGCTTGTAGTCACCACTGAATGGTTTATTTGTTCCACCACTAAATCACTGATGTTAGTTTTTCCTTTATCCTCCATCACTAAATCACCCATGTGCCTGATTAAGTTACCAATTTACATGCAAATCCCATCATGGGCAACACAATGACAAAATAGCTCAGGAAAAGGTAGGGAGAGAGGGAGGAGATTAAATCACAATGGAGTTGGAGGAGAAATCAGGTATTCCATTCAACCCCCCTGGATCTAAATTGGTGGAGCCCCTCAGTAAGAGATTATAGACTTAGAATCATTTTGGGAACCCTTTAGTCTTTTGTCTTATGTGATTGTTTTTTTATGACTTTGGTTTCGTCTTTCTGAGACTGGCACTTTCTGGCACTGCAAGGCCATGAGGAGAAGCCAGCATTGCAGTGTTACTGAGGGTTTAATAAGGATGTGGGGGCAGTTCATAAGTAGCACGCCAAGATCTTTCATTCCAAGTGTTAATTCAAGCTCAGGCCAGCTCCTGTGTTACTTTTTCTGAAGTGCCTCTAAGGCCAATTCACCTGATCCCTTTAGTATTCCTCTCATGCTGTGTGTGTTGTGTCTTTTTCCCCTCTCTCTCTCTCGCGTTGTCTCTGAATTGACTGACGCAGCTGCCGCAGAGTTGTGGCGGAAATGTAGACATCGCTCAGATCACACTTGCACTGAAAAGGTCTCTTGTTGCGAGACAAGCCAACAAGTGGGATGCAGTACACCCTGCATCTCAATGAGGTCAGAAGCTGCGAATGAAGAGAGAGCGAGTGGCTGAGCGAACACACTTCTCTTAATGACATGGTTGATGCGTGTTGTCACAAACTGGAGAATAATTTTCCGGTCATTGCTCAACACCTCATGACACTGGAATGCAACGTAATTAGAATGGAATGGAATGACATTGCTATGTTAAAAATGATATTTTTCTGCAGCTTGAACAGCGGGGGTGCAAAAAATGGAAATCATTGTGCATGTCCCAGCTGCAAATAAAACATGAGGATGGGTTGGCAGGGCAAGTGCCCTTCAACTGACAAGGAGTGTTGCCCCCTGAGGTGCCCAGTGCTCTGTGCTGACATCCAATTTATCTTGCAAGCTGGCACCGTGACAGGAGAATGATATCATTTGCTAAAGACGGGGATCACGTGGCAATGGTCTGACTGTTTTCTTTCCAAAACTTCACTTACAGGCAAACCATTTAATAAGAACAATAGTGAACAGCTTCACTTTCAACAGAGCGGACATTGTTAAAATCAATCAGAGCCTGAATAAAACATGACATTTTTTTTTTAATGTTGCAGGGGTTTCCTGAGTGCCTATATCGCTGAGGAAAGGCAAATCTGGGGACAGCACAGTGTGAGATTGGCATTAAATAATTCGGGTGAAACACACACACACACATGGAGTTGAGACATCGTATCAAGCACTGGGAAAGTTGTGACATGGATTTGGTAGAAAAAGCAACACAGTTGAAAAAAAATCTTTCATTTCCTAAAGGCAGGGTAAGATTGAGTGGTATGTTAAGACTTCAGATGGAGAGCTGCCCTGAAGCAATTTCAGAGCTGTCAGGAAATCCGACATCTAGATTAACCTTTGCGCAGTGAGTTTTAGACAGTGACTCATTGTGATGCATATGCTATCTCTTGCCTAAACCCTCCCTGTAACCCCCAGTGTCCCTTGTCGGTCGGTCTGTCAGTCTCTTACTGTCTGAGAGGACCCACGGAGAAGACAGTTCCCAGTTTTACACACGCCTGACCTCAAAGGACAAGCTTTATCAGGGAAAGGCTGAAAGAGAGCTGCTAACTTTGGCTTTCTGTCACAGTGACCCACGGTTCAATTCTTCCTCAGGAAGATAATCTTATAGGGACTGTAATAATCCATTCCACTTGATTATCTGGCATTGATTTATGTTAAATCATAGGATTCTTTCTTTGAATGATAGAAACCTTTCCACTCTAATTTTTAACATGAATAATTTCTGATTTGCTCTGAATCCTCTCAACACTGATGCATTTTCTGCTGAAACTGTATTTAAAATTAGGTTTTACTGTCACATACTCAAGTATAGGAATACCTAAGTACAGTGAAAAGTGTACAAAGTCGCCATTGTCTGACGCTATCTTGGTTACAAAAGTAGAACTTTAAAAAAAGAATTATCCTCCTTGACCTGTTGCAGGGTTTTTTTTTCGCGATTTACTGTTAATTAAAGGCTTTGGGCGGATCGCATCTTCTCTTCAGACATTTCTTATATTTGATTTAAACGAGCAAAATGTAGATTAGAATTGGAATGGGATTCCAATTTACGCTCCAAACTGTAGAGTGACCAATGCACAGAGAAGAATTATTCACCAAATCTTCAAACTGTTTATTGAGTAACAGACACAGATTACCCATCAAAGCATTGGGACTCTTTAATGAGTAACTCATGAGATGGGTCATTCCATGAACATTCAAAGCTTTTCAGTGAAGACAAAATATGGATTATTCCCCAGACAAGCAGGCACTTATTGTTTCTTTTTGACTTAACTCATAGCAACTAAAAAAAACTCTAAGAGGACATCAGCATTTTGCAGTGCTCCATTGCACATACCACTGAACATTTCCAAGCTATTTCTTTCCAGGGATGTCAATGGGATATTCTGAATTATAGTCATGGCCCACCTGCTGAGTGAACACTCTGTATATTGGGAACAAATGGTACATTGTAGTTGTTAAATCAATTCTTTTACCGTGGAGTGCTTGGCATTTTTATGTAGCACTGCAAGCTTCTTCCTTTTCTAGATCACTGATTATCCACGTCCTGCCTCAGAGTTAGAGGTTGGGGAGGGATCAGAACAGGGCACGGGTCTAGGCCCGAAACGTCAGCTTTCCTGCTCCTCTGATGCTGCTTGGCCTGCTGTGTTCATCCAGCTCTACACTTTGTTATCTCACTTGGTGGAAGAGGTTGCTTCCTGAACCTTGGCAGTGAGGTACGAAAGTGGTCCAAACCACTCCACCATTCCAGGTGCTGCTCCACTCTGCTGCCTCGCACCACATTAATGCATTGAATTAGAGAGACAGTTGGACATGGGTACACAACAGAAGCAGGTCATTGACAGGCTAGGACTGAAGATAGGGTCAGAGAACTGCGCAGTCATAACTAGCCAAAGCAGGCTGTACTAAGGTTAGAGTTTGATATTTAATGATAAGCATTGTTAATTGCTGAGCAATTAAGGGGCTGAAAACATAGATTCTCTGGAGATTTCATTAAAAATTTGGAAATCTGGTTAAGAAGGCATTTGTTGCAGGGTTTAACGCTATACCAAGTTTCTGTCTTTTGCTTACTGTGTGGCTTGTTCGTGGCTCTGACCAGCAATAGGTGCCATTTTCTGATGGGTGAACTATATATGCCGTCTGCACCTCTGCAGGGCTCCAAACAGGGGTCAAAATATTTTTTTTGAGGGGTCCATTTGAGATATTCTAGAAGGCTGCTTTTTAACTTTGCACATTTTTTTTATTTTTGAGGCCTATGTTTTCATTCTCACTACAGTTTATCAGGTGAAGCAGTCACATTGTAACATTACCTTTAGTATTTGTGTTGGCAGAGTATTTGGAATCATGGAAGAACAAAATTAGAATAATTCATCAATATCCTCAAAAATAATCTTCCCGTTAAACCTAATGACAGAGGACATAAGGAGAGCATTAATTTCCTAGAGCAATAGAATTTAAATTACTTTAAGATAACAGGTATAAATCAGCAACAAAAATTTCTTCTCAAAATAAGTGACACACACTTCCACATACAAAAAGCCATCACCATAAACATACAATCTATTGATTGACGAGGCGACAGCTAATGCATTTCCATCACATGTGCACAAAGCTGAAACATCTTAATCCAACAGTTACAACTCCTTCACTGCATCTCAGATCACAGTCTCAGATTTATATTTGATTGGTTCACATATACTTAGGCACAGTGAAAAGTTTAATTTTGCGTATAGTACATGCAAGATCATACCATACAAAGTACAAAGGGTAATAGAAAAGAATAAAATGTTATGGCTGCAGCGAAGGTGCATAGACAGCGAGATCAAGAGTAAATTTAAAATTTGAGAGGTCCATTCAGAAGTCTAATAACAAGAGAAGAAGCTGTTCTTGAATCTATTCATATTTGTATTCTAACTTTTATATCATCTTATATCTTCTATGTTATAAATTTAACAGTTACCACAGTGTTCATGATGGTATGATCCTCTGTTATTTCGAGAGCTAACATAGCTTTACACAAGAGCTTCCACATTCATACAGCCATTGAGTCATACAGATGTACAGCATGAAAACAGGTCTTTCGGTCCAACTCATCCATGCCAACCAGATATCCTAAATTAATCTAGTCCCATTTGCCAGCATTTGGCCCATATCCCTCTAAATCCTTCCTGTTCATATACCCATCCAGATGCCTTTTAAATGTTGTAATTGTACCAACCTCCATATTTGCAAGGAATTCATTCCTCAGTGATTTGAAGTTTTCTTGCATCCTGGTTAGCTGAGTATTCCTTTGTTGACAGGTTTAAAACTGTTCTCCAATTACCCCATATTCATCTTGCAGCATCCTTCTTTCCCCACACCTATTCATTATGTTATGACCAAAAGTGAGTGTACATACTTCTCTGAGATAGTAGGAACTGCAGATGCTGGAGAATCTGAGATAACAAGGTGTAGAGCTGGATGAACACAGCAGGCCAAGCAGCATCAGAGGAGCAGGAAGGCTGACGTTTCGGGCCGAGACCCTTCTTCAGAAGAAGGGTCT
>NC_063364.1:22640327-22652296 GCF_021869965.1 Rhincodon typus | reverse complement strand
TCCATGGATATCACTGTAAATTGCTAATCTAAAATTATAGCCTTGATTTAAGGTGGGATGCATTGTATTCACGACTCTGAAATAAAAGATTTGACAGTGTTCATTTGGACCTTGAAGGGTTATTGAGTTGGTGGAGAAAAATCAGAGATTTGATTTACTGCCAAAAGCCAATCCATTAAAAATGTGGGAGGTGATTGTTTGATTGAAGAGGCCAGTCATATTCACTGTGATTTCAGTAATGATTGACATGGTCTGTTCAGCATTTCTGATCTTACCTATCAGTTTTATCTATTTAGTGAAACATGTGTATGAATTTGTTCAATGGCTGTTGTGTATTAGAGCGATGGAGTGCAAGTATGACTTTAGTAAGCTGACATAATCGATAGTCAGCTATTTTTAGATGCAGAGCAATTCTGACTTTTCAGTCTTATCCTTGGAGTTTTATTGTTTAATCTTTCAAAGTGCTGAGGATGGAATTGCTCAGCTTGCGTTGTGTGGTGGCATCATAAATGTGTTAATTCGGATGCAGTCACAATATGGCTATGTAATGCTGGGTTAATTTGCCTCCAGCCCTTGCTCTGTTAAAATGTATTCAGTTTCTCTCACTTTGTTCAGCTTTGGTTGTCTAGAGTTTATTGTGTGCATTGTATGACTGTTTAGATATGGGGCTGTACAGGGTGGAGTGATGGGTCACGGCTGCATCTCTCAAATACTGTGCACAAGAAGGCAATAGCTGTTAGTAAACTCAGTCAAGTTAAGACCACTCCCAACACTCATGGCATTGGGTTTGCTTGAGACTGACAACAGGGGTCAAGATTATACAGACCCTCACACAGATCCCACTCCATAAGAAAATAACTATGAGAATATGTCTACTCTGCTTGTCTCTTGATCAGGTCCCATTCTCCTTCACTGCTTTATACTCCATATGCCTGTACATGGGCTGATCTATGTTGTCTTTATTTGGTTCACAAAAGCCCACACCTAACTGGATACTATTTCCTATTTTTGTTCAGGATCTCAAGTATAGCTGCTCTAACACTTGTAAATCTTGTAGCCCACCTCCCCTTGCTGTTATACATGGGAATGCACTGAACCCTTTACCTAAACACCTTCCCACCAATAAAGTTTGTGCTTTTCCACTTGGAAATGATCAATCTGCTAATTCATCAGATTTTTCTTTTAGAAGGTGGCCTACGTTGGGAAAACATCTGAGAATTTTTTTTTTCAAAGCAAAGGTTAGGTGGACTTTTGAGCAGCATATCTGAGCTTCAGTTTAACTATTTTTCACAATGTGTTTCTGGGGAACGAAACTAGCAGATTTTAAGTAGAAAGTTAAATTATCTGAACAATAGGATTAATTTAGCATAAATAACCCAAGGGATTTAATAACACGAGAAAAATCCTTCTTGATTGACTTAATTCCTCCAATCTCTTCCATTACCATACCAGGTGCCTACTTCCAACATGCATGGCATTCACACAGATGCTGTTTACAGATTGCCTGAGCGATAACTTCAAAGGTGAATATTGGGAAATTATGGACGTGGATCTGACACTGAGCTGCTGTCTCCATGATATTAGATGGAAAATGATGATGTTGGGATAATGGGAATTATCTGAAGGAGGATCAGTGATTTCTGGAATGCTGTTATTTGGTCTCATTTCCCAGACTAATGTTCTGCAGTCTGTTTTGTATACTGTATCAAATTCAAATTATATTAAATTTAGTGCCTCTTGCTCATATCATGTGTTATCAGACCAGATCCCCTGATCCAAGGAAAGTGCTAGATTTTAGTCCCCACTCTTGAAATGGCCATGAAATAACAGTGGGTCACTTTTCCCCAATAGAAAGTGCAAACAAAATTGCAAAACAGAAGGGCACCCTGATCAAGAACCAATCCCAAATCATCTATTTACATTCTTCCATTTGGTCAGGAATTAACATGGAGTGCAATCAGCACCAGTGCAGCAATCATCTTTCAAACGCAGACACAAAATGCCACTTTAATGCAGAGTCAGAAACACTGGAATGTTTCGGATGCTGATATATAGACACGTGTTATATTATCAGACTGTCATAAGCTCACTTGAATCTCATTTTGAAAACTTTGTCATGACAGTTTTCTTTCTAGTTGATGAGATAACAGCTGGAAATTGAATTGTTTCGCAAAATACATCAGCCAGATTGGCTCCAATCGACTCTACAATGTCTCTGGCATCTCTTCCTATCCAGTCAGGCCTCTGTCTGCACTCTTGACATTTTCCTTCCCATTAGCCAATGCGAAAGTTGCTCCATTGACTTTGTCATTAATGGAGTTTGTCTTGCCTGAGCAGCCACAGATAATCATTGGGCTCCACGACCTGCGCAGAAACATGTTTTTTCCTTCAGCAAGTTGTACTACTGTCCTTCATATATTTTAGCATCATTTAGAAAAATGAGAATAACGTAGAATAGGTCACATGTGATGGGCTGTACCTTTAACAGTCTTCATGTAGTGATTTAAAAATACATCAGTTGTCACATATGCTTGGGTCAGTTAGACCATAGAACAGTACAGCACAGTACAGGCCCTTCAGCCCACGATGTTGTGCTGAACTTTTACCCTAAATATAAGGTCTATCTAACCTCCACCCCTACCTTATACTATCATCCATATGCCTATCTAATAGCCGCTTAAATGCCCCTAATGAGGCCGACTCCACTACCCTCTTTGGCAATGCATTCCACGCCCCTACCACTCTCTGAGTAAAGAACCTACCTCCGACGTCTCCCCTATACCTACCTCCACTCACTTTGAAACTATGCCTCCTCGTAATAGCTACCTCCACCCTAGGAAAAAGTCTCTGTGGCTGTCCACTCTATCTATACCTCTGATCATTTTGTACACCTTATCAAGTCACCTCTCATCCTTCGTTGTTCTAAAGAGAAAAGCCTTAGCTCTCTCAACCTTTCCTCGTAAGACCTTCCCTCATTCCAGGCAGCAGCCTGGTAAATCTCCTCTGCACCTTTTCCAACGTTTCCACATGTTTCCTGTAAAGAGGCGACCAGAACTGGACACAATACTACAAATGTAGCCGAACCAGGCTTTTGTATAGCTGGAGCATAACTTCACAGCTCTTGAACTCAATCCCTCTATTAATGAAAGCTAACACACCGTATGCCTTCTTAACGACTCTATCCACCTGGGTGGCAGCTTTCAGGGAACTGTGGACATGAACCCCAAGATCCCTCTGCTCCTCCACACTGCCAAGAATCTTTCCGTTAACCCTGTATTCTGCTTTCCAGTTTGTCCTTCCAAAATGAATCACCTCACACTTTTCAGGATTAAACTCCATCTGCCACTTCGCAGTCCAGCTCTGCATCCTATCAATGTCCCTTTGTAACCAAGAAAGCCAGTTGCTAGTGCTTGTCAATTAATAATGAAACAATATGCCATTCTCCTTGAGGAGAGCACTTGTCAGTTTTAGGAACATTAAAAAGTAGAAGGAAATTTAATTGTAACATTGAAATCTTTCAGGATTAAGTGGTGAGAATGTGTGATCAGGCTTCTGGAGACCTGGGCAAAGACCTTACCTAAAAGGGTATGGATCATGGTTCAGTGTTGAATAATATTTGCTTCTTTCCTTGGGTAACTTGTAATTTGTTCTTGATCAGGAAGATTCCTCCACATATGAGTACTTAGACCTCAGTCTGGTTTCTTCAATGCTCTTTATTTATACTGTGGTACATTCTAAACTGCTGGGCAAGTTTCGTCTCTTATGCAGACTGTTCCATCACTTTTAAACATGGCTGTGGATTCCATGGTTACATCATCATACACATCACTAACTCATTCCTCTGGAGCACCAAAACCGCAGGGCCACAAGCCTTATAACATGTGCTATGCATTGCTAGAGATGTCAAGGCTGGGTTTTACCTTCAATCAATAATATACAAGACAGATAAAACATTTTCAATTAATCTAACCAGTACCATGATATCCTTTTATATCATTTTATATCATATCCCCATTTCTGAAGAAGGGTCCAGACCCGAAATGTCAGCTTTCCTGCTCCTCTGATGCTGCCTGGCCTGCTGTGCTCCTCCAGCTCCACACTGTGTTATCTCTGACTTCAGCATCGGCAGTTCTTACTATCTCCCATGATATCCTTTTGTCTTTATTTGCTCATAGAATGTGAACAGGATTGAGCATTAGCGTTTATTCTGCATTCCTCATTCTCTCAACAACAGCATGATCTTGCATGACAGAAGGCATTCGGAGTCAAATATAATGTGTGGACCAGAGATGACTGAGTAAAGGGCAGAGACAAAGGTTCAGTGATGGCAGAAAGAGAGAAAGATGGTGGAAAATTCTGCTCTTCTTGGTGCTATGCTTGGAAAAGGGAAAATAAATGACTTAATCATATCCCATACCTGTGGCTTGGGTCATCCTGCGATCCTAGGACTCTGGTAGGTGTTTGTCCTACAAATGTTACCACCTCCCAAATGTTGCTGATCACAGCCTCTGATTGGTCAACATTTCTCTGTTGGCTGGAGTTCCTCCCCCAGTCTTTAGATGCCAGGAGAAGGCCCACTGGTGGACAGTTCTGGCAGGCCTGCCCAATAAAAAGTAGTGCAGGTCCTTTGCCAATTCTTGAACCAGTGGGTGGGAGCTCTAAACCTCAATGAGTTTCCATCCACACAGTGTGACAGAGACAGAATGGCCAGATTTTTCCCAGCCCTTGAGTGGCCTGGGCACAGCTGAGAAATGTGGAAGAATAGAGAGAGAATGAAAATATATGATTCTGAAAAAGTCTGATTTCCCGCTTAAGGTTGAAACAGCTAAATGAGAATCTTGCTAGCAAGTGGTTAACACCTTACTTCTATGTGTTTTCATGTCACGATTAGCTAATGTCACCTCATTTTTAATGCAGGTCAAAGTTCTCCCACGTGCAGGTGAGAAACTCGATGGTGCCAACTCCCAATTTGATAGCCAAAGTGGTTTCCTGGCAGATGCAGCTCGCCACTTGTTACACTTGGCTCTCCACGCTAAAGTCTATTTACCACCTTCTCATTGCACACTCCACAGGCTGCAAGCACCTCCACCCTTCATCCATTGGGTAAACACCATGCATCCATTAATGATGGATCTGAGGACTCTTAGCTTGCTTTCTTAGCAGTCACTGTTTTTGCAGTTACCTGGGTGCTCATAGCATGTTTTTCTTGCCTTGCCTGTTAGCACATTACCACTTCAATGAGTGAGAACCTACAAGCTCACAGCGTGTCAGGCTTGACTTGATTTTAACACAAACAGAAAAGCCATGTAGCTTATCATGGTTGCTGCACTGAACAGTCAAAGGGATGGAAATGTTGCTGGACCATATTACATCAACGTCACGCCCACGGTGTGTACCAGCAGCTTACGCTGCAGACATATTTCATGTGCTTCAACCAAATGGCCACGTTTAAATATCAAAGGAGAATAATCTTCAGTGAAATGAAAGTGGACAATAATCAGTTGGGGTGCTGCAGCATTCAGTCATGGATATTATTTGACCCCAATCCAGGACGTTGACCATGATGTGACCAGAATCCAGTCACAGTCAGTCCTGGGGTTTGGGCAGGTACTGTCAAGAGGCAATACCGGGGAGCAGTACAATGGAAAGTGGGAAATTCAGGTCTTGGGGTGGTACATGTAACGTTGGGACTCTGAGGGGATAATCACAATGACGGGGGTTAACTTTATCCAGAATCAACTTTTTGCATGTTCAAGGCCATTGGAACAGGCAGGCACATTCTCCACTGGGTAGTCAATGGGAGGATTGATGCCATTAAAAAGGTGACAAGTTTTTTGATCCTTGTTTTGAAACCGTTATCACTCTTGTTAAATCCCATTCTGGCAACTTAAAATAAAGCTCAGGTAGAAAGTTCCACCATTTGCCAAGCTGTGGAAGTAACATTATCTGTTCCCACAGCTTGACGTACAGGAAAGGAGAATGAGAAATTGGTAAACACACAGCAGCAATGTGGATTAAAAAACTTCTTGATCTAATGAGAGGCAATAGCAACAACATTTATTATGCAGTTTCCCTGCAGTTATAGGGCAAGACGTCCTCAGTTTAGCTCAGAGTGTAATTGTGCCTACTGTGTATAAAACTGAATGGAGCTGGATTCCACAGAATCTCTGCAGGGTCTGAACTGTCTTTTTAGATGTCTGTAGTTGTATCATGTGGAGATCCTTGTGGTGCAGTATGAAGCTTATCTGTCTCTGAATCAGAAACTCCGAGTCCAAGTCTGACTTCAGGATTTGATGGTCCTAACTCATTCATAACACAGCGAAGCAGTCCAACTAACAACTTGTAAATCTTTCCAACACACACTGATGGCAGGTGCTAAATGTGGCAGAGGTTCCTGGTTAGTCTGTGTTGAAAAGACATTGGAGCCTCTAACATCATTACCCATACCTTCGGACTGCAACAGGTAGCAGTCATGGGTGTTGCCATGGTAATTCGGACTCCTTGGAGGCCGAGGCATAATCTCAGAAGAAGGGGTGACTTGTCTAAGACAGAGATGACGGGGAATATCATGTCAGAGGACTACCTAACCACAGGGGAGCTGTCAAGGCAGTATTTATATTCAAGGTTGAGATAGAGAGCTTTTTAATCAGAAATAGAAAATGGATTTGAGGGTTTTCAGGTCAGCAGAGATCTTGTTGAATGGCAGAGCAAACTCGATGGTCTGAATGACCTACTTCTCCCCCTGGGTCTGATCTTATGGCCAGTCAGCTGGCGTGCACCATGCTGGTGCCAGCTAGATGGCTCATGTCCATCCGATTGGTGCCAATACACAAGTGCAAAAGATAAGGCTGATGCACTCGCAGCAATCTTCAGCCAGGAGTGCCAAGTGGATGATCCATCTTGGCCTCCTCTAATTGTCCCTAGCATCCCAGATGCCAGTCTTTGGCCAAATCGATTCACTCTACATGATATCAAGAAATGGTTGGAGGCACTAGACGTTGCAAAGCCTACAGATCCTGACAATATTCCAGCAATAGTAGTGAAGACTTGTGCTCCAGAACTTGCCGCTCCCCTAACCAAGCTGTTCCAGTGCAGTTACAGCACTGGCATCTACCCGACAATGTGGAAAAGTGCCTAGGTATATCCTGTACACAAAAAGCATGACAAATCCAACCTGCCCCAAATTACCTCCCCATCAGCCTACTCTTAATCATCAGTAAAGTGATGGAAGGTGCCATCAACAGCACTATCAAGCAGCACCTGCTCAGCAATAACCTGCTCAGTGATGCCCAGTTTGGACTCTGCCAGGGCCACTCAGATCCTGACCTCATTACAGCCTTGGTTCAAACATAAACAAAAGAGCTGAATTCCAGAGGTGAGATGAGAGTAATGGCTCTTGACATCAAAGATGCGTTTGACTGAGTGTGGCATTAAGGAGCTGTAGAAAGACTGGAATCACTAGGTATCAGGAAGCAAACTCTTTGCTTGGAGTCATAGCTGGCACAGAGGAAACTGGTTGTGGTTGTGGGAGGTCAGTCATCTCAGCTCCAGGACATCGCTGCAGGAGTTCCTCTGGGTAGTATCCTAGGCCCAACCATCTTCAGCTGCTTCATCCATGACCTTCCCTCCATCATAAGGTCAAAAGTGGGGATGTTCACCAATGATTGCACAATTTTCGATATCATTTGAAACTCCTCAGATACTGAGGCAGCCCATGTTCAAATGTATAAAAGATCTGTCTTGGGCTGACAAATGGCAAGTAACATTTGCGCCACACGAATGGTCAGGTAATGACAATATCTAATAAAAGACAATCAAATCACTGCCCCTTGACATTCAATGGTGTTACATCAGTGAATCATCTGCCATCAACATTCTGGGGGTTACTATTGATCAGAAACTCAACTAGATATAAATACAGTAGCTACAAGAACAGGTCAGAGTCTCAGAACACTGCATCAAGTAACTCACCTCCTGACTCCTCAAAGCCTGTCCAGCATCTACAAGGCACCAGTCAGGGGTGTGATGGAATACTTCCCACTTGCCTGGTTGGGTGCAGCTTCAACAACACTCAAGAGGCTTGACACCATCCAAGACATAGCAGCCGGCTTGGTTGGTATCACATTCTCAAGGAACAATTCTCTCCACCACCAATGCTCAGTCACAATAGTGTGTACTATCTACAAGCTGCACTGCAAGATCCTCAGACAGCACCTTCCAAACCCATGCCCATGTCCATCTCAAAGGACAAGAGCAGCAGATACATGGGAAAACCACCAGCTGCAAGTTCCCCTCCAAGCCACTCACCATCCTGACTTGGAAATATATCACCCTTCCTTCACCGTCACTGGGTTAAAATCCTGGAATTCCCTCCCTCAGGGCATTGTGGGTCTATCTACAGCACATGGGCTGCAGCGAATCAGGAAGGCAGCTCATCACCAGCCTTTTCAAGGGCAACTAGGGATGGGCAATAAATGCTGACCAGGCAGCAACACCCACCTCTCTCCAATGAATAAAAAAACCTTATTTGATTCACAACCAGTCATTAGAGAAAGAACATTCTTGTCTTTATCCAATTTGAACCCATATGTTGACCCAGACCCACAACAATGTGGCTAACTACTAACAGCCCTCTAAAATGGTGTTTCAAACCACTAAGGAAAGGTTCAATAAGAATAAGGATGGTCACACACCATCCTGTCTTGGAACAATATCACTCTTCATTCACTGGAGCTTGGTGCATTTTTTTTTTCCTTTATTCATTCACAGGATGAGGGCGCTGCTGGCTAGGCCAGCATTTAATGCCAATCCCTAATTGCCCAGAGGGTAGTTAAGAGTCAACCACATTGCTGTGGGTCTGGAGTCACAAGTCGGCCAGACCAGGTAAGGATGGCAGTTTTCTTCCCTAAAGAACATTAGTGAACCAGGTGAGTTTTTCCTGGCAATTGACAATGGATTCATGGTCATCATTAGATCCTTGATTCCAGATATTTTATTGAATTCAAATTCTACCATCTGCTGTGGTGGGACTAGAACCCAGGTCCCCAGAATGTTATCCAGGTCTCTGGATTAATAGTCCAGCGATAATGCCACTAGGCCATTGCCTCCCCTGCGTTTCAGTGCATTAACAAACATGAAGGTAGCTCACCATCACCTTCTTGCGTGCAATTAGGGAAAGGCAATAGTGCTGTGGCTTTGTCAACATAATACCACAAATAAATTAAAAAATAAAACTGGCTCAAAAATGTTTTTTAGGTGGATTCTCTTTCTTATTAGTTGTGCCTTTTCTAAAAAGAAAAGCAGCAAATTACTTTTTTTGGTATTAGCGATAACACAGAGCAACCCAGTCTAATCTTTACAGATTTGTTAGAAAAAGCAGTTCCACCTTTAATTGGTGCTTGTGGTACACAGCCTGTATGCAGTTATCCAATTCAGTGTTTATTTAAATATTTATTGTACCTCAATGTGAAAACAGCTCAGTTTAATAGAACATTAAGTTTTACAGTGGTTTAACACTTTGCAGGGTATATCCACTCTGTAAAACATTATACTGTTTGGTTATAACTTCAAAGCCTTAAGGAGTGACTTCCAAATAGTGCCACCAGTTTCTTATTGATGCATGGAAGTTGCTTGGTCATTCTCTGTTTTATACATTTACTATAATTCCGCAATAAATTTAATGTAGAAAGAAAACAGCCTAAACACAGGCACTGTTACTAAATGCAAACACAAAGGTGGATATTAGGAATGTCAGGCACTAGCTTTATGATAATGGCTTCAGTCTTCCAATTGCTGTAACTACATCATATCAAGGACTGGAGCAAGCAAGCTGACAGGACAGAAATAGTGAAGATTTGAGTAATGTCATGAACAGGTTCAAGCTGGATTTTGCCAGAAAACATATGGAAACAGGTTCTCTATCTGTGAATAATAACAGCAAGAAACAACATCATAGAGGTGAGAAAGGGGAAGGGAGGAGAGGCTAGATCCTTGGGACACCCAGGGGTAATTGTGCTGGGATGGGATGCAAGGCCGCTGTTGGAGATATTCTGATTACAATTGGATTGGAAAGGATGAACCAGTGTTGTGACAAGAACTGAGATAGATGGTGGAGAAAATGTGTTAAAGGAGATCTCAGTGTTCATCACTCCCAGAAGAGGGATGAAAGAAGTTAACAGAGATGATGTTATGGTCTCAGTCAGAAAGAATATCATTGGTTAGGTTTGTTCCAGTGTAGCACCAGGAATGCAAATCCATTTACGTTGATTGTATCCAGGAACTCTAAGCAAGATGGTCAGACACCTGAAAGGCAAAAAAAACCCTGAAGTTTTTGAAGAGGACAAAGCGATTGTAGATGGGCTGATATTCTTCAATGTCAGTGAGATTGGTTGATAGTGTAGGCTTTGAAAGAGAAGAAGAATGTACCGAAGTTGAGGAAAATAATTTTAGCTTGTATACGGGCCAGCAAGGGACTTTGGGTGCCAGCAGTTTAGTGGAAACACAGACAATGGGTAGGAGGTGGACCTTAACATCAAGAGAAAGAACAAAAGGCTTCAGACCCAGAAAATTTGCTTAATTACGAAAGGAAAGTGGGCATATAGGCCATTGAAGGGATAAATTGTAGTGAAAAGTCTATGAACTCACATTTAATGTTGAAGGTGAAGATACAGGGAGTTGGAGAGAGAGTTTACGGAGACAAATGGTAGTGCAGACAAAAAAAAACTGAAAGATGCCTTTATTCTTCAGAATGATCTTTGGTAGTAGATAATGTTTGTAAAGTATCATGGGGTCAACAGCACTTGATACAGGTTAGTCTGCCCGACACAGATTTTACTGCTTGGACTGGCAGAATCAATAATGGGGCCAAACCAGGAGGAATGAACAGAATGAGGGGAGCCAGGGCTTTTGCGAAGGGTTAGGGGTTCAAATGGACGAGTGAGGAATTCAATGAGCAAATCAACAGCTGCAATAGACCTCATAGTAAATGGGAGCTCAGTTGTAGTCATTTCGGAGTTGACAGTCCTGTTCCACAAAAAGGTAGGTGCAGATGGAAATGGATTTGAAGGATGGAGGAGGATAAAGATGGCGAGGAATAGGAGGAAGTGGCCAGAGATGGACTTGTCAGCGATCAGGATCTTGGGAGTCAAGATACCCTGCAAAATGGAAATCTCGAGGATAGTGACTGTGAATTTGGATGACAGGTTATCTGGAGGAAGAATTTTGGGGAGGAGAGGAGGACATTTAAGTTCACAGGAGAAAGGAGAAGGGAAGGGAAAAAAATGGGGATTGAAATGAAGATGGATGAGGAGTCACATAGTGCAGGACGGGAGGGAATCTAAAGGAGCAACTCAGGACTGGGCTTGAGGATATAGACAATGAGAATTTTGTGTGAAATTTGAGAAGGTTGGAAAATTGCAATGAATGAGGAAGAAGAAAATGCCAGAGGAGTGGAGGAGAGGCCAAGATACAACTTGAAGACAAGGCATCAAGGTGCAGGGCTGAATGAACACAGCAGGCCAAGCAGCATCATAGGAGCAGAGAGGCTGACGTTTCGGGCCTAGACCCTTCATCAGAAAAGGGGGAGGGGATGTCCAGTCCCTCTACACCTGCATTCCCCATGCAGATGGCCTTAAGGCCCTCCGCTTCTTCCTGTCCCGCAGGCCTGACCAGTCCCCCTCCACTGATACCCTCATCCGCTTAGCCGAACTCGTCCTCACACTCAACAACTTCTCTTTCAATTCCTCCCACTTCCTACAGACAAAGGGGGTAGCCATGGGTACCCGCATGGGCCCAAGCTATGCCTGCCTCTTTGTAGGTTACGTGGAACAATCCCTCTTTCGTACCTACACCGGCCCTAAACCCCACCTCTTCCTCCGTTACATTGATGACTGTATCGGCGCCGCCTCGTGCTCCCACGAGGAGCTCGAACAGTTCATACACTTCACTAACACCTTCCACCCCAACCTTAA
>NC_063364.1:22630922-22640317 GCF_021869965.1 Rhincodon typus | reverse complement strand
ACCCCCTTCCCCTCCCCCTTTTCTGATGAAGGGTCTAGGCCCGAAACGTCAGCCTCTCTGCTCCTATGATGCTGCTTGGCCTGCTGTGTTCATCCAGCCTTGCACCTTGTTGTCTCATCAAATAAGCTGTTTGATTCCTTTGTACAACGACCTAGATCTGAGATGCTTGACACAATTATATAGCAATTTCCTCAGGCTGCCACCGATTCTTCTTTACAAGAAATAAACTTTAAACCTGTACGTTGTAAATTAGCAGACGATTCCACGTTAATGTTTAACAAACTCCATTTCCAACCTCAAAGTGAATCATTCCTTTCTTTTCTGGTAACTCCCAGTGGATTTGTCTCAGTATCCTGGGATCAGTATTATCTAAGCAAAGTCTCAGACTCACAAGACATGTTTTAGACAGTGCTGTGATAATTGGCATATTGAACTGTGATAATTGGTAGACAGAACTGCAGTGATTGGCGCCTGAAACTATGATAATTGGTACAGGGAACTGCAATAATTAGTACAAGGGTCTGTACTAATGGCACACAGAAATGTGACAGTTGGCACACAGATTTCAGAAAGTACGTACTAAAGCATGAAACAATGATTATTGACATTTCAAACCAGAATGACTGGTATACATAGGTATACCAGGGTGGTCTGGATATAGACCTTCCACACTCTTCTTGGTACCAAACAGCATCTGTCCATTGGCAAAAACAGAAGAGTATTCTGCTGGGAATTCAAGAGGTGATGTGGAGAGAGTGGAGGAAAAGCCATCGCTAGAGATGTTACTTTGAAATAAATAAGAAAGAATCCCAGAGACCTGGATTACAGAGGCAAAGGAGAAGACAAGTTGGAGAATGGCATTAATGCCCGCGTGTAGAATGGCAGAGGTTGAGGGGCAAGAAGAAGGGAGAATATGCCATAGCTGTAGTCACACAAGATACTGTTTGTGATTGGGTGATATGCTGTTGCAAGGAGCTGATGTGGACACAATGAGCCAAACAGACCACCTCCTTCTGTGCTGTACCCAGCCATGATTCTACTTGTGCTATTTGTGGCATACTGCCAGGGAAAGACAGAGATATACAAGTGAGGACATTCAAAGGTGGGAAAGGTGACCATCAGCAATCAGAAAGGAAGCCTATTATTTTTTCTATAACTTCCCACTCAGCATTGCCACAAATATCCTGTCTCATGTGTGCATGCTGCTCCAGTGAAGACTGAAATTGCTACTTGTTACATTGACAAACACCTGCTATCTATTCCTGTCAGTTCAGCAGTGTCTGGATTTGCGAAGTGAGCCTGTGTGAAAACTTGTTTAAAATTCCATCAAATAGTTTGCATTCAATAAGCTTTCGCACACAATGATTCATGCGATCCTCTAATACATTTAATGGATGAATTCTGTCTAAAGATGTCGGGGATTTTAATGAGATAGGTTCCAACTCGTATTCCTGTATGAGTGGTTTACATCCATGCCGGTCTTTCCTTTATGGTGAGATGTTTCTTGCAGGCAGCAAACTTTAACTGCTGCTATGTGCAATTTATTCTGTTCATTGTGAGCTGTAAACTCCTGCATTCTGAAAAAAACACTTTTGAGAAACATAAAGCAAAATGAAGCGGTCAGATTTGGCTCTTTGATGCAGATATAAAATCATTAATATTTCTTCAAACCAAGTAAGTAGAAGATTTAATTGTTGATTTTTTTTTAAATCTTTCTTCGTTTAATTACACATGTTGGCAAGGTTTAAGATTTTGTCTCCAATTTTAGCCACAGTTTCAAGCAGAAGGAGCTGCAACTAGTTCCCTGGTACAATGAAGCTGCAGAAACGTGGTCTGATGGCCAAAGACATCCAGGCAGGTAAGGCTTAAATTTTTTTCCAAATACCCCCTTCCCTTTCCCCTAGTCCCTGTAATTGATAGCGTATAACTGTGGGCAGTTAGATGATTATATTGATAACTGATTGCATTAGAGGTGCGAGTGAGCAATGATATACATGGAGTTGCATTGGAGAGACTTAGGGGCAGATGGTGTTGCAATGTAATATCATTTGATCAGTAATTTGGAGGCCTTACATCTCATAGAAAAGAGTTCAAATCTCACCACTGAAAACAAAAAAATGCTGAAAATGACAGCGGGTCAGGCAGCATCCATGGAGAGAGAGAAAACTAACGTTTCGAGTCTAGATGACACTGATGAAGAAATGTTAGCTTGCTCTCTCCCTTCAGAAGCTGCCTAAAACGCTGTGATTTCCAGCATTTTTTTTGGTTTCAGTACAGATTGCAGCATCTGCAGTAAGTTGCTCCTACATTGAGCCAAATTTCACCATAGCAGCTGGTGGAATTTAAATTCAATTAAATTGAAATCTAATGGTGACAGTGAATCTATTGATGATTGCTGCAAAAATGCATCTGGTTCACTAATGTCCTTCAGGGAAAGAAATCTGATATCCTTACCTAGCATAGTCTACATTTGACTCGAGATCCCTAATGTGGTCTTAACTGCTCTGTGATAAAGCCCCCTTCTTTGGGGTCTGGAGGTTCTGGGTCAGATATCAATGGCACACAACAACTTGTCTTCAGTTCCCCTTCATGTGGTACACCTTTTTTACATGACTGAGCAATAGTCAATACTTATAATGATATTGTTAACTGACAAGTCCCTTGTATCAAGGTGTGTCTCAGGTGGCAAATCCATCAACAAATCTCCTTTCAGAACCAATAACCAAATTTCTCTGCCCAGCTACAGCAGCGAGTTGTCTATGATGATTTAGAGAGGTGGTTATGCCTCAGGTTCAGTTAGACGGGTGACTAACAGAATAGATAGGAATGTAGATCAGGAATCTCATGTGGCTATTCCTCTCTCAAACAGATATACCGTTTTGGGTCTAAGAAGAGTCATCTAGACTCAAAACGTTAGCTTGCTCTCTCTCCATGGATGCTGCCTGACCCGCTGTGATTTCCAGCATTTTTTTGTTTTCAGTACAGAATCCAGCATCTGCAATAATTTGCTCCTGCTATTTTGGGTACTGTTCAGGAAGACAGTCTCTCAGAGGTATATAGAAGCAGCGGCCAGATCTTGGGCACCAAGAATGAATCTTATGTTAAGCAGAGTTTGTCAGGCTTCAGGTGAATAATTGTTATAGGGGACTCTCCAGTCAGGGGCACAAACAGGAGATTCTGTGGCCATAAGCAAGAATTCAAACTGGTATGTTGTTTCCCTGGTGCCAGGGTCAAGGATGTCTCACAACGTTTACAGCATATTGTCAAAGGTAGAGTGAGAAGCTGGAAGTTGTTGTACACATTGGTAAGAATTACATAGTTAGGGAAAGGATTGAGGCTTTGCAGAGTGAATGTAGGAACTTGGGTAGAGGCTTAAAAAGCACAACCTGAAAGGAAGTAATCTCTGGATTGCTCCCGGCACCACGTGTGAATGAGAGTAGGAATTAGGAGATAGGGCAGATAAATCAATGGCTGAGGAGATGGTGCAGCGGGCAAGGATTCAGATTTTTGGAATCTTTGGGATCTCTTCTGTGGCAGAAAAGACTCATTTAAAAGGGACAGTTTTCACCTGAACTTGGAAGGGGACCATTAACCTGGCAGGGAGATTTGCTAGAGCTATTCAGAAGCGTTTAAGCTACTATGGAGGGGGAGGCCGGGGGATGCTAAGAAGTAGTGAGAATAGAAAGACGGATGAGGATGGTTCTGAATTTAAAAATACAGCAAGTTAACTAGAAAAGGCAGCAAGAGCAAGTCAGAGAATGCAATAACTCTGATGTATTAAACTGCATTTATTTCAATGGAAGGGGTCTTACATGTAAGGCAGATGAACTCAGGGCATGTTTGGGAACATGGGATTGGGATATCATAGCTATTACAGAAACATTGTTGAGGAGACAGTACTGGCAATCCTGGTTTTTGGATGCTATAGGAAGAACAGAAAAGGGAGGCAAGAGAGGAGGGGGAGTGATGTTCTTGATTAAGAAAAGCATTACAGCTGCACTTAGAGAGGATATTTCTGAGGGATTGTCCAGTGATGCTATATGGGTGGCACTCAGAAATAAGAAGGGGATGATCACCTTGATGGGATTGTACTATAAGCCCCCCAGTAGTCAGAGGAAATTTGAGGAATAAACATGTAGAGAGATCTCAGGTATATGTTAGAATAATGGGTGATTTTAACTTTTCAAACATAGTCTGGGACTGCCATAGTGTTAAGGGCTTGGATGGTGAGGAATTTGTTAAATGTGTTCTCAAGAAAATTTTCTTCATAAATATGTAGATATACCTACTAGAGAAGGAGCAAAACTTGACCTTCTCTTAGGAAACAAGGCAGGACAAGTGACAGAAGTGTTATTGGGGGAGCGCTTTGGGGTGAGTGATCATAATTCTATTAGTCTTAAACCAGTTATGGAGAAGGATAAGCTTGTATAACGGTTAAAGTTCTAAATTGGATTAAGGCAAATTTTGATGGTGTAAGACAAGAACTTTCAAGAATTGATTGGAATAGACTGCTCAAAGATGAATGGACAACTGGCAAAGGGGAGGCTTTCAAAAGTGAGAGTTCAGAGGGAAGTATGTTAGAGTGAAAGTTAAAGCTGGTAAGAGTAGGGGACAATGGATGAATAAAGATATTGAAGCTCTGGACAAGATTAAGTAGATGTCATATATTAGGTGTAGACAACTGGGATTGAGTGAATCTCTTGAAGAGTATAAGACATGTAGGGACATACTTAAGAGGGAAATCAGGAGGGCAAAAAGGGGACATGTGATAATCTTGATGTGGAGGTGCCGGTATTGGACTGGGGTGGACAAGGTCAGGAATCACACGACACCAGGTTATAGTCCAACAGATTTATTTGAAAACCCAAGCTTTCGGAGTCTTACTCCTTCTTCAGGTGTTAGTGAGTGGGTTAGTATCAGGCACAGAATTTACAAATAAAAGATCAAAGGGTCACGCCACTTATGAGGATGTACTAAACAAACCTAAGATGCTGTTAAATCTTTAATCAGTTAGGAGCTTTTAATTGATTAATGTGTATATGTAAATCCCCAAATCCCTTTGAAGTCGCTGTGCTGACAAAACTAAAGGTTTTATCAGTGTAAAGAAGAGGTGACATTTTAGGTCAGACTGTTAGGTGTGAGGCCTTTTATAGAATCTGGTTGTGTTTTGGTTTGGCATCAGACTTGTTTTATTTCTAAAGCAGGAATTCATAAAACATCACATTGACTGACTGTTGATAAATTGGGTGCTTTTTGAACAAAGTAGAATGTATCCACAAATGTGTGCATGTGTGTGAGTGAGACAGTGTGTGTGTGTGTGTGTGTGTGAGTTTGCATGTGTGTATGCGCGTGTATGAGTGAGTGAGTGTGTGCATGTTTGAGAGACAGTGTGTGTATGAAAGAGGATCTGTGTGAGTGTGTACGATTGTGTGTATGAGAGAGAATGTGTTTGCGTAAGTGAGTGAATGTGTGTGTGAGAGAAACAGTGTGTATGTTTATGTGGACGTGCGTGGAGGAGAGTGAGTGTGTGTGTGTGTGGGGGTGTGTGTGTATGTGCGTGTGTGTGTGTTTATCTGAGAGAGTGTGTGTGTGACAGTGTATGGTGTGGTGGGATCACCTGTAGTGCGACATGAACCCAAGACCCCTGTTGAGGCCGTCCTCATGGGTCCCAAACTTGGCTATCAGTCTCTGCTCGGCCACTCTGCGTTGTTGTGTATCCCGAAGTCCGCCTTGGATGATGTTTATCTAAAGATCCAAGGCCAAATGTCCTTGACTGCTGAAGTGTTCCCCCATTGGGAGGGAACATCCCTGTCTAGAGATTGTTGTGTGGTGTCCATTCATCTGTTATCATAGTGTCTGCATGGCTTCACCAATATACCATGCCCCGGGGCATCCTTGCCTGCAGATAGACAACATTGGCCGAGTCACATGGGTATCTGCTGAGCACGTCGTGGGTGGTGTTCCCACGTGTGATGATAGTGTCCATGTCGATGATCTGGCATGTCTTGCAGAGGTTGCCATGGCAGGGTTGTGTGCTGTAGTGGTCGATGTTGTCCTGAAGGCTGGGTAGCTTGCTGCGAACAATGGTCTGTTTGAATTTTGGCAGTCGTTTCAAGGCGAGAAGTGAAGGCGTGGGGAAGATCTTGGCAAGGTGCTCATGATCATCGATAATGTATCGAACGCTACAAAGAACTTGGCGTTATTTCTCCCCTCCGGGAAGTACTGGACAATGAAGGGTACCCTATCCCTGTGTCTGTCTTCTGAAGAGGTCATTATGGTTTTCCACTGTGGCACGTTGGAACTGGCAATCGATGAGTTTAACATCACATTCTGTTCCTATGAGCGTGTCCTTCAACACCTTCAAGTGTCTGTTTTCCTCCTCCCCATCCGAACAGATCCTGTGTATGCGTATGGCTTGTCCGTAGGAGATGGTTGTTTTAATATGTTTAGGGTGGAAGGTAGAGAAATGCAGCATTGTGAGATCCTAGTGCAGGAGCACTTCAGTGGTCAAGGACATTCAACCTCAGATCTTCGGGTAAACGTCCTGTCTCATACACACACTGTCTCTCAAGCGCGCGCGCACACGCACACACACACACACACGTGAATCTATGGGGTGAATTTGTATTTGCGGATACAATCTACTTTGTTCAAAAAGCACACAATTTATAGACAGTCAATCAATGTGGTGTTTTACACCTGAAGAAGGAGTAAGATTCTGAAAACATGTGATTTCAAGTAAACTGTTGGACTATAACCTAGCGTTGTGTGATTTCTGACTCTAAGATAATCTTGGCAGGTACAGTTAAGGATAATCCAAAGAGATTCCACAAGTACATTAAGAGCAAAAGAGCTACTAGGGAGAGAATAGGGTCTCTTAAAGATCAACAAGGTTGTCTATGTGTGGAACCGCAGGAGATGGGAGAGATATTAAATGAATAGTTTGCATCAGTTTTTACTGTGGAGAAATAAATGGAGGCTAAGGAACTGGGGGAAATAAATATTGATGTTTTAAAAACAGTCCGCATTAAGAAAAGGAAGTGTTGTAGGTCTTTAAAACCATAAAGCTGGATAAATATCTGGGACCTGATCAAACATATCCTAGAACATTGTGGGAAGTTGGGGAAGAAATTGCAGGGCCCAGCAAAGATATTTGTAGGATTTACAGCCACAGGTGAGGTGCTGGAAGACTGGAAGGTGGCTAATATTGTGCCTTTATTTATGAAAGGCTGTAAGGAGAAGCTTGGGAACTCTAGGCCTGTAAGTTTGACATCAGTGGCGGGTAAGTTGTTGGATGTGATTCAGAGAGATAGGATTTACGTGCTTTTGGAGAGGCAAGGATTGATTATGGATAGTCAGCATGACTTTGTGCATGGGAAATCATGTCTCACAACTTGTTGAGTTTTTTAATGATGAGGGCAGAGCAGTAGATTTTGTCGATATGGATTTTAGGAAAGGCTTTGATAAAGTTCTGCATAGTAAACTAATTAGTAAAGTTAGATCACATAGGATTCAGGGTGAGCTTGGCAATTGGATACAAAATTGGCTTGATCATAGGAGACAGATGGTGCTGGTGAAGGGTTGTTTTTGGGACTGGAGGCTTGTGACCAGCAGTGTTCTGTAGGGTTTGGTGCCAGGTCCACTTTTGTTTATCATTTATATGAATGATTTGGATGAGAATTTAGGAAGCATGGTTATTCAGTTCGTGGATGGTACAGTTGACGGTGAAGAAGGTTATCTAAGATTACAAAGGGATCTTGATCAATAGTGCCAAGGGGCTGAGGAGTGGCAGATGGTGTTTAATTTGGATAAATTGTGAGGAATAGCATCTTGATAAAACAAGCAAGGGCAGGACTTACACAGTTAATTGTAGGGCCCTAGGGCATGTTGTCAAACAGACCCAGGGGCTCAGATAGTTAGTTCTTTGAAAGTTGCATCACAGGTAGACAAGATGGTTAAGAAGTTGTTTGGCATGCTTGCCATTATTGCTCAGACCATTGAGTATAGGAGTTGAGACGTCTTATTGAGGGTGTGAAGGATATTTTGGAATACTGTGTCCGGTTCTGGTCATCCTGCTATAGGAAGGATATTAAATTGGAGAGGGTTCAGAAAAGATTTACCAGGATGTTGCAGGGAATGGAGAGTTTGAGGTATAAAGATAGGCTGGGACTTTGTTCACCAGAGTGTAGGAGTTTGAGGGGTGACCTTATAGAGGTTTATAAAATCATGAGGGGCTTGGATAAGTTGAATAGCAAAGATATTTTCCCTAGGGCAGGGGAGTTCAAAAATAGGGGGCATATTTTTAAGGCAAGAGGAGAAAGATTTAAAACAGACCCAAGGGGCAACTTTTTCACACAGAGGGTTGCTCATGTGTGGAATGAACTGCCAGAAGAAGTGATAGATGCAAGTACAGTTGCAACGTTTAAAAGAAAGTTTGATCAGTACTTGAATGGGAAAGGTTTAGAGGGATACGGGCCAAATGTAGGCAAGTAGGACTAGTTTGATTTGGGAAACTTGATTGGCATAGCTGAGTTGGACTGAAGGATCTGTTTTCTGCTGTATGAGTCTATGACCCTGTGTCCCTTTTATAACTCTTCTTTCTTTTGATTGTACCATATTAGTTAATAACCTGTACCTTGTCCTGTTTATTTGGTTTTCACTTACAACACTATCCTGTTTGAAGCCATCACCAGGTGCATTTTCTCTGGACACCTTTTTGAAGGCCATGCTTGAGTAAACGCAAGCAGCTGTCTGCAGTGTCATTTCCAACTCCCTGATCTTTTTTAATGCTGGAGCGAAGAAGGTCACAGGAACAAAGGGGCATAGTTCTTCAACACTTTATTTTTATTTTGCAGGCTTTCAGTAAAAAATCTTTGGTTTGGCCAATATCCACCTTGTTCCTCATGTCCATAATGTAGTTCATCAGTCAGGGTACCAATTTCATCTCTGATGCCCATCATGAGACACAGGACTTCACCACAACCAGTTTACATTCAATAACAGGAAATAAATCAAAGCAAGGTTACACAATTCAAAGTGATTAATTGAATACAATAAATAATGCATTGGCTTACTGTGTTTGTGTGTGTGTGTGTGTGTGAGAGAGAGAGTGTATGTATGTGTGTGTGAGAGTGTGTGTGCGCATGTGCGTGTGTGTGCGCGTGTGCGCGTGTGTGTGCGTGTGTGAAAGATAGAGAATGAGTGAGTGAGAGAGAGAACACTCATTTCAACAGACAATTAGGAATGGTCAATTACTGCTGGCTGCTTTGGTGATGTCTGTATTCCATGAAAAAGTTAAAATTTGGTTCCCCATGTTGCCTCTAGATCATACAACAACCACCTTAAATCTGTGCAGAGCTGGATGAGCACAGCAGGCCAAGCAGCATCAGAGGAGC
>NC_063364.1:22616206-22630522 GCF_021869965.1 Rhincodon typus | reverse complement strand
TTTCGGGCCTAGACTCTTCTTCAGAAAATTTTCTGAAGAAGGGTCTAGGCCCGAAACGTCAGCTTTCCTGCTCCTCTGATGCTGCTTGGCCTGCTGTGTTCATCCAGCTCTACACCTTGTTATCTCAGATTCTCCAGCATCTGCAGTTCCTGCTATCTCTGAAACAACCTTAAATCTGTGATGTTTGGTTAATAACCACTATGGCAATATGAACAGTTTCTCCCTATTTACTGTATCAAAACTGTTGGTGATTTTTAAAAATCTCCAATCTCCTAACCTTTCCTGTTCTAGGGAGAATGAGCCCAGTTTCTCCAGCCCATCCACATCCCTTCATTTCAGGTACCATACCAATGAAACATTTCTGCATCGTCTTTGGGCATTCTTCTTGACGCGCAGCTGGTTCTAGAAAAATGGAGAAGCTGGACTGAGAAACGGCAAGTGAAATTCAATCCAACACATTGATAGTTTTGCCCAGTGTGAAATAGTGGTCAAGAACGTGGTTAATATCTAAAGTTGGCCGGTAAAGGTTAGAAGGACAAAATCTCAGCCAGCAACGCTGGCGCTATGACAATATCAATCTGCCCCATGTGTTGCTCCAGGCACACTCTACAGGAATCAAGGGTTAGCATTGGATAAAGGGCTATGTGCATTAGGACCATGATCAACAAAGAGAAAATGCAAAAGCCAATTTTACTTAGGTGAGAGAAGGCTGGAATTATTCACAATTATTCAGAGTGTTTAATGACAGCAACAGGTTGAGACCTGAAAAATCTCTCGTCTCGAGAAAGAAACAAGTGGACTCTTGACCTGAAATGGAAAAGGTGGAAGAGGAGTAACCGATAAGGGTGGGGATTGGTGAATTTTCAGTGGACTGCTCACTGAGGGGGAGCAGTCCTGATATCATCATCCAATTTAACGTGGATTTGCTTCAGCGAGATAACAGATAGTGAAATGTATATTTTATTTGTGACCTCTCCAGCTGGTCAGGTGCATCCAACTGGTCTTTTCTGCTGATGAGCATTCCCACAGTCTTGATACTTCACAAAAATATTTCTTTTGCCTTTTATAAATGGCTGAATTTTGTTTCTGAATTATAATTAAAAGCATTAAATGTAAAGTGAAGGAACAGAACAGCGGAGTAATATAAATGGTGTTTGAGTCCTGCTAACTAAACACTAGTTGGCTCCTAATGGGGAGTCAGTGGATAGGTAGGTAGTTAGCCAGACAAGGGACAATAGGCATCTCTCTCTGTCAGAAGAAAATAATTGGTTACACAGCAAGAAGAGCACATTCTGTCAGGCAATGAGGTCTACCTTAGGCCTCCCAAGTCTACCTCAGGGAGAAAGGGAATAAACTACTCACTATTGGCATTATTAAGCACCACGCATTTAATATCTAGCCAATCTAGCTAACTGGCCCTTGATGGGAGAAATTAAATTATGATAAATTTATTTCACTAGGATTATATCTAGTAAACTTTTGACACCACTCCTCAGTGCCAACTCTCACCATCTCCACTAGTGACCCTCCCTCAGTGTCAACCCTTGTAACATACTCTCAGTGCCTATACCATCTCCAGTGATGATCCTCTGTGTTATTAACCCAGATGTTTGTATTAATCCAGGAGGACTGATCCATCAATGTCAATGCATTTAATGTGGAAACAGAATGAGAGACTGGAATTTACAAATATCATTTCATAGAATCCCTACAGTGTGGAAGCATGCTATTTGGTCCATCAATGAGTATCCCACCCAGACCCACCTCATCTCTGTAATCCTTCACTTCATGTGGCTGACCCACCTAGCCTGCACATCCCTGGCTACTACGGGCAATTTAGCATGACCAATCCAGCTAACTTGCACTTCTTTGGACTGTGGGAGGAAACCGGAGCACTCGGAGGAAACACACGCAGACACGGGGAGAACGTGCAAACTCCACACAGACAGGTCCCCGAGGCTGGAATCGAACCCAGGTCCCTGGCACTGTGAAGCAGCAGTGAGCCACCACGCTGCCTGTCACTAGGTGAAATGTAGCAGTTCAGGAGGAATGGGAAGTCAAGGATGTGGCACAAGGGCTGAAGGGAAACAGCTCAAAGTAAAAAAGTCATTCAATAAAACTCACCTGACTAAATGCATGTTCCTGAACATTGAAATAGAAATTTCAGTGTAGGTCCCAGAATCACATAAAGTACCTGATACTTTAACAATTGCTTGTGTCTTTTAAGCAATGTAGAAACCATGAAATATTAAGAGGATGTATTAATGTTAGTGAGGCGTGTAAGGTTGAAGCGGGTGAGATGGTGATCAGGAAGCATTAATATAAGATGAAATGGGTGAATCGGTGGTCAAAGAATGGACCAGCTCAGCAGGTACCTACTGGGAGGCCTTCAGTGTTCAATTTTGAAAAGGAAGTTCATAAACTGTCCTTTGCACAACCTTTAATTCAGGAGATTGAAAGTCGCCGCAGATTTATTAGGCCATGTTACATTTCCTGTTTATTTGAACATATCGAGGAATAGAGAGCAGTTTATCTGGTTGCAGCAGAAACAGTGGTTTAGTGACACAAGTGAGACCAAGTGATAAAACCACAATCAGAATGACAGAGAGAGAAAGTAAGAGGGCAATGGAGAACAAAAAAAACCAGGGAGAGTGCAAGAAGGCTGCTGTATTGATCTTAATCATCTTAATTCTGGAGGGATTAGCTTTGTACGTTGTCCAAACAGCTGCTGTGTGTGGAATAATAATTGGAGTATTGTACTCCCTTGTGGGATTTACAAATGCATCTAAACAACTGCAACACAGCAGAGTGATAGGGAAAATAAAAATCCTCTTTAAACACTGTGTCCTCCTGTGATGGGCAAGGAATGTTAATGCTGTGAACTGTTTAAGACGAGTTAAACAGGGATAGCCACACTCCTAATCACAGACATACCATCGACAACACAAAATGGCCTGCAAATAAGGTTACTCAATGACCTGGTGATAGCAGAACCCCCGGAGTTGAGACTGACTTCCTGAACCTCCTGAACCATATCTGTGTGAAAAGCTATCTGAACTATTTTCTTTTCCAGTGGAACATGCATTTTGACAGTGTCTTTGGATGTTTTCCGAAGTAAATACAGGTATTTGTTATTATTGAGTCAGACAGGGTTGGTCCTTATTTACACTGTTCTGTCTGCTGATCCGTAACGGACTGGCCAGGCCTAGTTTAAGGGATGACCCAACCAGGCCCGGATTCGAACTGAGCTAGACAGTGCATAGGGTTACCAGATGTTATGTTTGAACAATCCCAGATTTTCATTAAACATCCTGGTATTCCGACCACTTTCTCAAAATGGTTACAATTTCCTAGTTTTCACTGGTAGCACGGTGGTTCAGTGGTTAGCACTGCTGCCTCACAGCACCAGGGACGTGGGTTCATTTCCACTCTCGGGCAACTGTCTGTGTGGAGTTTGTACATTCTCCCCGTGTCTGTGTGGGTTTCCTCCGGGTGCTCCGGTTTCCTTCCACAGTCCAAAGATGTGCAGGTTAGGTGGATTGGCCGTGCTAAATTGCCCATAGTGTTCAGGGGTGTGTAAATTAGGTGGATTAGACATGGGAAATGCCAGGTTACAGGGAATGGATAGGGGAATGGGTCTGGGTGGGATGCTGTTCAGAGGGGCAGCATGGACTTGGTGGGCCAAATGGCCTGTTTCCACACTGTAGGGATTCAGTGATGATGTCCCCCAGTTATTCTCTGAGAAGGAAAAGAGCCAGTTAAATTTGCAAATGATGTATAGTGGTACACTACAAAATGGAGGTATTACTGGTTTTTTTTTAACAAGCTTTCCCCTTTAGACTGAAGAAATGGTTGAATTGAACTGAGGTTCACTTTTGCATCCTAGATCCTTGCTGCTTTCCCCCCACAATGTGGTGTAACATTCCCGGCTCGTGGGTGGAAGGCAATTCAAAAGACATGGATGGCAGGGAAGTGAAAGGGGCTTGATTTAGTTGTTGACATCCACAGAGCACGGCTCCAGGACTTGGTGGGGAATTGATTTTGAAAAGAAGGAAACAATAATACGATGATAAAACCTGAGAAATTGTTGCTCCCAAACAGCTTCAAAAGGGAAATTGTTGGCATTGTGAGAGAGCATTACCTCAAGGCTCCTGGTTTTTGATTTTGAAAATCTGAGCTCTTTTACCAGGGGCTGTTTTTTATAGATCCAGAAATTATTCCAAAGTGACTCTGGCCATGTGGGGTTCATAATGCCATTCCTAACCCTTGCATGTGTTGTTCCTGCAATGTCGCACATTCCTATATCATCTATTGTTGATTTATTGTGTCTTAAATATATGAATTTGCCATAAGATTAAATGCCAACTGTACTTGTTACACTTGTAAGTAATACTACCTACGATTTTCAATGCTGAAGATTTCTTGGCTGTCTGTTATCCCTATCTTGCTATCCTATAATGAGAATATATCACCCTGATTTGACAATCTGTACACCATGTTCCCAGCAATCATTCAACATATTTTCTAAAAGCTGTTTCCCATCTTCCTTTTGCTTCTCAACAGCTGAAAGTCCTGCATTCTAAATAAAGCAATTATATATTTCACAATAAAATGATTTAATTAAGTTCAGCTGAATCACCTTTTAATTTTTTGGTGTGGCTGGGGGCAGTTCATTTTTGCACCCTGCACAATTATTGTGAATAAATTGAACTTTTCAAAAAAGTAATAGATTTATGTAGATGTTAGACATGATAAATGAAGTGTTTATGTCTTCTGCTGTTGTTGTTTTAACTTTGAGCCACTTTTGCACAAGTAAGTCTTGTGTTCTGTGTTTCCAGATAAAGATGATATTTCACAACACAAGTTTTTAATCCAGCATTAATTTGACATATCACACATTGTTGGCAGTATTTTGATCTGATTCATGCTTGGCTTGAGATTGAATGGATTTATTGAGCTTCTATAATGTTATTGTTCGCCCCCAACTCATTCCTTACATTTTCTCAGGCTGCTGGAAAGATCTCAGGAACAGATTTCCCTGCAGTATCCATTCACCTTTAGCATTGTTTGAGGCCCTAACTCTGTTTTATCTCAGAAGTAAATGGACAGATTAAAGCATAACTGTTAACAACCTGACATTCTCACTTCGAGGGACTTTGGAGACTCACAGTCCAGCCACTGTAAACACTGATGCTGCTAGCATTGTCTCCAAGTGTCATCACCTTACACCTTCATTTCAGCAAAACATCCTGATGTAAAACCAACATCACCACACTCTATTAGGTAGCTTTCAGAACAAGTTGCATGGGCCGCTTCATTTCAGTGGGTTAAAGTCAAAGTGCTAATCATTGCAATCTTAAAAAGAACGCTTGGTGTAACAATTTATGGGATTACAGTTAGTTTTAATCTCATTTGGTCACTTGCGCTCTTCTTTATTATAATTACTCATGGGATGTGGGTCTTGTGCCTGGGCCAGCATTCATTGCCCATCCCTGGTTGCCCGAGAAAGTGGTGATGAGCTGCTTTCTTGAACTGCTCTGCAATCCAGTTGATGTAGGTTAATGCAGTTAGGGAGAGAGTTCTAGGATTTTGACCAGTGACACCAAAGGCTTGGCGATATATTTCTAAGTCAGAAGGGTGTGTGGCTAGAAAGAGAATTTTCAGGTTGTGTTCCCATCTGTCTGCTGCCCTTAGCCTTCTGAATGGTGGCATCTTGGATTTGGAAGGTGCTGCCCAAGAAGCCTTGGTGAATATTTGCAGTGCACCTTGTGGATGGTGCACACTGCTGTTACTGAGCATTGATAGCAGAGGGATTGAATATTTCTAGAAGTGGTATTTGCCTGATACTTGTGTTACATGACTGTTACTTGCTCCTTGTCAATCAGGCCTGGATGTTGTCCAACTCATGCTAAATTTGTTTTTAATATGATGAACAACCACTAGTAATTGGCCATTTTCCACCATAACCAAGTTGAGTTACTACACCATGCCCAATTTAAAAGTACCATTTCATTATGCAGTACAGACATAAGCAAATCAATAATCAATAAATGTAGTACAGCTTAATGATCAGTAAGTAAATCACAAGGGTAAGAAACACGCACAAAGAATTAAACATGCACAAAACAGAATAGGGCAATAAACATGCATTATGCTTCACCCATTGCAGCTTTAAAATTATCATGTCTTAACAGAACTAATTCCCTTTTCAACTGCTGTATTTGTTGCTGATGCCAATGGCAGTAAGAAAAAGATAAATCCAAGTACACAAAATAAAAACAACAACATGGGAAATAATATGAACTCATGCAGCCGTGCGTACATTACTTCCCCAATTCCAGATGTCATCCCACCAAGAATGTTCCTTAATGTTTTTAATATCTGACATGATTGTCTGACTATTCTGCTAAACCTTAACATGTAACTTGTGGGCCTTTCTCAAAATCCCTTTTATTTCTTCCAGGTGTTCCCTTTGTGGGGTAATATGGACATCATATTTTTGCCAATAAGATATAATCACTAGTCTTGCTGAATCAGTCACATCAAAAGTCCTTCTGATGCTAACCAATTCCGTTGTTCATTTGCGCATGGGCATTGGAGGGTGAATGCAAAATGTTGAATCATTAATGGGACAAGACAGATTATGATAATGATGTTCTTTTAAAGATGTTGTGATCGTATTCTCCTTCGCCTGCATATCCAATTCTGATTATGTGGCCTCAAGTGGTATTTGCGGTTTCGCGAGTGCAGTTAACTGCTTCATTACTGCTGGACTCAAGCCCACATATGGTTTCTCCAGTTATGTAAATAGGATAAGGACAGACAATAGTTTTATCTGTCTGTTGGCATTCCTTAAAATGCCATCCCTACAAGTCTTCCCCCTCTTTTCTATTGCATAAGATAGAACCTCCTATCTCTCAAACAGATGGTGTTTCAGATCACTTGAATATTTTGAACTGTTGTAACTTTTAATGGTTTGTCATCTTTAGATATAACAGGTATCCCTAACATAAGACCTATTCTATTCCCTTCCATACATGAATCATTAGTCCATACTTTTGTTAATCTCCTTAGCTCACAGATAGAGATTTTACCTAAAGTTCCTGTCCCATCAGCTAATTTCCTTAATCTGGTGTCATCAACCCCTGTGGGAACTTCTTCTTTTTCCATTTGATTTACATTTTCTCAGTACTGATCCAACATCCAATTGCCATATATATTGCACCAAGTTACACTTGTTTGATATTGACCACTGTTTCCTGCTTCCTTTATTAATTTGTTCATCGCACCAGCATGTGACTCTAAGAGGTCGACAATACTGTCCATGGTGTCCCCTGCCTGACTACTGCATTTAGTGTTATCATTCATTGCACGCATATATTTAACTTGAGAAGCTAATTGATTTAATCGATCACATATAGCACTGATGTCTAGGCCATTAACTGTAGAACCATAAATGCCTGCAGCATCTCCCATCAAACTTCTGTGCTTCCCTTTGGTTTTTCCCTTCGGTTATGTAACCCTATTGATTAAGCAACCTCTTGACCAATTCCTTTCAAATGTTGGGTAAAGGTTTTGGGCACCATGATGGTAACTGAATACCTGAAAAATTCAGAATAACTGGTACCAATTCATGATGGACATTTTCATACAATGTTTTACTGTTACTTCATTTGAATATCGCTCCCTGGTCCTTCTTTCCTCACTGAACACTCTATGTCAGCACAAATGGATATAGCTTCTGCATTACCACTACACTGAAAATTAACACATTAATTTGTGCGAAAAGAAGTCTCCCAATGTTGTCAGTGTGCATATATCAGTGTTTTGTTATATAGATATATATAAACACCATATCCACTTCCACTGATCACTGGATACCGTCTGCTGACTCTGTATTTCATTTGCAAAAGCCAAGCCAGTAATACAATTTCAATAATCAGCCTCATAGTTTATCTAAAGGTCAGAAACAAAACATCTAGGTAGTTGCTGTTTTTGTTTACAGTTTCAGTTCACACAGATCTTTAATTTAAAATCTGTTATTCCAAAATTTGTACTCATCAGGCTTGTTGTCTGTGAAATATTCCAACAGAAACTTTGCCCAATTTTTTACTCCAAAAGCATATTTACCTAAATGCTCCTACTTTATCAGACAAACAAAGGACTGCTGTTCAAACTTAGTTTTATTCCTTTTTAATTCTCTTTCTCTCTCTCTCTCTTTCTCTCTCTCTCTCCACACCACCCACTACCCCTCCCACCCCACCTCTCTAGGGTTCGTCGCAGGATTATAGCAATCATTGGGTCTGGAGTCTGGCTTTTGCTCAATTCTTGTCCCAATCTCTTTAAGTCTAAAGTGTGTCAGAAAGCACATCACATTCTTCTGACACTCCAGAAGATAGGTCTTGGCCCATCTCATGACTGACTCTAGAGTTTATCCATACCCTTAACTAATCCAGCTCCAAATTCTGCCATTTGTTTGTCTCACATTTCAAAGCACCTGGTTTATATCCCAATTCCTGGTCGATTGCCTGAACTCTCGTTTGTGATGTTGGATTTTCATTAAATTTTTTTCTTTACTTTGGGCTAATGCCAGACTGGTGTAATCAGGTACAGGGAACCTTTCTTTGAATATGTCGGAGGGATGCTGGGGTCAGGATTATAATCATATTCCCTGTCCTGAATTGAATAGTATACAGCTTCCACCCTCAACCAGTCCCAAGTTGGGATCACTCCTTTCATTCCCTAACTTTTGTCTGGGTCCCAAACCACAGAGAAACCCTGTCTGGCTGGAAAGCTGTAACTTCAAGGCATCAATCTGTCGTTGGCATTTCAAACAATCAGCATTCTGGACTTGGTGCTCAGACTGTGTTTGATGCAGTGCTGCCTGGAGATCTTCACACTTACTTTCCAGTTCCTGAGTCTTAATTTCTGACTCTCGAACTTGTCTTTGTGCCTTCTTGGCATTTCTGTTCACTGTCTCAAATTGAGTTTGATAATTTGAGAAGTAAAATATGTTTTCATGATTGGCAATCTCTAGGGATCTAACCTTTTCCTTTAACTCTGTGTTTTCCAACTGGAAAACAGTCCCCTTTCCTCACTGAGTCTCTACAGTATCAAGTTTCGGTTTTAGCTCTGTATTTTCTGACTGTAATTCTTCAACTTCTGACTTCAACTCACTTATCTCAGCTTTTCTCTGCTTTAACACATTATTCACAAACCAAGTTTCTTAAAAAAGGCAATAAATTCCCATCAGCCTGTCCTCTTTGGGTGTGCATTTTCCTATGAACTTCCTCAGTCTAACTAACCATCTAGTGTCCCAGGGCTCGTAACATCATAAACTTCCGAATACTCTATCCACTTTGGTAACTTCTTATTCAAATATTCCTCAACAAAGTGTGGGATGAACTTTGGAAGGAGCTGGTGGATGTGGGTGCAGTTACAATGTTTTAAAGACATTTAAGTAAGTACATGAGTAAGAAATGTTTGGAGGAACATGGGCCAAGCGCAGGCACATAGGACTAGTTTAATTTGGGATTATGGTCAGCATGGACCGGTTGGACTGAAGGGTCTTTTTCTGTGCTATATGACTGTATAACTCTAAGTTCTCCCATTCAGTTTTGATTGTTTGCCAAGATTTCAAAGCCAAGTTCTGATGCTAAATCCAAGAAAACAAAAATTTAACTGTTGCCTCTATCCTCATCCACCCGCTTGAATTTTTGGCTGTCACATGAGGCAGCTACTCTCTTACATTGAACTCAGGTAAGATTTCTTGAGAATACAAGACGGTAAGTTTGGCTTTGGAGCAATTTAAGGTTTCTTCTTATCAAAGTCCACCCAGGGACGTCAATAGTTGTGGGTAAGTCACCACAAGTTACATTTAATTGGGTTACTTGTTAAGAAATCTCACGGACAATCAAGTGCTAAAACAATAATTCAAAGTTTATTGTATGCAGCAGTCAAAAAAAGACCCCTCAAGTAAGCAACTATAAGTCTACAACCCAACTTGGCTATTCTGAGGAAGGGTCACTTGACCTGAAACATTAACTCTGATTTCTCTCCACAGATGCTGCCAGACCTGCTGAGCTTTTCCAGCAACTTCTATTTTTGTTTCCAACTTAGCTATTACCTGATTAACGGTGAAATCTGGCTGGGACTTCAGCCAACAGTGATCTGTCACTGGGAGGAGTCCAGTCTTTCTGCAGTATTGTTCCACGAAGTTCTGCTTTTTGAGTTGTTTTGGTGTTCGATTCTTACACTTATTCTCAATCGGTCTCTGAGGTGAAACATTGATGATTTCTTTAGAGTCCTTTCATTCAAGTTACTGCAGGTCTGCAGCTGTCTTCCTCATCAAAAGCTATTTCTTCGTTTCTTGTTACATTTGGCCTGAAGTCCCTGTTTGAAGACACAGCTTTCCTATGATTAATTCCTTAAATTCTTCAACAGGACAATCAGCTGTCCTTGTGAAAATAAAGCATCTAGTTTATCAGACAGGTGTCAAAGCAGTTTTATCTATGTAATTTCAGCAAGACATGGCTAATTGCATGAGTCATGGAATCCTACAGTGTGGAAGTAGACCATTCCCCAATGGGGAGACAATGGCCTAGTGGTATTATCGCTGGACTGTTAATCCAGAGACTCAGATAATGTTCTGGGGACACAGGTTAAAATCCCATCACGGCAAATATCTGGAATTAAGAGTCTAATGATGACCATGAACCCATTGTTGATTGTCGGAAAAACCCATCTGGTTCACTAACGTCCTTTAAGGAAGGAAACTGCTATCCTTACCTGGTCTGCCCTACATGTGACTCCAGACCCACAACAATGTGGTTGACTTATAACTACCCTCAGGGCAATTAGGGATGAGCAATAAATGCTACCTAGCCAGCGCCGCCCTCATCCCGTTAATGAAAGAAGGAAAAAAAATTCAGTCCATTACGTCCACACTCTCGCTCTGAAGAGCTTCCCACTCAGCCCAATCTCATCCCTGTAACCCTGCAGCTAATCCACTTAACCTATACATCCCTAGACACTATGGGAAATTTAGTACAGCCAATCCACCTGACCTGCACATCTTTGGACTATGGAAGGAAATGGGAGCATCCGGAGGCAGACACAGGGAGAAAATACAAACTCCATACAGACAGTCGCCTGAGGGTGGGATGGAACCTGGGTCCCTGGTGCTGTGAGGCAGCAGTGCTAACTACTGAGCCACCATACCACCCAGCTCTGTGTAACAGCCTGTCTTTGTTACTTTACAGTTTATTCCAGTCATAGTTATTGCTGTATATAATAGTTTATCTTTTGTTGATTCATTCAATCCATGAACAGTTCTTAAAATTCTGAAGTCTAAAATATCACAGAGGTGAGAATTTTAAAGTCTAAGTCTTGCTTAAATGCGAGTGGATGTAGGAGGGTCTGGGACAGTACATCGGGATCCAGTAACTTGGGCCAAGTTTCTAGGATGTCCACTGTTCTTGAGCTGCTGGCTGGGTGGTAGGAGGGGAGTGGGTCTGGACCAGGAATAGCACCTTGGCCCATGACACCTGTCCCTGGCCCTGATGTAGGTAAGTGAGCACATGGGAGATAGATGAACAGGGCTTAGGATACAGGCAGCAGAGTTTTGGATGAGTTTAAGTTTATGGAGCATAGAGGATGGGAGACTAGCCAGGAAGCAGTGGAGCAGTCATGTTCAGAGATAACGATGGCACGGTTGAGAATTTTTAGCTCTTTTCACAGTTCGTGGATTTGTAGTGGTGCTAGATCAGTTAACTTGCTCACTGCCAGAATGTTTTATGGTTTTAATGTGTCAAGGTACAATTTAACTGATTTATGCTGAGATGCAGGATGTATAATTCATGCCTGTCGACTTCTTTTGTCACCACACCATGAGATAACCAGGACAAGTTTGAGATAGAACGTAGGCCAGGAACAGTACCAGGCTTACCTAAAAATAAACTATCCAGCTAGTCAAACTGCAGAATTGGACTACTTGCATGCCAAACAGCATTAACAGTGAGTGATAGACAGACCTAAAAGATCCTACAACCAACAGATCAGATCTAAGCTCGGCATCCTGCCACATCCAGTCGTGAATGGTGGTTTATAATTAAACAACTAGCTGGAGGAGGAGGCTCCACAATACTCCTGTCTTCAATAACTTAGGAACTCAGTAGATCAGAGCAAAAGACAAGGCTAAAGCATTTGCAATAATTTTCAGCCAAAAATGCTGTTAATGATCCATCTCAGCCTCATCCAGAGGTCCCCAGCATAACAGATGCCAGTCTTCAGCCAATTCAATTCACTCCCTTTGGCATCAAGAAATGGTTGGAGGCACTGGATACTGTAAAGGCTATGGACCCTGATAATGTTCCAGCAATAGTACTGAAGCCTTCTGCTTCAGAAATTTCCATACCCTTAGTGAAGCTGTTCCAGAACAGCTACAAATAAGCATCTCCCTGACAATGTGGAAAATTACCTCGGTGTGGCCTGTGCACAAAAAGCAGGACACGTCTGACCCAGAAAAGTACTTTTAAGCAACACTTGCTAGCAAATGTTCTGCCAGAGCCACCCAGCTCCAGACCTGATGACAGGCTTGGTTGAAACATGGACAAAAATGCTGAATTCCAGAGGTAAAGTGAGACTGACAGCCCTTGACATCAAGGCTACATTTGGCAAAACTAAAGTCAATGACAATTAGGGGAAAGCACATAGGGAGATGGTTGAGATTATTGGAGGTCAATCATCTCAGCCCCAGGACGTCGCTGCAGGAGTTCCTCGGGGTAGTGCCTGAGGCCCAACCAATGACCTTTCATCAATCATAAGGTCAGAAGTGGGAATGTTCACCAATGATTGTATCATGTTCAGCACTATTCATGACTCTTCAGATACTGAGGCATTCCCTGTCTAAATGCAGCTATATCTGGACAACATTCAGGGCTAGGCTGAGAACTGGCAAATAATAGCCATGCCATGCAAATGCCAGGCAACGAACATCGCTGAATTTACCACCATGAATATCCTAGGGAGGTGGTGGCTATTGACCGGAAACTGAACTGGTCTAGCCATATAAAGACTGCAGCGACAAACACTAGTCTGAGTCTAAAAAATCTTGCAGCCAGCAGCTCATCTCCTGAATCCCCAGAGCTTGTCCATAATCTTCAAGAATATAAGTCAGGAGTGTGACTTGCCTGGATGAATGTTGCTCCAACAACTCTCAAGAAGCCTGACGCCATCCAGGACAAAGCAGGCCACTTGATTGGTATCACATCCAGATGTTAAAACCTTCTACCACTGACACTCAGTTGCAGTAACATGTATCATCTACAACACACACTGCAGCAGTTCACCAAAAATCCTTAAACAGCACCTTATAAAACCCACAACCACTTCCATCTAGAAGGACAAGAGCAGCAGATACATGGGAACACTTTTACTCGGAAACATATCACTGTTTCCTCACTGTTGCTGGATCAAAATCCTGGAATTCCTTCCTTGAGGGCATTGTGGGTCCACCTACTGCACATGGACTGTAAAAGTGCTCACCACCGCTTTCTCAAGGGCAACTAGGGACGGGCAATAAATGGTAGCAAAATCCAAACCTCATGCATGTTTTTTTTTTAAAGACTGGAATGGGACAATGTGCCTGGATGGGAAATAAATTGGCATCTAGTGTTTTGAAGGAACTGTTTCATTTCCAGAAGGTTGCCTCTTCCCCTGTAGTCTATGGCCCTGTCCTACTATATCTTCCACAATCACTGTAATTAGTGAACGCCTGGCATGAAATGCATCTGTATTACATTAAAAGCAAAAATGTGTTTTTTGCAAATTTTAAAAATAACTTTAATTGACAACAGTGTAGTAGGTCCCCTCCTGTTGTAGAGAAGGTTCACCTGACTGTCCCTCAGTTCAGGCTGACTCCTGGGCGGGATTTGCCGATCCCACAACAGGTATTTGAATGAATGTGAGTTTGAGTTTGATTTATTGTTGTCACATGTACCAAGATACAGGGAAAAGTGTTGTTTTGCGAACCATACAGGCAGATCATACCATACGAAGTGCGTCAGGGTAGCAGAACAGAGTGCAGAATACAGTGTTACAGCCACAGAGAAGGTGCAGAGAGAGATCAACATTACCATTTACAATGTGCATTGAAATGTCTGATTACAGTGGGTTGAAGCTGACCCCAGTGAAATCGGTGAATGCCCAAGAGAACATCTTAGAATCCAAGATAACAAGGTGTAGAGCTGGATGAACACAGCAGGCCAAGCAGCATCAGAGGAGCAGGAAGGCTGACGTTTCCGGTCTAGACCCTTC
>NC_063364.1:22586565-22615806 GCF_021869965.1 Rhincodon typus | reverse complement strand
CTAGGCCCGAAACGTCAGCCTTCCTCCTCCTCTGATGCTGCTTGGCCTGCTGTGTTCCTCCAGCTCTACACCTTGTTATCTCAGATTCTCCAGCATCTGCAGTTCCTACTATCTTAGAATCCAATATCTTTATGGCTTTACTTCAAGGCTTCATCACATCTGGTGGTGCAGGAGGCAGTCCAAGCACACACTTATGTATTTTTCATTCCTGAAACAGGTTATGGTCTGCTGCCAGAGGCGATATAGCTCCAGGAGTGATACTTCTCATCAAGTATGACTGACCAGGGCACTCTCATGTACTCAATACCTGTCATAGGCATTTTGGAAAGATTTAAATGTTGATAACCAACCTGTTTAGCTGGTTTATGAATGCAGTGGCCTGGTGGTATTATCGCTGGACTGTTAATCAAAAGACCCAGATAACGTTCTGTTGACCCAGGTTCAAATCCCACCATGGCAGATGGTGGAATTTGAATTCAATAAAATATCTGGAATTAAGAATCTAATGATGCCTGTGAATCTATTGTTGATTGTCAGGAAAAGCCCATCTGGTTCACTTATGTCCCTTAGGCAAGGAAACTGCCATCCTTACCTGGTCTGGCCTACATGTGACTACAGACCCACAGCAATGTGGTTGACTCTTAACTGTCCTCTGGGCAATTAGGAATGGGCAATAAATGCTACCTGGCCAGCGATGCCCGCATCCCATGAATGAATAAAGAAAATAAAACACCTTCCACGGCCATTAAGTCCTGCAGGTTGATATGAAACCAGAGCCCCTGGATCTGAAGGACTCTACGCACTGTGACCCAAAATCTCCATCTTTATTTTTTTAACTACATTCAAATCTCAAAAATGAAAGTAAAAATCTTACAACACACACAGTTCCATGTCTATTCCAAAAAGAGCTACTTATTACCCAAATTACCCAAGCACAGACAAGGGATCTTCTAAGTCAACATTGTAGACAGGCAAAAGTGTGGATAACGAGCCAACTAGGAGTGTGAATAGCTCTTCATGGGGGCTGTCAGCAGCTAACAATGGTTTGTGTGAAATAGCAGACTCTGTGATAACAAAGCCTGGTGTGTGGAGCTTGGGGTAAGGACATGGGAGAGCACATGCCCTAAAGTTGTTGGAACTCGATATTGAATCCAGAAGGCTGCAGGGTACCCAAGTGAAAAATGAAGAGTTGTTCTACCAGCGATAGTAGGAACTGCAGATGTTGGAGAATCTGAGATAACAAGGTGTAGAGCTGGATGAACACAGTAGGCCAAGCAGCATCAGAGGAGCAGGAAAGCTGACGTTTCGGGCCTAGACCCTTCTTCAGAGCCTTCTTCCAGCTTGTGCTGAGCTTCACTGGAGGGCTGCAGCATGCCTAAAGACAGAGATGTTGACCAAGAAACAGGGTGGTGTGTTGAAATGGCAAATAATGGAGAATTCTCCCCTAACCTTAAAGTCTGAATCATGCAAACAAGATGATCCCATCTGCCAAGCTTGTACATAAAGGTCACATTGCATTCCTCAGAATGCTGAAAGTTAAATAAAATTCTTTGTGGTGCCAGAAGGAGGAGAGATCTGTATTCCTCCAGGTACCAGAAGACAGGTATGTGCATCCTTGTCCCAGATGTATTTGAAATGTCTCTTTCTATCACCCAAGCTCTTTAGTTGATCATATTGTCCTTGGCAGGGGTGAGAGTTAATGAAATAAAGCAATGTTTGTGACACTGTTGTGCATGACATACATCTCTTTAGGGAGCCAAAGTTATTCTGCATGAAGTGCGAATATTAATAACTTACCGCAGTCACAAAAATTTACTAGAATTGAGAGCAATTTAATTCATTTTTACAGAAAGTTGAATTCCCTTTGAAGAATGCTTCAATTAGATTTGCATTATATTGGCTGATTTAGATACTGCTTGTAAATGAAATCAGCTGTAAAAGTTGCCAGTGTTATTTCATTTATACTGCCCCTGAAGCTCAGCTCAAAACTCAGGGGGAGTTTACAACTGCCTCCATTGGCACAACTGAAAAGTGGGCCTCAAGCTGTGCCTATTTGCTGCTGCCAAATTGTTCACACTAACCCTCAAGAAACTGAAGGTAAATGACCCTGTCAGTCCAGGTAGTTGAAATGTGTTTGGGACAGTGCCAATATGATTTTAAGGTGTAAGGGTGGAGGGTTATAAACATCAATGAAAAATAGTATCTTTCTTCAGGCTGCTCATCATAGATTTGTTTAACATTGAAGTCTCTGCAGAGAGGCTCCATCATTGCCAATTCTTCCCTCCTGACAGAGGACCACCAACTGAGTCATTGTAGAAGCCTACCGGGCAAATGGATTTTCAGTGTTGATAATCAGGACCTTCGGGCTCTGTTCCCATTTTTCATTTTTGACTCTTTCAGGCAATAATATGCACGATTATTGTTCACGGATAGAAAAGATTTCTAAGCACAGGCATGACTGAGTGGATTAGCAATGGAAGTATCATAATAAGCACCCACATAAAGAACATGCAGAAGGACCTCTCAGTACTTTCAGAGTTTAGAACTACTTACTGAGCTGACAGGCAGGATCTCAAGTCCCCAGTATCCCCATCCATCAAAGAGACGGAGGTACAGATTTCCATATCCATTGTAAAAATCGGAAGAACTGCAGATATTGGAAATCAGAAGCAAAAATAGTTGCTGGAAAAACTAAGCAGGTCTGGCAGCATCTGTGGAGAGAAATCAGAGTTAATGTTTGGGGCCTGTGACCCTTCCTCAGAATTCAGTTCTGAACTGAGAACTGAACTGAACTCAGAACCTCCCCAGTTCTGAAGAAGGGTCACTGGACCTGAAACGTTAGCTCTGATTTCTCTCTGCAGATGCTGCCAGACTTGATGAGCTTTTCCAGCAATTTCTGTTTTTGTTGCATGTCCATTGCACCTGCAGGATTCCTAAGCAGTACCAGAAGTAGTTCAATAACCTGACCAGAACAAGGAAGGCTAGAATTTGAAAACTCCACACGATTATCCAGCGTCCACACACAGATAGAACAAGTCAATTTGAGAACTTTCGTTAAGGGTCTCGCCAACCCTAACCCACTGCTAGGTGAAGACCATTAGCTTGTTCAATTATCCCACATACAACCTCTGACCTTTTTCATTTTTGTATTTGAAGGGCAAGATCATGCACAATGGACCAAGAGTGTCCGTTACCTAACATATTACTTTTGATAGGACAGAACGTGAACATTGCTGAAAAAAATACATATTTTGTTGAAGTTTTTCACCCTGAACCCATTTGGACAATTCACAAGAAATGCAAAAGTAAAGGGAAAACAACATTTATACTGTGTGAAAGGCAATTGTTGATTGATTGACAATTAGACTGTGACTGATTTTTCGAAGTGTTGTCATGAAGATTTCAACAGCTAGTGTTGATTGACAGTTAACTGCCAAGCTCTGTTCCAATTTTAAACAATGCAATCTGTCTCTGATTCGTTCAGGCATTACCCTAAGAGATGAATCAGACAATGGCTGTCACCTATTCTGTTGCTTTGAAACAAGTATAGTGTGTGTACATGTTCTTTCTGTATGCAAGGAACGGGGCCAATTGTATCAATGAGTCTAGCCTTCAGTATAGAGGTGCACCACATTGTGAGCCTGACTGACAATCCTACGTTGATTTTCCGCATGATTCTCCATATATTCAGCATTATGTCATAAATGCTATTCAAGTGTGTAATGACAAGTTGAGGGGCATTGTGTTGTGGGCTTTGCAAGCGCGGGTTGGTTGGGGACAATCAGTACCTTGTTTGTTGTGAACAGACAAATGGACATGCGGTTTAATATGATCTGCCAATCGTTGGGACTTACGGCCTATATACTGGGCATCACTTTGGCACTGGTGCATTCTCCATGGCAACACTACTATCACTCATACAGTATAAATGTTATTTTCATTGTATTCTTACAAGTTGTCCTGATGGGTGAAAAACGACAAGCTTCAACATCAGATGTCTTTTTTAACAATATATACCTCCACTAAATGGAGTGCAATGGAAGCATTGTGGCAAGCAGCAGTATACAGGAATATAGGCAGATGTCTCAATTAGAGGAAGCACTTTCAAACTCAGGTGCCTTCTAAATGTACAACACCAAGAGGACACAGTATGCCCTACCACACTGGCCACGCTGCCCTACATCAAGAGCATATCTGAACTGACAACGAAACTCCTATGATCACTAGGCATCATGGTGACACACAAGCCCACAGCCACGCTACGACAAACACTCACAAGGATTAAAGAACCCATACCCACAACATGCAGAACCAATGTAGTTTGCAAAATACCATGCAAGGACTGCCACAAACATTACATCAGACAGACAGGAAGGAAAATAACCATCAGAATACACGAACATCGGCTAGCAGCAAAATGACACAACGAACTTTCCCTAACATTAGTACACTCGGACAATGAAGACCATCAGTTTAATTGGGACAATGTAACCATGGTAGCTGAAGCCAAACATAGACAAGCACAGGAATTCCAAGAGGCATGGTTCTCAACCCATAATGCAATCAACAAATATTTAGAATTGGACCCCATTAACGAACATATACAGAACAGGACTGGAAATGACAGTACTCACCATAATGGACCAGACAGTATAAATTCCAAGCAGGGTAGAATAACATCACTTCTTCGGAAGCTTCACTGATGATGTCACCAAGCATGGTAACGAAACGTCTGAACGAGAACAAGCCAGCTCGGCGAGCAAGTCAATAACCTCACCCACAACCCGGGCTACAACTCTTCGCAAAAACCTTAAAGGAAGCACTTTCTGTCTATTAAAGTAACTTTGCAGCTTCGGAAGAGTAACCTTTTGTGCCGTGAGCCAGTCTATCATTTGCTCCAAATACTTGAAGAAACCAGCAACTTTATTGAAGCCTATTTCCATCTCTGAGGCAGACATTCCCAATTTAATGAATGTCCCAGTTCTGCAGAGTCGAGAATCCCAGTCTTTCAGTCTTGGTTCAACCAGAAAATATTTCCCAGTGGAAGTCTGCAAGGAACCAAACGTGGAAAATTTGAGGATCATAATCGACTTAATTTCTAGTTAGGACAGTACAGTATTTGGAGAAAGTTTTCGAGTCAGCTCAGAGGGAGTGGAATCGTTGACTGATGACCACCTTTATTAAGTGCACTGTCAGCTTCAAGGCATCTCCTGGGATGTCAGCTGAGATCTGAGACTCTATAGATAGGGTGCTCAGCCAATGAGTGTAATCATCCCTTACAGTGCTTCACTCTGACCTCTTACTTCTCTCCCCTTCTTTCTCCAAAGTAACAAAAAGCAAGGGTGAAGTTACAAATATTTTCTAAACCTTCTCAGGAATGTTATTACAGATGTTGCATTAGGTGGGACTTGAATCCATGCCTTCTGCTCCAGATGGAGGGACATTATCACTGTGCCAGAAAAACCTTAGGCTGAAATTATAAAATGCAACATCTTCCTTAAGTGTTTCACAACCAGCCTACCAATGGGTAAATGATGTTTCAAACCTGCCCTGATTAGCATTTGTTTCTGTTAGTGTCTGATGAACTGAAATCAATGTCAAAAGACCCCCGAAAAGTGCAGTCAGAGGATTCAAGCATTTGAGAACTGGGAGCATGACTAATTTTGTAGGCAATAATTCATTTGGAGGTAGGGTTTAATGAAAGGACAAAAAGGATGCATCTTATTTGGGCATATTGAGTTTTTGCACATAACTCACACATAAAAATTCCGTTCTCTTTTAACTGAGGCAATTTATTGGTGTTCAAACTACTTATCTCTCTGTATATGGGAGCTATGGAGGTGCCTGACCAGATTCAGAGTAAATAAACCAGCCCTACGTCCTTTCATCAACCTTATACAAGTTGTAAAAGTCATAGTACAGTGTTTGCAAAGTTATCTCTACACCTAGTTCAGCTGCATAGTGTTTACACAATGATAGTAAAGAGAAGTGTGGTGCTGACTTTATGGTAACTTTGACATCCAGTACTCATATCTAAACATTATACAACATTGTCAGTTAGCTCGACACCCTGCATTTTTCTGACCCTGTTGGTTATATCTCTTTTTGTTTGGTTGCAAGATGTGGGCTACACGAGTATTTACTGCCCATCCCTAAATATTCCGATGAAGGTGGTGATGAGCTGCTTTCTTGAATGGTTTGTGTCCTGGAATTGTAGGTACATCCACAATACTGTTAGGAAGTGAGGTCCAGCAATGGTGAATGAACAGTGCTGTCAGGATGTGGTGCTTCTGGGGAAACTTGTAGATAGTGGACTTTCCATAGATCTCCTATGTTTGTTCTTCGAGATGTAAAAGGTTGCGGGTTGGAAGGTGAAGCCAGAGAAAGATATGATGCTAATTGTCTGCCTGTGGCCAAACATGAAAAAGGGATGGAGAAAAAATTCAACAAGTATTTTTCAGCTAGTGTGATGAATCCTTCTTTACCTTTATTTAATGTTGCTGTACGCGAGTCGTCAGTGAAAGTAACAACATTTAATCCATAGAGTTACACAAAGCATGCTTATCAAAAGAATGATTCAATACAGAGGCAAATGCTAGGTGCCCAGAACTGGTTTCCTGACTTAATTTATAGGTCATTTCATGAGCTCATACTGGGGTATGGTAAAGTTTGCTAAATCACAGTCCGTAAGGAACCATAGGCATCTTTGTTTGGTAGAGAGAGATGCACATCGAGCACAGGATAAGGCAAGGAGGCAACCTTCCAAGAACTAGCACAACCAGTATCCATGCCATTGGCATGCTTCTGCATCACACTCCAGCAAACTGAGCTAACCAACCCCCATAGTGGAGCATTTCACCAGCACTGCAGTAGGGTGTGCTATGAGCCACTAGCAATGCAGCTTTCCTGTTAAACAACAATGGACACTGGCTGTACAGAGACAGGACGGAGGGAGTGGATGGGTAGCAATATATATGGACACAACATCACACATTCATCATCAGCCTCTAAGTCGTAGAGTCATAGAATCATACAGCACAGAAACAGACCCTTTGGTCCAATTCATCCGCGCTGACCAGACATCCCAATCTGACCTCGTCCCACTAGCCAGCATTTGGCCCATATCCCGCTATACCCTTCCAATTCATATACCCATCCAGATGCTTTTAAGTGTTGTTATTGTACCCGCCTTTACCATTTCCTCTGGCATTCACAAACCACCCTCTGTTTGAAGAAGTTGCCCCTCAGGTCCTTTTTAAATTTTTCCCCTCTCACCTTAAAACCCTGCACTCTAGATTTGGACTCCCTCACCCTAAGAAAAAGACCATAGCTATTTACCTTAGCCATGCCTCTCATGATTTTATAAACCTCTATAAGGTCACACATCAGCCTCCAAGACTCCAGGGAAAAAAACCAGAGCCTATTCAGCCTCTCCCAATAGCTCAAACCGTCCAATGCTGGCAACATCAATGTAAATCTTTTCTGCACCCTCTCAGGTTTAACAACATCCTTCGTATAGAAGGGCAACCGGAATTGTACACAGTATTCTAAAAGTAGCCCCACCGATATCGTGTCTAGCCGCAACATGGCGTTCCAAATCCGATACAATAAATGCATCACCTCACACTTGTCCAAATTAAACTCCATCTGCCATTTCTCCACATAACTTTCCAACTGATCGATATCCTACTGTATCCTTTGACAATGTTGCAACAATGAATATTGGGATCTGTGATTTGAGACAAACAATAAAGGGCAGAATCATTGTGTAATTTCCCTTAAAGTTCTTTCATACAATATATGCTTATATAAAGTACATTATATATTTTTATATGAAATACTCAATGTACCTTCTCTTATTTATGCAATAAAATCATTGAGATTTAGATTCTATGATAGCCTATTGTGCCTCTGATAACTTCACTGCATCTGAAAGAAGCAACTTATAATCCTGACCCAAGTGTTTTTGATGCAGTGAAAATGCAACTTTCCTATGTATCTCATCCATGTTGTGCCTGATTAAAAGCATTTGATGGAACAGCTAGATGGAGTTTTACTTTGCATGTTTGATGACACATTAGTCCTGAGAGTTAAAAGACAGTCCCTGCATGCTTTTTAGAAACATCAAAGTATAGATCTGCATGCTATTTTCTCTTACATGAAGTCTATAACAAAGTTCAGCATATCTTTTAATAAAAACAATCACAGGAGTTTGCAGCTACACTGGAAAGGTCAGGTGCACTCTCTGAGAGATTTGTTTTTTATTGGCATCTCCTGCATTGACACTGAATGAGAAACAGAGGGGAGAAAAGGCATCGGTACAATTCCAACCAGCCGCAATCATATCAAACTCAGTCTTAAAAAATGTAGAAAAGCCCAATTTCAATGTAGTGTACTGATTCTGTTGTCATCGCTGGAGTGGTGGCTCATTCATAGCTAACAAATCTATCACATTGCATTGAGTAAGGACCAAGAACCTTTTGCAGACTGAAAGGTCACATGAACTGTTTACTCACACACAAGTGTTAATGTTAAACAAGGCCCTGTGATGCCAAGGGATCTATTATGATTATCAATTAGTAATGTACATAGGGAATAAGTACTTCATCAGTTATTATGTTCCAGCTTGGCTGCATATTCTTGAATTAATTGTGGTGTTGCATCTATGCATCTTTGACATCGCACCAGGAATTACAGGCACAGTGCCAACCGAGTAAGATACCTCTAACAGCGACTTTTCTATAAAGCTAGACCTACAGAATACACAGTCAAAATCATTATGACTGTTTTTAGCAGAACTGGGTAGATTATAGTTTGCAATATTTGGAAAATGCTGGCATTCAGGAATGAACAAAGCAAGCATTCTTTCTCTTTCTAAACTGAGGGCGTAGAATAGGATGTACAATGTTTTATGTGAGAGGAACTCAATTACAGCACTGGTGAGGTTACAAAGGGATCAGTTATAAGATTGAAGGAATAACTTGCAATTATTTAGTGACAAATCACATGCTCCAACTGTCTCAAAACACTCCATAGCTAATAGTTTACATTTGAAGAGCAGTAACTGTTACATACTAAGATGGAAACAAACAGAGAATCAATCAATCAGAAACTCAGTGGGCAATCCTAAATGCAATGATGCTGTTTATTCACGATTGACCAAAATTCCAAACCAGCATAGGTTTCCACTGTGAATATTGATGTAGGAAAACTTCCTAACAAGTAATGCTGGTATGGGTCTTACACACAATTTGTAATACTGTAAATAAGAATGCTATAATTAGCTGGGAATAAGAGGTTTTGTTGAAGAAAGAAAAATGTTACGTCTTAAGCATTTTGGGCAAAATTTGCAAACTGGTTCAATAAATATTAGTAGAAATGTTATATACGAGAAATAATTTGGCTTTCAATCTTAGAACGGTGGAAAAATATCTTTATACCACGTTCAGTCATCTGACATTGATGTTTTGCATTACAGCAAGGCATGAGTTCATACTGAACTTAAGCTGCAAATACCAGTAACTGTGCTCAGGGTCCTGCAACTACCTCTGAGTAATGCAGAAGGAGACCTAACAATTTAAATAAATGTGGTAATTGGAAAATAATCAGTCAAAGACCCTATTGCTATCTGAATGTCAAAACATTTGTAAGTGATAATTATGTAATTTGGAAAAATACGTAGCAACACTCTTAGTAATGATGTTATGGACAAACTGTTCAACCGAACTAATTTGCATTTCAAATACTTCACCAAGTAAATCTCTTTAGAATCAAGCATTTGTAAATGTCCTCTGAGGTAAGTTTATTTAGGAGGATGTGAATTGTGCTTTTCCAGATAAACGAGATTTAGATTGATCTCTATCTGGTTTATCTTAGCTAATGTCTTAAGCACTTTGCTTCTCAGCAGGAAACAGAACCTGTTTTATGACCTGCACCATGAGAAAGGAAAGAATTTGATTTCTCATCCATCTGAGCTGTAAATACTTGTTATTGATCTTTCAATCTTCGATTGGTTTCCGCACATGAGGCCATTCAGCTCATACCTGAAGCATCTTCGCATGTCCTGGGAAACCTTATTGACGGCTTACAACTATGTCAACCATGGCTCAGTTAGTAACCTCACATCTTTGTGTCACCTAGGTTCATATCCCAGTCAAGTTCTTCAAAGCAATAATTTAAATGGACTTGTCTGTGTGGTAATGAAGCAATTACCTGACTGCCCTCATAGATAGAAGTAGTAGAACATGTGCTACTATTATGTGTAAGATTAGGGGAGGTCTCCCTGGTGTTTTAGCCAATACTTAATCCACACACTACATCATAAAAATAGATTCCCTCATCAGCATCACACTGCTTCTAGTGGTTGCTTTGTTCAAATTGGCTGCCTATTTCCTACAAAGTATGCTTCAAGAATACATCATTAGCAGCAAAGAGACACCCAGTGATAGTGAAAGATACTATATAAATTAAATATATGTTGGGAATGAGAATAATGCATTTCTCAGCTTTTAAGTGTGAATTCAAAATTAGAGACTGTTTACATATTGTTTTGATACTGGATGACACTTGCCAAATTATGTAACAATCTGGTTAGGAATCAGTAACTCTTTAAAAGAGTAGATGAAAGTACTTACTAAGTGAATAAAACCACAAGATCCCACAGTTCTGAACGAACAAAATAAACTTTACCCTTCAGGTTTAGAAACATAAAACAATCTACAAATTAACATGAGGTGAAAGTAAGTTGAAGACAAACTATAGTTGAAAACCCCACAGAGCATATCAAATATCAGCTGTAGACAAAATAGATCCCATGCATTTTGCAGCAATCCTTGCAAGGTATTTGTCATACTCTGGGAAACCAAATTTCATGAAAGCTTTGTATCTTTCGCAAGGGATTTCAATTCTTCACTTTTGAAGATCTAGCTTCAGAATTCCTTCATAAGTCATTCTTAAACTGGGCCGTCTCAAAGAATGCCACCTACTGACACCTCAATCTCTTTCCTGTGATGATGATTATGATGATCCCTCAGTTATTGAGGATAGTGGATACATCAGTCACCACATTAAGAACAATTCCAATTCATTTACAAACAGCTAACTTCACTATTCCAGTGTTTCTCTGAACTTCAACTTTTTTCAGTTGCACCAAATAAATACTGCTTGTGGGCTTCCTACAGTTCACTATCAGCTATTAAATGTTTTCTCCAATTCCAAACGGCTCCTAGCTCTTCAGGGTCAACTGCAGCATTGAAGTAGAATGAAGGCACCTTCTTCGACTACTCCTGACTATCCAACATAGGCCCAAAGAATTTCAGCTGCCTTTCTAAATCCTCAGGACTTTTCCTCAGCCGGACAGTTTAAAGACTGAAAACAGCAGCACCTTTTCTGTGAGGAGCCTCTTCTCCCCATTTCTAACCAACTGACTGGCCAACAATCCAAAGTGTAAGCCCTCAACCCTCAACTGCATGTAATCAACAGCATAGATCCAGCAAACAGCTATAACTTAACAAGGTGGAGTCACCTTCTCAGAACTTCTCTCATTGACCAAACTGACTGCTGAATGGCTGACGGTGACCCTTCAACTGTGTTGAGTGAAAAGCTCATATCAAATCCCTGCCCTTGTTCCTGGGCAGGTTCCAACATAGACCACTAGAACATTCTGTGTCTTTGCTGTTCTTTTCACTGCTAATTATCTCTCCACAGCTGCCAGCCTCACAACACATTCAGACAGAGGGACGTATTAAAAAAATGGATTATATCACAATGTTAATTAAGATGCCATCCCATTTCACATACTGGCAATGAAGTTGTTTTAGGGAATGCACCAATATTTCACATTAGTTATTCAGTCAACTGTGCAAAACAGTCACTTTCCGCATCAATTAATGGTAGACTGATCTCTGGGGATTGATGGAGAGCATTAAATGATGTGAGTACCCCAGAGCAAGAAGAAACAAAAGGTTTAGCCAGGCCTGTGTCTTTTTTACATGGGCTCAAGAGAGGAACCTTGCTCCAACTGGCTTCCCATTCAGACAGGCATACTTCAAAAAATTGCCTTGTTGGGCACAGCCTAATATCCGGCTCCTTTGAGCATTGCCTATTAGACCACATGTTGCCCTAATGTTCCTGAGTGCAGTCACAGGTAAACAAGTAAATAATGAATACAAGATGATGTCAGGGAGCAGTGATACTAACAGGAAGTTGCAAAACACATACCCTTCTGCATGCTGGGAACCCTGATGCACATGAGTAGTGTTTTTTACTCTGCTAGCCATTTGAGTTTTGAATAGCCCTTTAATAAGTGAATTAGAGGCACTATAAAATAATTTTACAGAACACTGGCCTCTGTTATAATGTGGCCTATCATTTGTGTTCATGATTTAGAAGTGCTAATAGGAAGACACAATTGCAAGTTGTCAGCATGTCCTCTTCTCTGGGGATGAACGGTGTCTGCTTCAGTCTTAATTTTGTGCAATATTTTTTCTCTTGAAAGGCAAAGTATTTCCCAGCAGAAGTCATATGCAAACAAACAGTATGATTATTACAAACTGCCAGATGAGTGTCTTTGCAACAGCTGCCTCACAGATCTATTGCACCTTTTGTTTTGGTACAGACATAAAACCCTCCAACTTGTTCCAATCTTCTTCCAAAGGCTGAATGAATGAGAACTCTCAGAGGACAACAGGTCCATTTCAACGCAGCATCCAAAACATATTATTCAAATACATTTAAATTTATTAAAGCAGGAGAGCTGGTGGGATTGTGCACTCGATATCCACTGGGGCGACTGAAATAAAATATGCTTCAAATTTTTCATTCTTTGAGTGAATCTAAATGGAAGCTGGATCTGGCTGTTGTGTATTTACCTCACATTCTCTAATATTAGCATTATCTATCAAACAGGTCACTTGCTGAAAGAAGGACTATATCTTAGACAAAGCCAGCATTTACAGCTGCTACCTAGCCAGAACCTAACAGGCCTGAGATGTAGAGCCGCCAGCATTTGAGAACAATTACACTCAAAGACATATCTTCTTTCTGAAACCATTGACTCTCAATGATACAGTTTCATGGAAGATGATGAAGGCTATAGGTCTACATAGTTATAATAAAGAAGTTATGTTATTGAAGCCCAGGTTAGACATTGACTTCCATACACAGGTGAGAACAGAACCAGAAACTGTAAATATGATATTCTTCATTCTTCCATGGGGTGGGGACTTTGCTGGCAAGGTCACTATTGGTTGCCCATCCCTAAATGTCCTTTGAACTGTGTGGCTTGCTAGGCCATTTCAGACAGCAATAAAGAGTCAAATACATCAGTCACACCAGATAAGGACATAGACTGACATTTGAGAATGGTTTCATGGTCATCATTACTGAGACTTGCTTTACCTTCCAGATTTATTGATTGTATTTAAATATCACCAGCTCCTATGGTGGGTTATGAATCTTTATCCCCAGAGTGTCTTACTGAGCCTCTGGGTTATTTGTCCTGTGACATTACCACTACATCACCACCTTCCCCCCTAATGGCTAACCCAAAAAGGAATTCAGGCAAAGCCTTTCTACCAGTGCAGAAGTGAGAAAGTGCCACACCGTATGAGGTTCTGTCCTTCAGATATTAAACCAAAGGACCATCAGCCTTCTCAGGTGAATAATAAAGATCCCATGGTATTATCCAAAGAAGGTCAAGGGTGTTCTACTCCGCCTCCAGCTGCTTGGCCAATATTTAACCCTCAACATAAAACAATCACCAGATAATCTGTTGGTTATCACATTGTTGTTTGTGGGAGCTTTGTCGCAGGCAAACTGGCAGCTGCTTTTCCGAAGTTGCAGCAGTGATTTAACTGAAAAATATTATTAGCTGTAAAACACGTTGGTAAACACTGAGGTCATGAAAGGGGCAGCATAAATACAAACCTCTTTTTGATGGAGGAGTTGTTGAATTCAGGAGTAATTAAGTAGAAACAGAAATCAAGAGCAAGAAGTTATTCTTTTCTAGTTCCTTAGCCCAGAATGTAGCGATAAGTGCTGTGTTGTGTTAGTATCAGCTAACTCTGCACAGAACAAGGATGTAACCTGGCATTTTCTAACCTGAATGGCTTAGTATTTACTGGACCATCGGGCATCGGTGTAGTTAGTTTTACTGACTACATTGGTATTGATAAGGCAGAGTTAGCTCAGTTGGCTGGATGGCTGGTTTGCAATGCGGGGTAATGCCAACAGCATGAATTCAATTCTCATACAGCTAGGGTTAGCATGAAGGGTTCTCCATCTCAGCTTCTCCGTTCAGTTGGGACATGGTGGCCCTCAGTTTAAATCACCACCAGCCATCTCTCTCCAATGAGTGAACAACATTGTGGTCCACTAGGACTACGCTGACTTTACCTTTTCATGCTAAGAAGGAGCAGTTTTCAAGAACATCTGATATTTCCACTGTAGCCCCAGTAAAACTTCATATTACACAGCTTCAGCAGAACAAATTGTTGCTGAACAGTACATCTAACAAAGAACAGGACAAACATTGGATTTACTTTATAATCGTAGACTCACAGATTTATACAGGACAGAAAGAGGCCATTCGAATGATTGTGTCTGTACTGGCTCCCAGAAGAGCTCCCCAGCTAGTCCCATGCTCCAGCCCTATCTCCATAGCCCTCTGATATTCATCACTTTCAAATATATATCCAACTCTCTTTTAAAACCATCCACTTCCACCACTCTCCCAGGCAGCTCACTCCAAATCTAACAACTCTTTGAGTAAAGACGTTTCTCCTCATCTTACTCCTGGCTTTCTCGCTGACAATATTCAAATTGTGACCCCAAGTTACTGACATACCAACTAGTGAAAACAGAATATCCTTCTTTACCTTGTCAAAATTGTTCATAATTTTGAATGCCTCAATAAGGTCCCCCTCTCAATCTTCTCTGCTCTAAGGAGAATAAGCCCGATTTCTCTAATCTTTCTATGTATTTAAATGGATCTTTAGTCTCTTAAATTTCTTCTATGCTGGGCACATTTTTTAGAGAGCACAACAAATCATATTGGTTTGTGTCATATTAACCAATCAGGTCAAACTGGGCATCACTTCTGCTTCTCACGAATAGACAGATGCTGAAGTCTTTGCTGATGTCTTCACACTACGATGAGCACCCACCCGTGAATAAATTTTCCAGTACCATGCTGCATGTATCTTGTAAATCCACCATTCACATGGTATACCCCCTTGGCTTTGTGACAGATAGATGTACGTGTATTCTTGTGCCCAGATACACACCATGTGCTGTGCCCTGCATACACTGCAACACACAGTCAATTGGAATCAGAAGCTGCCCTCACAATCAACGCAGGAACTCAAGCCTGAGAGTTATTTTACACATACAAGATTGTTGGTTTAAAGACCTGTTTTTGCTATTAAAAAAAGAAACTCCCTATGTTAATTGTCTAGTTTTTAAGAAGTGCCATAATGGACAGCAGATACGGTGTTGGGTGATTTCTTCGGTCCTCCTCAGATGTCCCTTGTCTTTTTAGCAGTAAAGTAACATACCACTGACATCTACTGGGGAAAGTGCATTAAACCTGCTGCTCATCCACAAGCTGCCCTAATTGTCTCTCTGGCCTTCAACTGGAATATTGCAGCATTCAGTCTATATCTCTGAATGTATCCTCACCCCCATGTCAACCACTGTGTCTCAGGAAAATATTAATTAACTACAGTGAAGCTACTTAGCAGGAACAACAGCTGCAGCAGAGGAAGGATGAGTTACTGACTTACAGCCGGATGGGATGTGTCCGAACAAAACAGAAACCTCCTGGAGGGGTGTGAGGAACAAAAGAATTTCTAGTCACCAGGAGCTAACTCTGCAACTGGCTGGGGCTCCACTACACAGAGTGAATCAAGAAGATGCCAGAAGCCAAGATGATGATAGCTCCTGTTGGAAAGAAGCTGAGGAATGGATAAAACATGCAGTGTTTGGTCCAGTGAAAATTGCATGTTTGGGTGATGGTCCAGCACACATCTCCTGAGGGCTGAGAGGGTTGTGTCTTCACACTGTATGCTCCTGTTCACACTGCATTCTGGCTATATTTCTATCTTAATCTGAGTTCCAGGTGGAGTTAGGCAGCTCACAGCACATTCCTATTGAACTCGGCATATTGTGTCAAAGCAGCAAAGGAAAACAATTTTGCACATTCAGCTAGGGACAGCCAACTTGATGGTATAGCAACCAATGGAGAGTTTTCCCCGATTCCCATTTACTCTAGTTCTGCTAGGGATCTTTGATGCCACATATTTAGATATTTAAGTATTTATGTGGCTGAACAATGTAATGTTGGTACTTAATAGTTAAATATAATAAATGTCTTTGGATTCTTTGAATACCATTACATCCACATGCAGTTTATTATGTTACTTGAAATAACATAAGGAAATAACATTGAGGAAACAGGTAAAATACCTTGTTGGAGGCAAACTCACACCACGGCAACAACAATGGTCATCTATACAAGACTTCAATATCTTGGTGGCAGACATTTGGAAAACTCATTGAAGATTAATTAGGCAGCAGTTTTAAACAGCGGAATACTTAGACAAAGGGACAGTTTCTCATCCTTTAGCAGCCTTAGTTTCTGTCAGTGCAGAAAGCCATGAAAATATGAAGGTAAAGCACTGTTTTGGATTAGAATGTAAGCTCTTTTAAGATACAATAAATGACTAAGAGTGTCTTAATTAAAAACACAAAGCCTGAAGTTACAAATACAACCAAATCTAAAGACTACTGAAGCACAGTGAGTACCCTATCTCTCTTTTCTCTATCATGAGAGGCTACCAATCTGTTTTTTTTCTAAAAGGTAATTCATATTGTTTTGAAAGCATGGTTCCAAATATCCTACAAGAAAATACTGCTTTAAAATGAAAATATGCAATTTTCTACAGTAAAAACCTTATTCATGTCTAGGCATTGGTTATTTCCACCATTTCACTGAAAAATCCCACGTGACATCATCATTCCTTTTTTAATAGCTATAATTTTTAAGGGACCAAAGCCAGTGGGACGTTAGTCTTAAGGGATCCAAACTAGTAGAAAATCAGTTTTACTCTACACTTGCATAAAGTCAAGTATGGTTTAAACTGGTACAGAAACATGGATGGCATGAAACACATTGTGGACTGGGTGTCCAGTGATACCCTTACTGTATTATAGCTGCGCAAGCACTGTATGTTCATTTATTCTATGGAGTAAGCAACAGATGTTGCCAAGAAACAAAACTCTAAAAGCCTTTGTTTGTCATTGTCAAAAAGGAGCTATATAGAATGAACAGATGCAGGCTCCCTGTGGGCAATCGGAAAGATCCAGGCAACACATGGAATGTATTGAGGATCAGCATAAGGTATGCATTACTTCAAGGTTAACAGACTCCTACTCATGCCATAGAGACTACAACCCATATAGTGTATTGACCAGTTTGTTGGAAGATACTGCTACAAGGGGAATAAATGTGATATTTCCAAAGTGGGACTGTCAAAGAAGCTTATTGAATTAATCATTGATTTTAATAAACTCCTCTGGGAAGGATTTTCTGAATAAGGAAAAGGATTATGCAATTGATGCATTACTTGAGGATAGGTGCACACATGAAAACATGACAGTAGATCAACAACCATTACATGTCGCCAACACTATTGCTACAGCAGGCAAAGTGCACCAAACTAACAAAATCTATAAAGATGCGGTTTATAACACCTACCCAAAAGCTGTCAAGCTTTCCTTGATATCTATAAAGCAAGTGGCACTAAGATACTTTGGACACCCGTGTGCAGGACCCCTGGTTCCACAGGTCAAGCCAGAGACCAGAACAAACTGTAGATCACAACAAGACAACACAACACCACACTACTGGCAGCAAGGACAATGTGAAGAGCTCCACAAATGAAAATTCCAGAGTGAAGTCCAGAGTTAACCGTGAAGGTCAAAGTTCAGACGATATCCAAGCTTTCCATATTGTTAACCTCACACATCATGTCAATGTGTAAGGCAATTAGAAGCTTTTACAGTCATCAATAATATATGTCCTGAAAAGGCGTACTAAAAGTTAAAATCAACATGGGAGCTAGTGCCAACATATTATCACGATGCACCGTAAAAAACCCAAGCCTCAGGAAGTGACACTCCATGACACAATGCATAAGAGACCATCTCACAGCATATCTTCCATCACCAATTGGCAGAATCACACCACGAGTGAGCTTGACTTCCAGAAATCTTCTACCTCGTAGGAACTAATGATCCAGCAGTAACAAGACTACCTGTATGAACACATCTTGGTACAGTCGCCATGTATGAAATTCAAACCAGATCCACTGCGACTGACGCAACAAATCAGTGACGATCTCAAATGTCTGTACCCAGCAGGATTTGATGCAATCATCAATTTTAAGGCTGAAGCAGTATTACATCTTAAGGCCAGTATGATCCCAATTATTGATCCTGCAAAAAAGTGCAGTGTGCATATTCAGGAGAAGCTTCAAGCGGAACTGAGTGAGTTGCAGTGAAATAGTACAATTTGGAAATGTAACGGCCATTAAGATCGATGTACCTCCATCACATGTTTTAAACAAAGTTATCACCATAACAGTATGCCTAAATTCAAATCTCAGATAAACAAAGAACTGCAAATGCTGCAAATCTGAAACAAAAACAGAAATTGCTGGCGAAAGTCAGCGGGTCTGGCAGCATCTATGGGGGGAAAGCAAAGTCAACGTTTTGAGTCAGGTGGCTGTTCATCAGGACATCTCTGCCTGGATTCAAAGTGCCTGAAACTTCCCCTTAAGAAGGTGTCCATTCAAACTAGTTACACTGGAAGAACAAAATCCTAAATCTTCCAGAGCAAGATTCTTTTTCTGAGCTAGATATGAAGCATGGATGCTGATCGATCCATTTGGCAGAAGAATATAAATAACTCACGATTTTTAGGGCACCATCTGGATGGTACTGTCTCCAATGGTCACTACTTGGGCTTTCAGTTATCCAAAAAACTATTCCAGCAGCACATTTGTAAGGCTGTTGAGTATGCACCTGTTGGTATGGACATAGCTGATGATCTTACAACCACAGGTAAGATACAGGCAGAGCACTATCTGAACATTCACCTACTGTTGACAGCAATGGAACAACAAGGAATAATGTTTAATAGCACAAACCACCAGGACAACATCAGTCAGTTAAACCTCTTTGACACCATTTAACTCAGCCATGGAGTCCCAATCCAAGGAAGACCAAGGACATTAGCAATTGCTGACCCTGCAGGACAAAGAGAATCTGTGATAGTACCTCAGATTTTTAAATTTCCTTTTGCGATATATTTCTGCCTTTGCAGATAAGGTGTACCTGCTGAGATATTTGCTACAGAAAGTGTCCCCTATGTTTGGCAAGTTGACCAGCGATACAACTTTAATTCTTTCAAGTAGGTTCTGTCACCAAAATCTTGTTTAAATTCTACACCTCCTGGAAAGTGATAATTCCCAAAGTGAATCCATCACAAAAAGGCCTTAGCACATGTTTTGCGAGACAAAAATCCTATTGCTTTTGTTGCAAAAACCCTGTCATCTATGCAAGCCAATTACTCCAATATCGAGTGTGAGACATTAGCTCTGGTGTTCTGCATCATGCAGTTTCACACATGCTTACTTAGCAAGAAATTCACCATTGAAACATCATAAGATATTATAAATAATGTGACACAAACTGCTAACGCGTGCACCATAATACTTGCAGCATCTACTGTCAAGATCCAAGGTTAAGACTGTGAAGTGAGATATAAACCAGGTACTAGCACGATTACATCTGAAATGTTGTTTCATCACAAAGACTGAGATATTCCTCTTGATTTACATGTTGATGCTCTAGATTATGAATTTGAAGACATTCTCAAGGTCGACCTATTACACTTCGGCCACGGCTAGTTTGAACAGTTGCAATTGGCAAATTATGAAAATGAGAAACTAGGAGAGTTGCAGAAAATCATTATCCAGGGATGGTCTGACAGTAATAAAGAAATTCCGCTAGAAGATTTGTTCATTGGAAATGAATTTTGCATGCTGTGATGAGTAATTTTCGAAGTAAACAAGTCCTAATATCAAAAGCATTACACCTAGAAACTATGTCCATGCTACACCAGGGACACATGGCTATTGAACATATTTGAATTTGCACACTGGCCAGGGATGAACCTGGATATTCAGTGACTGCCAAACATCCCAATTCCAGCAACGGATAGAGCTTCTAATCCACAAAATGTTCCATCCATTTCTTGGATGAATGTAGCAACTGACTTTTTCACAGTGCACAGTAAAGATTATATCTTTCCATTGCATTATTTCTCTAAACTTCTCCTTATTTGATGATTTAGTGACACAACAAGCATGATTGTTGATGACATGATGTGTTATTTTCAGTTTATTCGGTACTCTACACAGATACTTTCCAACAACAGGTCGAAATAAATTGGCAAATCATTTCAAGAAATGTGTACCAAAGTGACCCCAATCACATTGTCATTCCACTATCCCTACTCAAGTGGTCTAGCATGATATATGATACGTAACATCAATTCAATGGCCATTGAATCCACAATGACAAAGCAAGATTTTCACATTGCATTGCTGTAATTTTGGGCACCACAAATGGGAATCGATTTACCTGGACCTGCACAACTTACGCTCAGAAGGCAACTGCACACATCTTTGCCTCCAATTAATTGTCTAACTATTCCAAGACACAGTATATTCTTTTTCAAAAATATGAGATTAAACAACAAGTGAACAGGTAGAAAATTACAAAAACTGTTCACTGGCACAAAGTGTGAGAGAGAAATACAACATCAAATACTTAGAAGCAAAGTACTCAAGAATCTGCAACTGGCCCAGATCATGCAAAATCATTACTGATCATAGTGCTGCATTGCAAAGGAACAGAAGCAGGCCTATACCGATGTATAGCACATCAATCATACACAACTACAGCAAGGAAGAAAGAACCCTCAAACAGCAATGATTATGTCATGATATCGAGTGATAGAAACCAGCAGCAAGACAACTAAATTGTTAAACAACTAAAGCAGAGAACAATGTATTTTTTTCTGAAGAAGGGTCCCGACCTGAAACATCCTGCTCCTCTGATGCTGCCTGGCCCACTGTGTTCTTCCAGTTCCAATGTATGCTTCTCCATTGCTATCTGATCACCAAATCAGTTTAAGTTGTCAGAACTCAAAAGCATCACACTGAAGTTTAAAATGTTAAGTCTTGTAAATTCTGCTTTACCTATTTGTATAATTATCAAATTGACAACATGTTATGTAAAGAGCAACATATATCTGTTTGGGATAAGATTTGATCTTTGGAAAAATGAGTCTTGTGTGTTATTTGCAAAGGAAATTATGTCAGTATACCTTCAAGAGACATGCTCATGATATCATCACTATATCATCGCCACTGACTTGAGAGTCACTCTCACACTCAATCTTACCCTGGATCCATTGAAGCATGACATTCTACTGGAAGCATGTTGCTCTCAGTTGTAAACCACTGGCTTAATGTTAGCCCAGACACTTATTTATGTGGAGGATGTAATATTTCTACAATATAGTCAGCTGTAATAAATGTCCACTGGATTCTTCAATACCACAATATCCATCCCTAGTTTCTTATGCTATGGTGGACAAAGTAAGCAAAATTGTTTCAGGTAAAATGCCTGTTGGAGGCAAACTCACACCAGATATCAAGGGCAGCCACCATCACATCCCCTCCTCCTATTAATAACAAATTTTCTTCCACAGTTACAAAACATAATCTGTAAGCTGCCATGCATTTTCCCTACTTAAAAAAAACCCTGCGAGATTGCTCAGCTGTACCTGTATTCTGGTATATCTGATTTATGATCCTTCTCTGATTCAGATAGTTAAAGTATGAATGATGCACACTTCACATCTTTCACTTTCTTTATCTACTTGGGAAGGAAATCCAGATCCACAATAAAAACTGGCCTTTCTATGAAAGAATTAATATTTAAATTCAGTGCAGTGAGGGAAAGAGAGTGGATTCTTTTTCAAAATGTGTTCACAAGATGCGGGCATCACTGGCCAGGCCAGCATTTATTGCCCATCTCTAATTGCCCCACAGGAAGTTAAGAGTCAACTACATTGCAATGGGTCTGGAGTCACATGCAGGCCAGACCAGGTAAGGACTGAAACTTTCCTTCCCTGAAGTACATCAGTGAACCAGATGTGTTTTTCCTAACATTAGACCCAAGATGTCAATTTTTTTTAAGACCTGAATTCAAATTCCACCATCTTCCATGATGGGATTTGAGTCCAGGTCCCCAGAACATTGCCTGAGTTTTTGGGTTAATAGCCTTTTTTTTTTCTTTATCCATTCACAGGCTGAGGGCATTGCTGGCTAGGCAGCATTTATTGCACATCCCTAATCGCCCAGAGGGCAGTTAAGAATCAACCACATTGCTGTGGCTCTGGAGTCACATGTAGGCCAGACCAGGTAAGGATGGCAGTTTCCTTCCCTAAAGAACATTAGTGAACCAGGTGGGTTTTTTCTCCTGACAATCGACAATTGATTCATGGTCATCATTAGATCCTTAATTCCAGATATTTTATTGAATTCAAATTCTACCATCTGCCTTGGCAGGATTCGAACCCGGGTCCCCAGGACATTATCTGGGTCTCTGGATTAACAGTCTAGCGATAATACCAATAGGCTATTGCCTTCCCTGCCTAATGAAAATATCACAATGTCATTACCTTCCCTGCAGCCTAGGACTAATGTATTTCATTATCACTACAATATCTGTCTCTGCGAAGATTTCAGTTCTTGATTACGAGCAGACCTGGCTATTAATTCTTTTCACCATAATCCCAATGCCCCATTTACTTCAATCTCACAAACCCTTCCTCCCCCTCAGTTACTGAGGAAGTCATAGATCATAGAATCTGTACAGTGTGGAAAGAGGCCCTTCAGCCCTACAAGTCCACACCTCAGAGCATCCCACCCAGACCCCATCCCCCTATGACCCACCTAATCTACACATCCCTGAACACTACAGGCAATTTAGCATGACCAATCCACCTAGCCTGCACATCTTTGGACGGTGGGAGGAAACCGGAGCACCCAGAGGAAACCCATGCAGACACAGGGAGAATATGCAAACTCCACATAGACAGTCCCCCGAGGGTGGAATTCAACCTGGGTCCTTGGTGCTGTGAGGCAGCAGTGCTAACCACTGAGCCACCGTGCCACCCCTGATGCATGTGTATTGTTTGGCCATCAACATTCACAGTGACTGGAGCCTGGGATTCTGGACTGGTTCTCCATTGTGTTGAATTAGTGAGTCAAACTTCTTCCACAAATAAAAGTAAAATACTGCGGATGCCAGAGATTTGAAACAGAAGTAGGCCATTCAGCCCTTTGAGCCTGCTCCACTATTCAATATGATCATTCAACTAGGTACTCTGTTCCCGCTTTCTCCCTATAACCTTTGATTCCTTTAGCCCTAAGGACTATATCTAATTCCCTCTGGGAAACTTTGAATGTTTTAGCCTCAACTACTTTCTGTGGCCAAGAATTCCAGAGGATCACCACTCTCTTGGTGAAGAAATTTTTACTCATCTCAGTCCTAAAAGGCCTAGCCTGAATCTTGAGATTGTGATCCATGCTTCTGAACTCCTGGTCATTCGAACACCATTTACTCTGTATACTCCTGTTAGATTTTTTTTTATGTTTCTAGAAGGACCTTCCTCATTCCTTTAAATCTGAAACAAGCACAGAGAATGCCTGGAAATTCACAGCAGATCTGGAAGCATCTATGAAAAGGAGAATCTGAGGTAATGTTTCGGTTTGAAAATCCTCAGTCAGAACTGGGAATCAGTCAGACTAAAATAAAAACTGATTTCCTCTCACCACGGGTACTTCCTCCAGCATGCTCTATTTTTATATCAGATTTCCAGCATCTGCACTCTACTCCAGGACCTGAGCCCCTCAGATCTACTCCCCAGTGGCATCCTGAGTGAGTGCCGCACTGTCAGAGATGCTGCCTTTTTGAGGACACGTGAAACCCTGTCTGTCCTCTCCAGCGAATGTAAAAGATCTAGTGGCACTAATTCCAAGAACAGTGGAGTTTTCCCCAGCATCTTTCCTGATATCTATCGCTCTATCAATATCACAAAAACAGATGATCTGGCCGGTGTCACATTGTTCTCTATGAGAGCTTGCTGTGAGCAAACTGGCTGCTGCATTTCCTACTTTGCAACAATGACTACACTTCACAAAGTACTTCATCGGTTGTAAAGTAATGAGGGGCGATCTGTGGCTGGAAAAAGTATTTTATAAATGCAATTGTTTACAAGTTGGCATTTTTTTAGTGTTTGCAGAATTGAAACTACTTTACATACACAAAATTTAAAATTTGAAATACTGGATGTTTCTGAGCTGAAACCTAATACGTTCGAAGGAGCAAAATTCTCTACCAAAAGAATATTAAACTCCATGACCTCAGGCTGTATTTTTAGCAATTGAACAACAAGGATTAACAGGAACAGGACAATTAAAGCATTGTTCTAGCTAAACAGTGGAATAGCTTCTTCTTAAATTACATGCCATAATAACTAAACAGTATTTTACTAAAACCACAAACAAAAACAGAAGTTACTGGAAAAACTCAGCAAGTCTTAAAGCATCTGCAAAGAAAAATTCAGAGTTAACGTTTCGGGTCCGGTGACCCTTCTTCAGAAACGGACCCAAAACATTAACTCTGATTTTTTTTTTCTTCACAGATGCTGCCAGACCTGCTGAGCTTTTCCAGCAACTTCTGTTTTGTTCCTGATTTATGTCATCCACAGTTCTTTCGGTTTTTTTACACTAAAACCAGCCATTTAGAAGCAGAGACAGTCAATGATTTCAAAAGAGAGTTGGACGGGCACTTTGACGGAGGGAAGTGAAATTGCATGTTTTTTTTGTTTCAGTGCATGGGCCTTCGAGATCCATATGCAGCAGTGATGTCTGAAACCAGATGTTCAATGTGTTAGAATTCTGTTCCCACCAATTGGTGTGCATGCAATCTGGGAGGAACCTCAGAAGGATGGAACACTGGATGTGGGCTTTTCTGGCTCAGTCTGGCATTGACTGCCCATCTTAATTGTCCTTGTGAAGATGGTGGTGAGCTGCAGTTCAGGAGGGTAGGTAGATGCACGGTGCTGTTAGGAAGGGACTCCCTGAATTTTGACCCCGCGACTCCTGTTATTCTTATTCAGTGTGAAATGGCATACCTAGAACACGCAAATGTTCCGTTGCATACCAAAGTAACTTGTGACAGATGCATGAGTAGTTTCACAGCCAGACACTGAACACCAAAACACAATGAAGGTTCAAAACCTGAGGCGACTCTGAGCCCTGACTTTGAAGATGGCTGAAAATGAGGGATACAAGTCTCCTTCCTCTGACACTGTCAAGCTGCAACAAAAGACAAATTTGGGGCTGATATGTTCATTGGTGTTGTGATGAAACCGAAGTACAAAAGTGTCCATAAATCAACACAAATTAGCAGTCTTCCCTGAAGAGATTTAGTAAGGGGAGTTTTATCTTCCACGTAATGGTCTGACCTGATCTGTAACTTGAATAAAACTGATGTTCTATTCTGTAAGAGAATGGAACTACATGAACTATTTTAGACAGGAATCATACAAAGAAATACATAGGCCACTTCAGCAGGGAAGGCTTCTTTCTCTCCCCCCACCCCCCTCACTCTGGAAATACACATAAATAGTCCCTGGATGTGTCTGCGGCACTTGGATCTAACTTTCATGCTGACGTTCCAAGTTGGTCAGATGTTACCTGTTATAGCCTATCGTCTGTGCGAGTGTTTAGAAAGAACCAGGAGGTATTCCTGGTGGAATGTGAACTGACATATGGGAGCCGGCCATGCTGATATTTGGGATATTTGTTTTGTATCCATTAGACATAACGAGATAAACTCCCAGCCCCCGGAAATAGGGTATACCAAGACGTGCCCAGGGATGTGGAATCCTTTCTCTTCAGTTGGCTGTGCTCATTAGACAGCTGTCTACTTCAGCTTCAGGATGGAGTTCCCTCACACTCTAACTGGTGAGCAGTCAAGCTACTGACATCATCACACTCTGTGCCAATCGTCCATTTGTCCTCTAGCAACAGTGAATGACCCTCAACTGCCATGGGTTGTATATGTTTCCTGTCTACCTAGCTAATGTATCCTATCCAAATTATAGAGTCATAGAGTCATACAGCATGGAAACAGACCCTTCAGTCCAACTAGTCCACCATGTTCCCAAACTAAACCACCTGCCTGTGAATGATCCATATCACTCCAAACCTTTCCTGTTCATGTACCTATCCAAATGCCCTTTAAATGTTGTAACTGTACCTAAATCCATCACTTTCTCTGGCAGCTCATTCCACACACTAAACACACTGTGTAAAAACATTGTCCCTCATATCCATTTTAAAACTTTCTCCTCTCACTTTAAAACTATGCCCCTAGTTTTGAATTCCACCATCCTAGGGAAAAGACCTTTGCTATTCATCCTATCTATGCCCCTCATGATTTTATAAATCTCTATAAGGCCACCTCTCAACTTTCTATCCTCCAGTGAAAAAAGCACCCCAGCCTATTTTTATATCTCAAACCCACCATTCCCAGCAACATCCTGGTAAATCTTTTCTGAACCCTCTCCAGTTTAATAATATCTTTCCAAGAACTGGGTGACCAGAACTGTGCACAGTATTCCAGAGAGGCCTCACCAGTGTCCTGTATAACCTCAGCATGACACTCCAACTCTGATACTCAAAGATCTGAGCAATGAAGGCAAGCATGCTAAACGCCTTCTTAACCATCCTGTCTACCTGTGATGCAAATTTCAAAGAATTATGTGCCTGAACCCCTAGGTTTCTCCGTAAATTGCTTCTTGATGAATTTAATAAATGTTTTAAAAATTATTAACAAATAGTCACCTGCCTTTACTTAGGGTAATGGTGAGCTCCATATCTTAGAATTTACAATTCTACTTCCAGAATATTCAATAAGAAATAAAATGTACTCACTTTGGAGGAGGCAGTTTTCAATGTCACCAATGGGTAGAAATAAATATATTTATTTACTGCTGGTGATGATCAACTCAAGGGAATAATCTCCCCAGCCCCTGGATGATGTGGGCAATGGTGAGACATTGGAAGAATCATGTGAGGTGACCAGCCATGAGCTTCCTACCATCAAGAGCAAGAAGACCCATTTCCAAACAAAGTGTTAAAGGGTGGGATACAATTCTTACCAGTAAGCAATGAGTGGCCTGGTTACATGCTCATTACGATGTAATCTCCCTCATTGATATAAAGTTTCCCATTCCCCCACCCACAGGATAGAAACTAGAAAGCGAAAATTCCCAGCATGGAATCCCAACACAGCTCCATCTTGCTGCTTGCTCCTCCAGACCTCCATCAATCACCAACATCTCAGGGTATGCTCAGTTTGTGCCACCCAACCACCCAAAGTCCAGGTTGCAAAGTGTGGTGCCAGTTTTCCTCTGCCCAATATGTTTGGGGCATTTGACAGAAACCGAGGGGGTCAGCCACAGAATGCCAGCACTTGACCAGGAATGCGCATGGACTTTACAGGTGGCACTGGTGCCAGGAATCCCGGGATGTCCCGGCAGTGGCCAGAACATCCAGCTGCAGCGAGTGGGAGCATGGGACGGGTAGGTGCCATAGGGACATGGTAATGAGGTGTGTTTGTGAAGATAGAGTGAGAAAACTCACCAGGACTTATGAAAAGAAAACTTCCATGTAACTTGCCACAAACGACACTTAACCAAGCTGTGGCAAGATTCAGCCCAAGGTATTTATTGCGCATTAAAAATTCCCATTTGTTAAGAGAGACCAAACAGTAATTGGAAATCAGACTCAATGGATAAGAAATCAATCCTGAATATATGGAAATCCCAAAACATTTGGGCCGAACTTTCACACAGAATCATGTATCAGATTTCCAGCTTCTCAGAGTTTGTTGTCAAAATTGGGAGTTTACTGGTTATCAATGGGTTAACAATCTTTCTGGCATTACACAAACAGAAAGTTTGCTCAAGCTCATTAACCAGCTAAAATTAGTGCTCAGCAGACTTTCAACTCCTCTGAGATTTAGAAATGATTCCAAACTCTCGTTAAGCGCTCAATATTGAAAGGCTTCTCATGGTGAGATTCTTGATTAATCACTCTGCCTCACGAACACAAAGGTTATTTGCTGAGGCAGTAGTCCCCTATCTCCCGCTCTGGTGCAATCCAGGTTAAAACAAAACAAGCTCGAAGACCTTCAATCTGTTTCCTCAGCTTCATTAAGACTGAAACACTTGACGTGTGAGGTGTGATTCCTGTTCATCGAGATGCCACATTGTGAGTTTAAGTAGAGTCGGTGTCAGCTCAGGCATTACCTTCTGAAAAATGGGTCTGGCTACAGGGACATTACAGTGCTCACTGGACTGGAGAGGTGCATTCACAGCAAACGCACTGACATTCATGCCAGTCTCTGTTTCTACACAAGCAATAGATTTACTGCCGTCCGGGTCCGTAATGAAACTGCTGCCGTGTTGCATTTCAGAGAGAAAAAAAAAGATTTGAAACCACATTGAGTTTGCCTCGCATGTGGTGCTTGAAAAAGTGAATGTTTCATATATTTAGAAATTTCACCAGGCTGGAGAAATGAGGGGAAAGCATTTCAATGCGACGCTATATCAGTGCTATGCTGTCAGAGGTGCTACCATTTGAGTGAGATATTAAACCAGGTCTCAAACCCAAGGGGGTGAATGTGAAATATTCCAGTCTGATGCACCAAAAGGGACTTTTCCTCCAGTTTTTTCCTTTTTTAAAGAAATACTTATTGACTTCAAAACACCTTAGAATATCATGACTTCATAAAAAGGCAGCGTATCAATTCAAATTCAAATTCTTTCTTTATTGAGCCTCTCCAGCTGGAAAAGTGGATTCTATCAACCTGTTGGTTGTCACATTTCCTATCGGTACCAAGGGTTAAAATGGGCAGAGATAGTAGGAACTGCCAATGCTGGAGAATCTGAGATAACAAGGTGTAGAGCTGGATGAACACAGCAGGCCAAGCAGCATCAGAGGAGCAGGAAAGCTGACTTTTCGGGTC
>NC_063364.1:22573638-22586165 GCF_021869965.1 Rhincodon typus | reverse complement strand
TCATTTAACCTGGAATATGTTGAAAACTTTGGCTCTTAGTCTTCCAATTTCCAGAAAACATAGCCATAGTTTGATTCAGTTCCACTCATTATTGAACCCTTAGAGTCCCATTTCTGAAGAAGGGTCCAGACCCGAAACGTCAGCTTTCCTGCTCCTCTGATGCTGCCTGGCCTGCTGTGTTCATCCAGCTCTACACCTTGTTATCTTAAAATGGGCGGGCTGTGTTGGAGTGGGGATATCTCTGGACCAGTAAGCTAACACTCCAAGATAATGTTCTGAAGACATGGGTTAAAATTCCACTATTGGCACGTCCTTAAACTTGATAGAAAGGTGGGGGAGCAAAGCTTCCAATGAAAATTAGTGACCACATAAACACTGCTGATGGTTGTAAAAGCTTATGGTGCACTCATATCCTTTAGTGGAGGAAACCTGTCATCTGGTCAGGTCTGCATATAACTTCAGAACCACAGTAGTACGTTTTACTTTTAAACTGCCCTCTAGGCACTAATGATGGGCAATAAATGCTGCCCTAAGTAATGACCCCCACATGCTACAAACAATTTTTGTTTACAAATGGCAGTGATTGAGCAGATCTACATCCCAGGTATCTGCTTGACTGAACAGTGGCCAGCGTAACTATTGTTTTTACATTTTATTATCACATACTCAAGTACCAAAGTATAGGGATACAGTGAAAAGTGTGTAATGTCACCACATACAGCGCTATCTTAGGGACAAAGGTCCCTAGATATGGAAAATGTAGGTACAAAGTAGTAAGAGAAACAAAGTTAACAAAGTTAAGTAAAAGCTGAAAGAACTGCGGATGCTTGTAAATCAGGAACAAAAACAAAGTTGCTGGTAAAGCTCAGCAGGTCTGGCAGCATCTGTGAAGGTAAAAACAGAGTTAACGTTTCGGGTCCGGTGACCCTTCCTCTGTGTGTGTTGTTAAAAAAAGTTAAGCATTACTTTTGTCTGCCTACATGAGGACAGGAAGCTACATTCAATGGGCCCAATTTAAACAAGGACACTGTAGGTAGTGGATAACTGCAGATGCTGAAAACCTGATAAGAACAGGGACCAGCTTGTAGTTGTAGAAATGTAGAACCAAGTTGATGTACCCCAAAGTACATCCTCAGGTTCTGATTTTAGTTGAGGTCAATACACTGTTTTGCTTAGAAAATTATGTACCAACTCACACACTCAAGGTGGTTGTGTTCAGACTTGTTACCAGATTCAGTTCGTGTTCTGCATGATTCCCACAACTCTGTCCCACAACTTAATTCTGTATGTAGGGAGGCATAGGTGTGATTAGTCAATGACCTGGCCTCTCTCTAGTTGCTCACTTCAGGTTACGAAATGTAATTTAATTATCATTGCAGAAAGGTTGCAAAAACTGATTAGAAAGGCAAAATGCAAAGAATAAAGCAGAATGCATGCAGCCAGCAGGAATGGCTGAGGTTAAGCAGGAGTCAAAAACATCAGTACCTACTGAGTCAGTGAACGATTTGAAAATCCATGATGCTATGACTTAGAAATAAGCAAGGGCTTCACTTCAGCTGTAGTCTGTGCTTATAGGCTGGGATAACAGCCCCCAAACTGCCTGGGAAAAGGTCATTAGCTGGCTCTGGACGAGAATGAAGTTCTCTTTTGAACAGAAAACAGAATTTAATGAGTTCACAAAATAGCAATTTCACATAAATGTGTTTCTGCAGGTAGCAATCAGAATTATTTTTGAAATAGAAGTGCAGGTGCAGTTAAAAAGGCTGGAGACAACAATTGGCATTTATATCTTGGACTTAGTTTTATCCCTTGATGATACATCTCAAGGAATTTTGTCAAAATCTGATGTTGAATTCTTCTTCCATCACCCTTGCCTTCATGCCTACTTCTTTAGAAGGAATCTCCTTGCTGCTTCACAGATCTTTTCATCTGTCTCCAATTCTTCCTCTCCATCAGGACCTCTCCCTCTGGGCTCCGACCTGCAACTGATTTCTTTATTAAGAACTGTTGACATGTCACTGGCTGCCTTAATTTCTCTGCTCCCATCACACAGCCCAAACTGTCTCGCTGTGAACTTGCTGCAGTCCATTCTATCCGGTCCAACCCTGATCATATGACCAAATCTGCCGATAAGGGTGATGATGTTGTTGTCTGATGTGCTGAACCTCCACCTCACACAGGCTGAACGCCAACTCTCAGTCAGTACTTTCTATCTCCTCCTGGACCATGGCCCCACCACTGAACATCAAGCAATAGTTTCTAGGACTGTTACTGACCTCATCTCCTGGAGATCTCTCTGCCACAGTCTCCTACCTCATAGTGCCCTAACCCCACACAGCCTGCTTCTATCTCTTTCCCAAAATCCACAAATAGGACTGCTCTGTCAGACCCATTATTTCAGCCTGTTCATGCCCTGTTAAACTTATTTTTTATGATCTTGAGATTGAATCTTCCCATTTAGATGCTCCAAGTTTTCCGGCTCTAGCTTCTTCCTCTTTTTCAATCCCTCTGCACATCTGTCCTTCTTCACCTGGATCATTCTCAATTTGAACAACTTTTCCTTTCCACTTGTCTCATTTTCTCCAAGTCAAAGGAGTGGCCGTGGATACCCACATGGATGCCAGTTATGCCTGCCTTTTTGTGATGTACGTGCCTTGTTCTAGTCCAACTTGGGCCACCACCCACACTTTATCCAATACATCAATTGCTTCCTGGTCTCATTCACAATTGGAAAAACTAATTGCTTCCATTTTTCATCCTTCTCTCACCTTTATCTGGTTCATCCCTGGCCATTCCCTTCAGTTCCTTGACTTCACTGTTTCCATTTCTGAGGATAGGCTGTCGACAAATATCCACTACAAACCCATCGAATCCCACAGTTACCTCAGTTACACTTCCTCATTCCCACAAGGATTCCATTCCATTCTCCCAGTTTCTCTGTCTCCATTGTATCTGTTCTGATGCTACTACCCTCCATTGGACAGCCCCTTTTTCCTCAACCGAGGATTCCTCTCTACCATATCGATATGGCCCTCAGGTGTATCTGACCCGTCTTCCACACTTCTGTTCTCATTCCTTCCCTCCCTCCCAGAAAAACAGTAGGGTTCTCCTTTTCCTCACTCTCCACCCCATCAGTCTCTCGATTCAAAACGTCACACTCCGTCATTTCCACCATATCCAGCAGGACGCCACCATCAAGTACATCATCCTGTCCATTCTACTATCAGCATTCTGCAGGGACCATTCCCTGCATAACAGGCTCCCACCTCATTGTCAAGACCCCAAACATATCTTCCACGTGAAGCAGTATTTTATTTGTACTTCCTACAATCTAACCTACTATATTCACTGCTCACAATGCATTCTCCTTTATATTAGCGATACCAAACACAGACTGGGTGACCACTTTGCAGAAAACCTGCACTCTGTCCATAAGAATAACCCTGATCTTCCAGTTGTTTACTATTTCAAGAAACCATCTTGGCCCCTTTTTAACATTTCTCTTGGACTTGCTGCAGTGTTGCAGTAAAGCTTAGTGCAAGCTGAAGGAACAACACTTTATTTTCCACTTAGATACTTCATAGTATTCAGGACTCAACATTATGTTCAACAATTTCAGAGCAAGACACTTGTCCTGCATTTCGATTACAGCTTCACCTACCTCCAACTCCCTGCCCAGGCTGTGTCTGGCTGGCTTTGCTCTCAGCAAAGTGGACCCATTTCCTTAGTTTGACACCTATCTTACATCTCTATCTCACCAACCAGTTCCACCTGCTCCTCCTCCCCCCCACTGTCAACAACGTAAAAATAATCTATTTCCAGCTCCTTTCAGTTCTGAGGAAGAGCCACATCAGATTGAAAGTGTTAACTCTGTTTCTTTCTCTACAGATGCTGCCAGGCTTGCTGAGTTTCTCCAGCACTTCCTGTTTTTATTTCTGATTTCTAACAGCCACTGTATTTTGATTTTATGCCACCATTGTAGCTTTTTCAGTGAGGCAAAATGCCTAAAGATGTTTCACAAGAGGGTTAAGCAAAATTAAACTCTGATTAAGGAGACTTTAAGAGAAGTGATCAAAAGCTTGGTAGATTGTAAGGAGTGCCTTAATGGAGGAGAGAGAGTGACAGACAGATTTAAGGTGAGAAAGACAAGGAGTAGGATCTAAGCAGTAGGAAAGTGCAGCCTGCTAGTGATGGAAATCCAGGAGATTGGAAGAGTGCAGAAATCGCCGATGGTTTTGGCTGGAGAATATTGCAGAGATAAGAAGGTCCAAGCCAGGCAAAAGTTTTGCAAGCAAGCAAATGAAAGCAATTGAGAATTTTAAAATGGTGGCATTGTCCAGTCAGGACCCAATGTGTGTCAGGCAGCAGGTCAGAATGTGGAAGCAGAGTTTAGACAAGCTCAAATTTTGAGAGTGAAACCAGGTGGAAGGGCAGTGAAATAGTCCAATTTTGTAACAAAGACATTGATAAAGCTTTCCACAGCAGAACAGCTGAAGCAGAGGCAGATTTGGCTGATGTCATGGAAGTAGAAATAAGTGATCTTAGTAACAATGTAGAAATGTACTTGAAAGCTCATCTCAGGTTTGAAAGTCACATTGAGGTTGTAAACTGTGCGGGTCTGTTGATAGGAAGAGGAGTGGAATCAAAGGTGAAGCAGCAGGGCTTTTGACCTGACTGTAAGACAATGAGTTCACTCTTTCCAATAAATATTTGGGAGAAGTTTAAGGCTGGGTAAGTACACTGACAATTTTGAGACTATGGAGAGATTGGGAGAAGTAGCAGTGAGGTAGATGCCATTGGCACAAGTCTGTAAACATGGTGAGCTCACATCTCAATTATTGTGTGCATTTTTGGTTTTCTTATTTAAGGAAGGCTATAAATGCATTGAGATGGTTCAGAGGAGGCTTACCAGATAGATAACTGGATTTAATGGGTTGTCTAATGAAGCTAGGTTGGAAAGGCTGGATTTTTTTCCATTGAAATTTAGAAAAGAGGTCAATTGATTGAAGAGTATAAGATCCTGAATGGTTTTGATAAGATAGTCGTGGAAAGAATGTTTCCTGTTGTGGGTGAGCCCAGAAATAGGCTCAATTAGGCATCACCCTTTCAGGACAGAGATGAGGAGAAACCTTTTCCCTCAGAGGGTTCTACAACTTTGGAATGTTCTGCCTCTGAAGGTGATGGAGGTAAGGGTCATTGTATATTTTTAAGACAGGCAGATAGATTCTTGTTGGGCAGTGGCATCAAGGGTAATTGGATGTAAATGGAAATGTGGAATTCAAAACTCAAACAGACCAACCATGATCTTATTGAATGGTGGAGGAGGTTCGAGGGCTAAATATTCAATTTCTGTTTCATTTTTCTTAGAATTCTTATAGAAACAAAGTCATACAGCATGGAAACAGACCCTTCGGCCCAACTAGTCCACACCAACCATGTTCCCAAACTAAACTAGTCCCACCTGCCTGTGTTTGGCCCATATCCCTCCAAACCGTTCCTTTTAATAAACTTATCCAAATGTTTTTTAAACATTGTAATTGGACCTGCATCCACCACTTCATCTGGTAGTTCATTTTACACACTAACCAGTCTCTATGTAAAAAGTTGCAACTCATGTTTAAATCTTTCTCCTCCCATCTTAAAAATGTGCCCCCTTAGTTTTGAACTCCCCACATAAGGAAGCGGTTGGAGATGGTCCAAGATGCCACAGATATGACACGACCTGATGCAGCAACACAGCCTTTCAGAGAGTCCAAGAACTTTGAGAATATCCCCCTGCATAATAATCATGCCCATGCAGACATAACCAATGTTAATGTCACAGGAACAGCATCCAACTCTGCTCCAGTTACTAACCAACATGCAGACATTCCACAGGAGTCAGGACTGTCTTAAAAGCAAGGATTGCAGAAGGAAATGCTGCACTTTTAACGGGTAAACCTGAACAGCTTGTACATGTGAATGATACAGTTAGAAGCCTTCAAACTTGTATTTCTGCCCCTCTCTGCAGTAAAAATACCTGAAGTCTGAGAAAAGCTAAATTATTTTCCCACCAGTTGCGTAAGGTTTTGCTCTTAACCAGTAACTAAGGAACTTTGTAGTTAGTGTAACAATTGCCCTACGCCTCCCGTGAAGAAGCGAAGGAACCTGGACGGTTTGAAGAACAGAAAGACCTTGCAAACCAAAGGGATCATCTCAGTGGACTTGGTTCCCAGTGATTTTCCCCTTGCAGTCCTAAAACTTGGTGTCATGTACGTGAAGTAGTTTTAAAAGGGGTTTAGGGCTTAAACTAATAGAGCTGTATGTTGATAGTTCAAGGTGTTTACTTGTGATCACAAATTATTTACTATGATAAACTGTAATTCTTGTTAAATCCAGGAACCTGGTTTTTGATTAATTTGATTCCAAAAGAGGGGTAGGTCAGGGAACTTACATGCTTTGGTTAAAATTTTAACTCTTGTGGTGACTTGGGAATCAATGAGCTTTCCCAAGTGTGTCATAACAGATTTTAAAATGTAAATTTATTTGGCTTGGTAGAAAGGCACCCACAAAAGAAGGGATCCTTTTCAGAATAACCTAGTTGTGTCCAACCTGGAGAAAGGGCTAATAAAGAAGCCAACCATTTCATTCCTCCTCACTAGAGACCTTAAAAAGATGGGCACCCCCTCTGGAATCCTAATAAACTGGGAAACTTCACCCATGGACTGATTGTAACAATCGTAAGCACAAAACGTTACTAAGTGCAACTCTGCAGTGGACCTATCCCAAGCCCCAGAACTTCAGATAAGATCAGTGTCTCTCTGAAACTGCTTCCATACTGCCAAGTGATTAAACTGTTTTGACACATGTTGGCTTCAGAGTAAGGTACAATGTAATCTCACAACTCTGAATTTCTCTTCAACCTAAGTGTTTACCTGCCATTTCTAACTTTGCTGGAATGTTTGAGTTAAAACAATCGAGATTAAATTATATATTTTAAATTATACATTTTAAATGACCATTTGAAATCTACATTCCCACAGAAGACACGGTGACTCAGTGGTTAGCACTGCTGCCTCACATCACCAGGAGCCCGGGTTTGATTCAACCGTCAGGTGACTGTCTGTGTGGAGTTTGCACGTTCTCCCCGTGTCTGCGTGGATTTCCTCCCACAGTCCAAAAATGTGCAGGCTAGGTGGATTGGCCATGTTACATTGCCCCTAGTGTTTCAGGGATGTGTAAATTAGGAGGATGGGTCTGGGTGGGATGCTCTGAGGGTGGGTGTTGTTGTTGTTGTGGTTGTGGACTTGTTGAGCCAAATGGCCTGTTTCCACACTGTAGGGATTCTGGAAAAAAGATGGGCAATCAAGAATCTACGTTCTGTGAATTTAGTGTACAGAGTGGAATTTTGAGCAGAAGAAGCTGTCTTTCAAAACTTCCAAATATTTTCATTTTATTCAGTCATAGGATGTTTACATCGCTGGCTGGCGAGCGTATATTTCCCAAGCCTAGTTGCTCTTGAGAAGGTGGTGGTGAGCTGTCTTCTTGAACCACTGCAGTTTATGAGCTGTAGGTAGATTCACAATGCCGTTAGGGAGGAAATCCCAGATTTTGACCCAGCAGTAATGAAGGAACAACAATATATTCCCAAGTCAGGATGGTGTGTGCCTTGGAGGAGATCTTGCAGGTGGTGGTGTTCCCATATATCTGCTACGCTTGTCCTTCTAGGTGGAAGTTGTCATCGGTCTGGAAGGTACTGTCTGAGGATGTTTTGGTGAATTTTTGCAATGCATCTTGTGGATAGCACACACGGTGATGGAGGGAGTGTGATATGAACTTTATTTATTCTGAAACATTCCAATTAATAGAGTGGGTTAGTTCACATTTGGACACCATGCAGTGTTTGCTATTAGGATCAATCAACAACAAACAAGAAAGGGACTTAAGTATTTGAAAATGTTTACTGATTACCTCACGAAGCCTTTGATTGGAGTGGACTTATTTTCTCAGGACTCATCCAATAAACATCAGGAGAACAAATTGGTGCAGAATAATTATTTTCAATTCAGGCTGGTTTACATCAATCATGCTTCACTAACTATTGTCTTACAACTGTACAATATTATTTTGAAGTGTTGCTTCTGTGGGTTATATTTTCTCTCTCAGCCTCACATTGCTGTACTGCTCTGAATGTTTAACTTGCTCGTGTTATTTTATGCATCCAGCCCTGTGATCCCTTCCCCTGTCTTCCTGCAGAATTTATAGACATGATTTTTTTTTCCCTTGTTCTTTCACCTGCAAGTTTTTGTTCATTAATTTTGGGTCACCCTTGTTTGCACTGGGCATGTTGGTTCCAGGTTTGTATTGATCCTGTATGTTCAGCATTATTACTTTCAATGGTGTCACGCTTGATTGGTGTGTAGCCTTCTCCAATCCATTTGCTTTAGCAGTTCCCTCATATCAATGCATTTACATTTTGTACCTGCTTCCCAGTATTGGTTTAGGGTTTGGTTTTATTCTGAGGCTCTGAATGGTTCAAATGCCACCTACGAGTGTCACAAAGGCAAAGAGAAAGCCAACATCAATCAGAGAGCAGCAACAATCTTCTAAAATGTTGCTGCAGGACGTGTGTACCATTATCGGAAGATAAAGCAACACATTGCTATCCCGTGAGAATTCAGATGAGTGCGTTTTAATCTGTTTTGTTTCCATTCAACTCGTGATCCACAGATGAGGAACTTCAGCGAAGACTTTCGATTGAAGAGGTTGGGACTGTTCTCCTTGGAGAAAATAAGGCTAACTGGAAATCTGATGTGGGTTTTCAAAGTCATGAGCGGGGCTGGATAGAGTAGACTGACGGAAATGGTTCCTGCTCAAAAGGAACAAGAACGTGAGAGCAAAGATTAAGGAGAGACAGTGGCCCAGTTATTGGGAGACTATTAATCCAGAGACCCAGGCAATGTTCTGGGTCCTGGGCCCAAATTCTGCCATGGCAAATGGTGAAATTTGAACTCAATGAAAAAAATCTGGAACTGAGAGTCTAATGACGACCATTGTACCATTGTTGGAAAAACCCATCTGGTTCACTTATATCCTGTCGAGAGGGAAACTGCCATCCTTACCTCGTGTGGCCTATGTGTGACTCCAGACCCACAGCAATATGGTTGACTCTTAACTGCCCTCTGGGAAATTAGGGATGGGTAATAAATGCTGGTCTAGCCAGTGATGCCTTTGTCCTGTGAATGACTAAAAAAAAAGCAATCTGCAAAAGAAGCAATGATGAAATAGGGAAAACGTTTTCACTCAGTGATTGGTTACGGTACGGAATGCGTTGCCTGGAAAGGTGGTGGAGGCAGGTTCAATTGAGGTATTCAAAAGGGGCATTGGATAATATTTGAATAAGAATAATGTACAAGGATATTGGGAAAAACTAAGAGACTGGCATTAGGTAATGATGCTTACCGAACAAGCTGATGCGGGTATGATGGGCCAAATATCCTCCTTCTGCCCCTCATGTTTCTATGAATCTGTGAAATAAAGCCAATTGCAGATAGAATGGAGAATTAAACAGCCTTGTTTGACTACACACGACACTTGATCTTAGCCAGAAGGCCAGGTGGGACACAGACTGCGCTACTCATGGGCTGTGGGATATATCTCCTATCTCATGTACCGCTGCAAACCAACTGTCAAAGGAAAATAATCTGGGAAGCACTTTCATTTGCCCATCCAGAATCTTGACTTTGAAACTTTAACCTACGTACGAATTCCTTTTTGTTTAGTGAAAACAGAATGTGGAGATTTCAGCAGACACTGTCACAGTCAGCCTACGTTATTGGCCTCACCAATGCATGAGCAGGGCCCAGCAGCTATTTTGGCCGTTTTGGAATTATGGAAAATAAAAGCCTGATCTAAATCCACATAATGCTAAGCATAATCATTCTGGGGGCACTGGACACAAAAGGTACTTAAACTTTTGTTTCTTGCACATTGTCGAGTTCTTTGCAAGTATCAGGTTACTTTTTTTTACACATTCTTGTGATTTCAGTACCTGTTTTCACCTCTCTGATAATTTTTTATATCACAAGATAATATTTCATTATTAGTTTGCAGGTTATTCCACTAATTATCTCCCTTAATGGTTGTAATACCTATTGATTCTCTCACCTCCCACTTTTTCTCATGATCTTTCCAGTATTATTAAAATAACTACTTACTTTTCGGTTTTCAGCTCTGATAAAGAGCTACAACTGAAAATTAACTTCCGTCTTTTCTCCTTATGGATACTTGCTAACCTATTATGCTTTTCAACATGTTGATGTCTTTCCTTAACAACCGCGGCTGTTACTTAGTAGATATACCTCTTACCATCACATTTTATAAACAGACCAGGCAGGACAGGGTTCCTTCCTGGATTTTCAGCTTATCAGTATTTACAGCACATTCACCATTTGGGAAACATTCACCATTCTGAAGAAGATACTGGTATTGTTGGTGATTTGCTGCATATTTTAAGCTAGAATTAGTCATCTCTTGCAGGCATCATTGGAACAGAGCAGCTTCAAAGTGCATTACACAGAAGGAGAGGAAAGGTTTTTGCTTGTTGTTTATCATTTACCATCTCTTGGTTCCACAATCATCCAATTCCTGTTTAGTCATTGGCACAAAGATGCCCATTTTACTTGACTGGTTCCTTTGCTTTGTAGCTGGCACACAAAGCAGGTTCATTTGGAACCAGATGGTCTTCAGGACAGGTAGTAGCAATTGAGAATTTACACTGATTATTTTTTTGGCGCCTGAATACCTAGTGAAGCACCAGATGGCTATCTGGTCACCCTTCAAGCAAAATTTACTGTTATCACACAAGGAACAAGGTTTGGATATGTAAGTAGGTGCTCTCAAGCAGAACATCACGATCCTCTTAGGCTGACAATACAGACATGTTCCAGGCTTACCAGGACTCAGATCAATCAGATTAGGTGGGGAGTTCACAAGTAACTGCAAGAGGTTAAAGGTCAGCCTGGTGGCAGGCACTCAAATGCTTCAGCGTCTATTCCACGATGACGTTCTGCAGCTATTGCTTTGCACAGGCCCTGCACTCACTTCATGGAGAAGCCCCCTAATTGGAATAGAAAAGTTTAGGGGCCAAATGTGGCATTGGGAACCAGTGCCCTGAATTCTTCAGCTTGGAGGGACACGATGCTCAACATGTCCCGGTGAAGAAGCTAAATGCTGAAGACACCGGACCCATACAGAGTAGCTGTATCCACGGCTAATGATATCCTTTCAAAGTAGGGAAAACTGAGTAGTAATTTGGCTGATTTTTCCAAACATTGTTGCATAGTGCAAGCCCTGCCCTTTCTCCAACCATTCCACCCCATGACTATCTCACATTATCCTTCTTTCAATATTCTGGTTCAAGTCAATGAGGATCTATTCTGTCAGTCTCTTTCTGTTACATTATACACTTTTCAAAACGTAAACTGAGTGTCAAGTTCTGAAAATATTCCAGAAAATCTGGACTCTGATTTGGGAAAGTCTTTCAAACCTGATTCCTTTTGATGGTACTTTCTCAAACTGACAAGCACAAGGGTCTAGCCCGAAATGTCAGCTTTCCTGCTTCTCTGATGCTGCTCGGCCTGCTGTGTTCATCCAGCTCTACACCTTGTTATCTCAGATTCTCCAGCATCTGCAGTTCCTACAATCTCTGAAACAAAGCAACCTTGCCTGACTTTGTGTTTGAATTGAATTTGAATTTGAATTAGCCCTTATTGTCATGTGCACACGAATGAGTGCTGTGAAAAGTTTGTAATGTCGCTACTTTGGTGCCTTATTATGTACAGGGTACCTCTGTGCAGAATACTTAAGTATGTGTTACAGATTTGAAACAATCATAAATTAAAGTTCAGCATAAAAATGAAGAATAAAGAAGTTTTCTTTTTAAAAAGTACTTGAACTTTAGTCTCTTCACCATGTCTGTGCCAGCACTGAGCCTTCAGACTCCCCGGGCCAAATCTCTAGACCACCCTGGGCTTCAAATCTTGAGGCCTCCCTTCCAGTCCCCAAGCACCTCACCTCCTCCACCAAACCCCCACCACCCACCCAATCCGCCATTGGCCAACATTCTGGGACTCACCTCCCCCCCACCAACTGCCCTCCCGGTCTCGCCAGCAACGACCTTCGGTCTCCTCCATTCACCACTGGGTAAGCTTATGTTAAAAGTTTGAAAAAGAAGAGAAAAAATGAAAATGAATGGGTAGAGCAGAGGAGCACTAGCTGGAGCCTCTTACTCTGCCACCATCTTGGATCTGTGTTTCTGTGTTTGAGAGAGACATTCGCAATTCTTTGTGTACGTGTGAGAGAGAGAGAGTGTGTGTGTGTGTGTGAGATTGAGAGAGAGAGTGTGTGTGAGAGAGAGAGTGTGTGTGAGAGAGAGTGTGTCTGTGTGAGAGAGAGAGTGAGAGAGTGAGAGAGAGAGTGTGTGAGAGAGAGTGTGTCTGTGTGAGAGAGAGAGCGAGAGAGTGTGAGAGAGAGTGAGAGAGTGTGTG
>NC_063364.1:22562446-22573628 GCF_021869965.1 Rhincodon typus | reverse complement strand
GTGAGAGAGAGAGCGAGAGAGTGTGAGAGAGAGTGAGAGAGTGTGTGAGAGAGTTTGTGAGAGAGAGTGTGTCTGTGTGTGTGTGTGTTTGCACATTACACTTTTAACATCTGTTTGCAATTCAAAACATAAATCAGTTTTCTATTAAGTCTGCTTGAGGTGGTTCACCTGTAGACTGAAATGCATAACCTTTTGCAGATACCTGTTGCAGCCATGGAACCTTTGGGATGTTAAACTCACTCAACATGTTATTCTGTTAATGATCTGTAAACTGCCTGCGCTAAAACTCAAGAGATGTTGAGGTGAGTTACACATGCATTTGATGACAAGTGCTGTAAATATCATCGCCAGTTTTCCAATGTCATGCTCACTTCCCTGGTATTGATCAGTGCCAAATGACAATACGACTCCTGAAGCATTTCTACACATTCCGAGACTGCTGTTGACAGAGGTCAAAATAAATTTCTAGCCTATCATTTTGTTGAAGCCTATTCTACAGTTAAAAACCAAAACAGGAACTTGCAAAGCTCGAGCTGAAAGGTAATTGAGGACGATGCTTGGATTATAATTCTACTCAGGTTGGCTGGTTTGTTTGAACAAAACTAGTTAGGATAAGAGGTTGGCACCGTTGTTCCGTGGTTAGTGCTGCTGCTTCACAATGACTTGACTGAGTTCGATTGCACTCTCAGGCAAGTGTCTGCATGGAGTTTGCACATTCTCCCTGTGTCTGAATGGGTTTCCTCCTACAGTCAAGAGATATGCAGGGTGGGTGGATAAGCCATAGGAAACTCAGTGTTACAGGGTTTGGGTGGGGGCTGGGTCTGGGTAGGATGCTTTGTTGGAGAGTCGGTACAAAGTCAATTGGCCTAAATGGCCTCTATCTACACTGAGGGGATTCTATGGTTAACATTAGGAGAGACCAGGCTGGGTGTGTGGAGGGTGGACAATATCAGACCAAGGGTGGTTAAATAATGTGTGACAAATGGTGAGCACACTTCCAAGTAATTCACTGTACATGAATCAATTAGACATTTCTAGGAGATGCATCAAGATGCTGTAAAAGTGTACCTTTTAGTTTATTTAATATTTCATCATTTATTTGGAGCTCAATAAATAATAAGTAATATACTGACTGAAAAAGTAATGATTCTACTCAGTAAATCACAGAAACTAGAGGGAGGGATGGCAGTGACATGCAGACTTGCAGTGAACAGAGAGAGATGCTGGTGGGTCCTCATGGATTGTATCAAATTATGGATGAAAGAAATGCTTTCATTTTTGTGAGGATTCTTTGTGGGCCTTGTGAGGAGACAACTGGCTCCCATAGAGAATATTTGGCTCTTCTACAACCGCTAATTCTGTGCAACTACTGGTTTAATGGCAGTGATCATTCAGTTGGATTCACAGCAAAACAGGACGGGCCTCCCATCCCATTTCCCACTCCCGCATCCTCTGTTAGCTTTGGGTAGGAGGCAGCACATACAGACATAAGGAAGACCAGCAAGTTAAAATGGCCAGAATGTCATCATGAAGAGTCAGTTGGGGCCCAGATTGCCCCCACATCATTTAGCCCTCCAGTTTTACTCTGTGTTACAAAATTCCCCTTCAACATTTTTCTAATATGACACGAACGGAGTTTTGTACTAACTCACTTAACTGCCAAAGCCGAAAATTCTTCTAAGCACTCGAGTTATCACAAAAATAACATTTCGTACATTGTTGCAGTAGCAATTTAAACTTTACTGATTGATGTTGACCACAATCTACCTTTCCTTCCACCAACATTAAAGTTAAAATCCCTTGTAAGTTGTCACCAATGACTACCTTTTCCTTGTGCCCAAGATAATGCCATTGCTCAGTGTCAGGAACAACAATAGCTTCATGGAGTACTCTTGATCATCAGATTTTCAGTCAGTATATCATTTTACTGTAATGAGCTCCAATAAAGTGATAAATTATTAAACAAACTAAAGAGTACACTTTTACAGCGTCTTGATTCATCTCCCAGAAACATCTAATTGATTTCATGTAAAATGAATTACTCGGAACTGCGCTTATCATTCGTCACATTGGTGAATATAACCATCACTTGCACACATCAGGATCCCAGAAACATCAATGAGATGAATGGACGGTTCATCTGTCTTTGATGAGTGTTGGCTGAGGGAGGATCAGCTTCCAGGCCTCCAGGAGTGCTCTCTGCCCTTCCATAAAGAACCTGCAGAAAGGGCATATGGGGCAGTATGGTATTGTCTCATCCAAAAGTCAGCACCTCCAGCTGCACAGCTCTCCCTCAGTATTACACCAGACCGGCACTACCCAACTTGTCAGTTGTGACCCCTTCTGGCATCAAAGAGACTGAGATTGGCGTCTCAAGCTCCCCCAACTCTAAGACCCCTGGCTCACACCAGCAGTGAGGCCCAGGCAGTATCCAACATTACCCTTCCCCTGCTCATCTCAGTCTTTCTCTCCAATACTAGCCAAGCCAATTCTATGGAAGCTCAAAGCCCTGCTCCAAACATGAATGAGCTGTGGCCTCTTTGAACCAAACTCTGTCATTCTGGCCCTGCAAAATGATCTGGGCTGTGATACCAGCCACCTCATTACTCTCAATATGTGAGCTCTCTGCTTTCTGGCCAATGTTCAGAAGCTGGAGTGGCTCAGATGAAGTAGTGAACTGGCGGGGACATAAAATAATAACATTTTTACAAAGTATTTCAAACATACATTTTCATATTGATGTGATGTACTACATGTTGAACTATAATGGGCAAATGTTAATAATTAGATATTGATTGCTACTTTGCTGCTTTATTGCTGTTTTGTTTCTGTTGGTGTGTGGGGCCATTTTCATTTCTAAGTGTTAAAGTGGGGTCAGAATTGGAAGATAGCTTGTATAGCACTGGCTGGCCTATATTACCTGAAGCAGGTTAGTATGTACCGACTGATCAGAGAACGCATCAATGCAACCTCAATTTACAACAACATCATTGGTAACATGAGCTCAATTGCACCAAGCAAAATAGCTGTTGGAATCCAAACTAACGGATGAAATTCTCCTGGGGACAATCATGTGACAACTGTCCTTCAGTGTTGTCAAATTTGAAACATTTCCCAAGAATGCAGTATAAGACAACAAAAGAATTCTGATTAGTACAGGAATCATTCTGTTATCACCCATATGACTGTGAACATGGGTCAAAAGATTTCTATATTCCTAGTAGGCATGGAACATGATGCATCCCCAATGACATTCAAACTGGGATTTGTTACGCACGCCATCTGCACAATAGTAAAATATCTCTTGTGTGGACTCACTCAGGTCAATGAATTTTAACGGTCCAAACTCCTAAGAGGAAGGCACAGTTAATCTCAACTTCTTTGAAGAACAATTAAAGTTATCCCTGATGATAGACTCTGCAATTCTTTGTCCACACAGACCGGTGGGACTCAGGGGCAGCACAGCAGGACAATTGGCACTAATCCACAGCCAGGTTGGAGAGGAAGACAGAGTGTGGGTGGTCAGAAGGAGGCAGAAGTGAAGAGTTTAACATGAGGCAAATTCCAAAGTGGAAAACGGGCACAATCTGTTGAGGGTTACAGAAAGTTTGTGATTCTGTTCGCTAATAGATACTCGGTTTATTGGGGGAGGGGGAAAGCAGTTAGCTCAGTTGGCTGGACAGCTGGTTTGCAATACAGAGTGATGCCAACAACACAGGTTCATTTCCCACATCAGCTGAGGTCACCATGTGGTACCTGCCTTCTCAACCTCAGCCCTCACCTGAGAAATGGTAACCAACAAATTAAACTCATCACCAGTCATCTTTCTCTCTCTCTCTCTAATGAGAAAGCACCCTCTGGGACTATGATGATTTTACTCAGTTTGCAAAGACTCAACAGCCTGAGCAATAGAGGAAATGAACCTCTCATTCCCTCACTCCCGATGCTCCCAATGATAGATACAATTCCCTAGCAATTGTAAGTGTAATTGTAGTTGCATTCCATTCTTTCAGTTTCAGGAGCAGGCTCATGGGACCGATTGCCTTCCTGCTGCTCCTACTAACTATGTTCTGTTCAGGGAGACATGTGAGCATTTTGAAAAATCACAGGAGAGGCTGCTCAAAGAACTATTCAGATTCCAGCTCCCAAATCCAGGTGTACACGGAGCTGTAATAGTTTCAACCCAATGGTAATGGAAACCACATGTCATACAGCAGGACAGTTATTCACACTTAAAGCATTTACCTTCTTTCATTACAAACTTTTGTTTTACCATAGCTACAGCCTATATTTACAAACCTCCCTCATAGCCACAGGTAGTCTTAGTGATGAATTTCTCCAATATACAGAGTGTTGATATGATTATGGAGCCAGCATTCTTTCCTTAGGAAATCAATCTCACTTACACTAGAAACAAACCTGAGCCATAAAGTACAGAACAAACGACTTGATTGTACTATCCTATCTATCTCTCCTCTCAGCAATGATTCACTCCTGATACCATTTTGTTGCAGCTTCTATCACAGTGTGATGACAGTGATTATATTGCGATGAACTGATTGAGCAATATTCTTTTGTTATCTCCCCAATAGCTATCACACCTCTTCTCACCCTCACCCATGCACATCCAAAATAACAGTAACCCGTGAACTCCCTCAGAATTCCCTTCCTTATTATAAACCTAGGTGTGAGAGTATTTAATATTTGATCTAACGCATCATCTTTTTGATTTACAATAAGTCTAGTGGTGCCCTGAACTGTGGATCTTCATGCTTCACCCTTGCTGTTGAAACATCAAAGCAAAGGATAGGCCCATCTATAAAAGTGCCTGGAAATCCAATTTGTCCAAATTTGTGAGCAGTGAAAATTAAAACAAGAAATAGAATGGAGAAATGCAGTAAACTATTTTTCAGTCACAACAGTTCTGAGGAAGGGTCACTGGACCCAAAACCTTAACTCTGTTTTTTCCTTCACAGATGCTGCCAGACCTGCTGAGCTTTTCCAGCAACTTTGTTTTTGTTCCTGATTTACAGCATCCGCAGTTCTTTCGGTTTTTATTTATCAGTCACATTTGAAGAGAACTTTCCGTGGTCCAAGCCAACTCACCCAATCTGTTGAGTCTTGGTACATTGCGCAACTGCCCTGGTATTGTACCTCAGCAGGTGGCAAAACCTCAAGGGGATAAGGGAAAGGGAGAATATTACTTCGTGAGAAAACACTACTGCCCCAAACTCAGAAAAGTCTGCATTCAAGTGGCGCTGGCCTCTTATACTTTCCACACATCCTTCACAGCAACACTGAAAGCTGAGCCTTCATATGTCTAAGCCCTAACTCTGAAGTTCCCACCTCAAACCACTTCAGAACTATTGATTCCTGTAAGATATCACTTAAAACCCATCCCTTTGAACAAGGACACAGTCATTTGTCGTAATTTTTTTTGGCTCAGTGTCACTTGTGTTCTGACCCTGCTGCTTTGAAGTCTTTTGGCAGATTTTACTACTTTAAAAGTGTCATATACATGCAAATTATTGTCATACGATCTCCACTACAGAAATTTGGAGGTCTCCACTGAAAAGGTCACCAAAAAATTGGGATCATCTCCAGCCTCCACACTATCCTCTCTGTATTTTGATCCAATTTCCCATTATTCGATTGACAACCAGACAACAGAGTAGCACATTTCTCGCCAGAGGGTCAGATCCCCAAGTGGATTGAGTTCTCACAGTCTTGCCTAATGATTATTCATAGGCTTATAGTCTGATGATCAGATGAAAGAGTGTGGAAGCGCACTCTGTTCTAGCAAAGTAATCAGTGTTGTTAGCGAGGTTCCCCACTGAGCTGAGACCAGTATTACACGTTCCAACATTATTACTGTCTTAATCACCAACCCCTGTCGCACGCAATTAAAAACTCTTTCTGAGACTCATTTAAAAATCCAATTAATATAATGAAGCTGCTATAATGATAGGTGAAGATTCACAAGGAAGAGGCAACATCGATTCCCTGGGCAATACCTTTAATCTTCTATATCCAGTCAGTTCATTGGAAAAGCTACTGTACACAGATGGTGATAGAAATTATTAAATGTATATTTACACCATCAATCCAAGGTATAAGAACACATTTAAGGCATATTTCTCGTTGCACTTTAGCATCACACTGGCTGTGTCACACTCGACATGACACTTCCATCATTATGTTCTCATTAGACAAATTTCCCCATCACATTTGTAATATATTCCACCTCAGCCAAATGTCTTTGCCTAATTGGTTAACATCCAAATTTCACGAAGTACATCAGTCTAATTCCAAAAGAATTTCCTGCAAACAAAATTCAACCAACATTTTCCACATCAGCTGATTGTTTCTAAGTTCAGAGAAATACATGTAAATCAAATTCCAATAAATTGCACAACTCTTAGCAAAGGTGTGTAGCTTAAACATTTACCGAAGCAAACAAAATACCTCAGGTGCTGGAAATTCTAGAAACATTCACTGGGCTGGAGAGAGTAAGTTATATTCGAGTTCAGAGATACTCCCTGATCCTCTGAGTCAACCTGCCACAGACCTCATGAACCAATGCAGTTCCCTGACATGTTTTAGGTCCATCGTTATCTACTATCCCCAGATTATTACTTCTATCCACTGCAGTATCCCCACCATCTTAGTTCTGGCTGTTAGACATCAGGCTTTAGAACAGAAACCACATTGTGGCTCTTTTTTGTACCTTAATGCTTCATGTTATGACCATAATATCAGCTGTGGCTCAGTTGGTAGTGCATTTACCTGCAAGTCTCAAGTTTCTAGATTCAAGTCCCCCTCTTTATTGCAAAACATTGTCAGATGTGCTGTTTCTCAGAAAAGATGTAAAATCAGGCCCTACCTGCCTGCTTAGGTGGATGTAAAAGATTCTGTGCCACAAGATGGAAGAAAACAAGAGAGTTACCCTCATGTCCAGACCAATGTTTATTCCTTAATCAACATAAAATCACAGAAATAATACAAAGCAGAAGGGGGACATTCAGCTGATCTGCACCAGCTCTCTGAATAATCATTATACCATTTCCCCTTAACCCTGCATGTAAGAATACAGGAACATGAGTAGGCCATTCAGCCCATCAAGCCTGTTGTGCCATTTATTATAATCATGGCCAATAAAACACTTCTACTCACACTATTCCCACAACCATTTAGACTATTGCTAATCAGAAACCTAGCTCCATCTACTGAAGCAAAGACTGAGCTTCCACAGCCATCTGGAGTAGAAGATTCCAAAGATTCACCACCCTCTGTTAACCAAGATAGAAGCCATGGAATTAAGGGCAAATTACTGACATGGCTGGGAAATTGGTTGAGTGGCACGCAACAGAAAGTAGGGATTATGCGTAGGTAATCAAATTGGCAAAATGTGACCATTGGTATCTCACAAGGAACTATGTTAGGGCCTCAATTGTTCACATTATTTATTAATTACTTGGATAATGGCATAGAAAGTCATATATCCAAATTTGCTGGTGATACAATGTTAAGCCGCGTTATAGACAGTGTAGATGATAGCAAAAAAAAACAAAAGGATATTGACAGACTAAGAGAATGGGCAAAACTGTGGAAGATGGAGTTCAATGCAAGCAAGAGTGACATTATCCATTTCGGACCGAGAAAGGATAGATCAGGGTATGTTCTAGATGGTATGAAGTTAAATGCAGTGGGCATGCAAAGAGACTTGAGGGGTTAGATGTATTGATCTTTGAAATGTCATGAACACGTGCAGAAAATAATCAAGAAAGCTAATGGAATGCTGGCCTTTATATCTAGGGGACTGGAGTATAAGGATGTAGAAGTTATGCTGCAGTTGTACACAACCCTGGTTAGACCCTACTTGGAGTACTGTGGGCAGACCTGGACACAACACCATGGAAGGGTATATTGACCTGGAGGGATACACATAGGTTTACAGGTATAATACCTGGACTCCAGAGGTTAAGTTATGAGGAGAGATTATATTACTAAATTTGGCCTGTTTTCCCTACAATTTAGAAGATTAAGGGGTGGTGTGATTGAAGTCTTCAAGAATATTAATAGGAAAAGACAAATATTTCCACTGGTTGGGTATTCTAGAACCAGGAGGCATCATTTGAGAATTACTGCCAGACTGTTCAGGAGAGATGTTAAGAAGCACTTCTGCACACAAAGGGTGGAAGAGGTTTGGAACTCTCTTCCACAAATTTCATTGGATGCTGGATCAGTTGTTAATTTTAAATCTGAGATGGATAACTTTTTTTATTAAATAAAGGCCTTAAGGGATATTGGCCAAAGGCAAGTACATGGGAGTTAGGTCACAGATCAGCATGATCTCATTGAATGGTGGAACATGCTTGAGGGGCTGAATGGCCTACTCCTGTTCCTAAAAAATAATTCTCACTTTGGTCATACGTGGAATCCCCTTTATTTTTAAATGGTGGTCCGCCTGGTTCTAGATTCCTGAACTGGGGAAACATCTTACCTGTATCTGCCCTGTGTATCCCGTCAAATATTTTGTAGGTCTTAATGAGATCACGTCCCATTCTTCAAAATTCCAGCGATGACAGACACAGTTTGCCCAATCTCTCTTCGTAGGGCACAAGCCTGGTGAACTTTCATTTCACTCGATATATAGCAATAGTATTGTTCTTGAGATAAGAAGACCAAAACTGCATACAGTATTCGAAGTACAGTCTAACTAAGATCCTACTCAATGCACATTAATTCTATCTAAATAATCATCTAATACCCGCTTACATACCCTGGACTGAAAGTGCTTCCACAAATCTTCCAGGAAGGGGGATATGGGCCAAATGCTGGCAAATGGGACTAGGTCAGATTAGGATGTCTGGTGGGCACAGATGAGTTGGACTGAAGAGTCTGTTTCCTTGCTGTAGAACTCTATGACTCTATGTGACTGTGTGATCAGTGATTGACAATTCCATGCCTTCCCACAATTTGATGATGTTTACCAGACATCCGTATGGTATATCCTTGGGCTTCCACAATGTATCTTATTCAACCACATTCCAACTTTAATTCCTGCATCAGTTATTCAGTAATTCCCTACTAATAGAAAGGGGGGTCTGCCTTGGATTAACGAGCACAGGGAAGTGGTTAAATCCCCTAAAGGTTGTATACCTCAGCTTTTTTAAATGCTTTTACATATTTTTATATGAATAATGTATAATCTGTGGCTACAATTATCTGGGGGTCTTCATTAAGGTGGGTCAGATCCTTTCTTTCAATCCAGTACTGAATACCAGAGTTTAAACCAGCCTGGAATAGAAGGTTCCATCAGCATTTCTCAAGAATGTTTTGTCTTGAACTATCTCTATATAAGCAGCAGCTGCGTGTTTGCTACTTCAGCAGAATCCTTTGTGTATGCTTTTCAAGACCCTTTGTGCATTATCCTAATCATGTCACCTTGGATACACTCCTTCCATGAAGGCTACGATTGCTGTAGCTTATAGTTCAACGTTAAAGATCAAACTAAGTTAGCTGCTGTTTCAGCTAAAAATCTTCCCCCGCCATTTTATGTCAACTGAGAACCACTTTCAGCCATTTTTTGTTGCTTCAGCCATGGGCAGGCCTAACAGACAGGAAATTGCAAGTGATGATTTTCCAATATTCCTGCTGCCTTTGCTCTTCTAGTTGGTAAAAGCCATGCATTTGAAAGGTCCTGTCTAAGGAGACTTGGTGAATTGTTGCTGTACATTTTATAAGGGGTATACAATGCTGCTTTGGAGCTTCAAAAGTGAAGAGAGTGAATGTTTAAGGATGTGGGCTGTTTTGTCCTGGACAGTGAGAAACTTCTTGAATGTTGTTGTAATTTCGATCCTTCAGGCAAAGGTGGAGTAAAGAGGTACAATGCTTTCTGGAAGATTCCGAGCTTTTGACCTGCTCTTGGAGCCACAGTAATTATATGGCCCCTCTAGTTCCACTTCTGGCCGATGGTAACCTCCAGGATGTTAATAGTGAGGGATTCAGCAATGGTAACACCTTTGACTGTCATAGGACAATGTTTAGATTCTCTCTGGTTGGAGATTGTCACTGTTTGACATTTGTGTGGCATGGCAGTTAATTGCCACTTGTCAGTGCAGGCCTGGATATTGTATAGGTCTGCAATCATCTAAATATGACTCCTAACTCTGAGTACCAACGGATTATCTAATATCTCCTCCATTACAATTTTGAACCCTTCCAGTGACTGAGTTTCCTGCTCCATCATCATGGCCAGGGCAACATATACTTCCTTAGCAAAGGCAGATGCAAAATTTTCATTCAATACATGAGCCATACCCCATTTTGTGTGAATGTTTGAACCATTATCAGCCTTACCTCCCTTTTTACCACCCACTTACTATTTATATGTCTCCAGAATTCTTGTGGGATTTTCTGTTATACTAGTTGTCAGTTTTTCTTCATGTTCACTCTGCTACTCTTAGCATTTCCATTTCCCTCCTAAACATTGTGAATTCAGCTTGAGTCTCAGTTGTACTTTTGACCTGACACTTGTCGTAACCACTCTTTTTCTTCTTCATCTTAAATTAATCTTGAATTAAGAGTATAATAATGACCATAAAACTATTGCCAATTGTTGGAAAAACCCATCTGTTTCACTAATGTCCCTTAGGGAAGGTAACTGCTATCCTTACCCAGTCTGAACTACATATAACTCCAGACCCACAGCAATGTAGTTGATTCTTAACTGCCCTCTGGGCAATCAGAGATGGGCAATAAATGTTGGCCAAGCCAGTGACACCCACATCCTGTGAATGACTAAAAAAAAATTCTTAAAGTTTTTCAAGGACCGTAACTTCCCCTCCTCGGTGGTCGAGAACGCCCTCAACCGTGTCTCCCACATCTCCCGCACCTCATCCCTCACACCCCGTCCACGCAATAAAAACCAAAAAAGAATCCCCCTCGTCCTCACGTACCAGCCCACCAACCTCCGGATCCAACGCATCATCCTCCGACACTTCCGCCATCTGCAATCCGACCCCACCACCAAAGACATCTTTCCCTCCCCACCCTTATCTGCTTTCCGGAGGGACAACTCTCTCCGTGACTCCCTTGTCCGCTCCACACTCCCCTCCAGCTCCACCACACCCGGCACTTTTCCCTGCAACCGCAGGAAGTGCTACACCTGCCCCCATAC